>NC_089737.1:3106528-3456528 GCF_035083965.1 Branchiostoma lanceolatum
GTATTTGATCAATTCAAATAACATACATTTGAAAATAAAAAGTATTCAGTCAATTTGAAATATATTTGTTTCACTGAGCTCTTTTTTCGGTCGTGGTGATGTATTGCTGCTGGGGCTGCTGACTGGTGACCTCTCAAAATGTTATGCAGAATGCTTTTCAATGGATTATGACAACGACAGAGATATGAATACATTTACTCGTACAATATTGCACAAGCAAGGTAAAACTGACAGGAGGAACACTCAAATGAAATGAATGATATAAAAACCATAATCAAGCAACATGACCTGAGATTTGATATAACATTCTAATAATAACAAAAGCAAATGACAAATTGGCAGTAACAGGAAAGTATTGACATGGATTATTCTTAAATCAACAAGGCTTCTGATCATGGAGCATCCATCTGGCTCCCCCTTGGCTAGGTATTTCCCAATGCTCCCATCCCCCACTAAATGTGTGGGATGGCAAGGTGGGAAGCTGGTGCAAATATGTCATTCAAAGGCTCACAGTCATTAGCCTGAGTACCAACCTCCGTAGTGACCGTTGGCTTAAAAAAATTCGCTTGCTAGGTTAGCAAGCGAATTTTTTGGAGCCAGCGGTCACTACGGAGGTTGGTACTCAGGCTACACTGTCATTGAGCACCCACCAGGCTCCCCCTTGCCAGGCCATGGCAAGAGCGGAGCGGGACACTTTGTCCTTCCCCATCTCCCTTGCCACCACCAAATGTGCCGGGTGACAAGGGCAGACGCTGGTGCAATATGACATTCACAGGCTCCCAGTCATGGAGCACCCACCAGGCTCCCCCTTGCCAGGTTATTTTGGCAAGAGCGGAGCGGGACACTTTGTCCTTCCCCATCTCCCTTGCCACCACCAAATGTGCCGGGTGACAAGGGCAGACGCTGGTGCAATATGACATTCACAGGCTCCCAGTCATGGAGCACCCACCAGGCTCCCCCTTGCCAGGTCATTTTTATTTCCTCTTGTCAACCAACAGGTTTGGCAAAGGCAGAACCTTGCCTTAGTCTTCACACTGATCTTCATCATCACACAATATACAGTAGACAGCATCATGGTAGCTATAGAATGTCTGTATCACTCCATGATGGACAGTGGCTGATGATGCTGAAATATACACATGATCTATGAGAGTTCCTTTCGCAGTTGTAGGAGCCTCTATCAACTGTTGATAGTGACTTCTCATAAAAAATGATAGAATCTTTTTGTTTTCCTCACTTGACTTCAAATTTTCATTGAAGTCACCAAGAATGACTGTGCTATTTCTTTCCACTGAAGACAAGTGATGCAACAGTCTATCCAAACTGGATACGAATGGGTCTTTGCGCACATTTGGCGGTCTATAAATGGCTACAATGAGATGTTTCGTGCAGTCAGCAGAAACCTGCATAGCCACACATTCTAGGATATCATCTGGGATGTGAATTTCTTCACACCCGTATACATCACGGACATACACTGCCACACCTCCATGAGGGGAATTAATTGTCACACTAGAACCTTCCTCGCCAACATGCCCTCTTGACCTATCTTTGCGAAACATGCTAAAACCGTCCAACTGCACCTGAGAGGACTGCACATTCTCTGATAGCCATGTCTCAGTCAGACATATGATATCAGCATTGACCAAACATGTAGACTTTAGACTTTTAAAGTGACTTACAAGTCCTTCGGTGTTGTGATGGACAATGTTCAACTTGAGGACTTCTTTTGCAGAGCTGTTACCAACAGTTGCAAACGGGTTGGATACAAATTCGAAGTGCTTCATCGTATTGACTGCCCCCTGCACTTCCTCATCACAATAGATAGACTCCTGCTTGTAGTCTGTGATGTGTAGACCGCCTAAGGAACAAACCCTGCTTAATGCCACATACGACATACCTGACGCGAACATTTTTTTCATCGAGACAACTACCTCAGGTACAGTCATGCCCTGTACTTTATGTACTGTACAGGCCCAGGCCAACTTGAGAGGAATCTGGTAACGTTTGGCTTTACTACGTTTGTTCAAGTTGTCCTCAATCTGACGTATTGGCACTGAATTGTCGGGTAGGTTGCTAGGAACTGCACTTTTTTGCCTTTCGAGAGCACCTGCTTTCGAGTTATCAAACTGAACGAAGACAGTTGCAACTTCACCTGCAGCATTCTGACCACCTATCACACCAGTCACAGTTCCAAACGCACCATTCACTAGACCATCCTCGACATTGACATTTCTACAAAGCATGACCCGCGCACCGACTGCAACTTTGACCGTGTCGGGGAGGTCATTTTTCCCCCCTAGTGACAGATGTCGCTTTGTCATTGAACCCGTGGTGGGATCTTTGACGAAGTCAGAGGCTTCAAAACATCTAATATCTGAACACCTGAGATTCAACATCTTGTCATTATGCTCTGCAACTGCTGGAGTGGTGGAAAAGATGTGCAGTGCATCTTTAGGATAATCATCTGATGCAAAGTCTACTGCTAGCACCCTTGATGACAGAGTGTTGTCATCTTCATCCGAAAGTTTGTCTTTTTTCCCCTTTACCCTCAATCTATTCAAAAGCTTTGCAAAGGCAGCATCATCCTTCTGCCTCATGATTTCCTCAAGTTCTACAACTTCAAAGATATTATTCCACAAGTCACACCAGTCTCCTTTCCTGTAGAGACTTTCTCCCAGGACTGGAGGTATCTGATACATGTCACCTACTGCCAAGATGCTCACATTTCCAAAGTCTGCATTTGGCCTCCCGTGTGTCAGCTGACTCAATCTACCATGAATAGAGGACATGAGCTTTTTGTCCACCATTGACACTTCATCTACAATTACAATTTTGAGGCTTTCATACTGCGCACGCAAAGTGCTCAGGGTACTTTCAGACAGGGGCTGATACGTCTTCGCAACATGTATCAGGTGGAACGCGTGGTGAACAGTGCTTCCCCCTATGTTGAACGCAGCCGTTCCCGTCGGTGCCGTAAGAAGGACCGAGGGACTGTCAGGGTTTTCCTGTGTCTGTTGTAGTAACCTGGTAGCCTCATAATAGATGCATTTGATAAGATGGCTCTTTCCAGTCCCCGCACCGCCCGTTACAAAAATACGGAAGGGATCTGGTCGCTTTCCCTGTGCAGTCTCCATGCACCACTTTCGTACAAAATAGAAGACCTTCTGTTGCATTGGGTTGAGTGACTGCATCATGGGAATCGCATCTTTTGAGGAAACCTTCGTCCTGCAGGATTCTAGGGAGAAGCTTTTCTCTTTGGATTTGTTAATTGGTGCAAGGTCAGGAATGTCGTCCTCCGTGCCTTCATTATCCTCATTCACTTCATTTCCGGCTCTCATATCGAGACACTCCAGTCTTTCTTGTTCCAGTTCGGGGAAGATCTGGGCCCATGCGTCTTCTACACCATCACTGTTTTCCACGTCTTTACGAGCCTGCTCGATTTCGGCGACATTTTGCTCAAACTTACACCTGTTCCCATTCACAACGATGCTAACTCTATCCCCTGTATCTGACAAGGGAGCAAACCCTTCCGAGTAGAATTCCTCATACTTTTCATATTGAGGTGGTTTCAACTGCGCGTCAAGGTAGTGTGGCAAGTACAACTTGAGCAATGTCAAGTAGAATCGCTCTGGCTCTTTCATCTTATTGAATTTGGCATAGCGAATGATTGCAGGCTTAGATCTTGAACGTTTTTGTACAACCCCCAAATCATCCCTCAGCATATGCTTCTCTTCTCCTCGAGAAGACTGCTGGCCATTACCTTGCTTGCCTGAAGATGCAACGACGCGGTACTCGGAGACAAACTCTGCAGCACACATTGATCGGAAGGGTTCTTCTGGTGGTCTTGCCTTGTACCGATCCATAATGCTTGGCATCCAGATGCTTGCTTCGTCACAGTTTCCCTCCCTCGCAAGCTTTTGAATTTCTGCCAAAGGTTTTGACAATCGATTAGCTTGCTCATCTGTTGGTATGAAAGTGACTTCTCTCGTACAATCCTTCAACTTAAGGCTACAGACCCGATAGACCGCCTCCTGGGCGCTCACTTCCCTATGGTAAAGGTAGGCATTGCCAACTTTTCTCATTTCATTCACTATATCTTCATTGCCTTCCCTTGCCTCTTTCTGGGCCTGTTTGAGTAGCTTTCCCATTTCTCTTTCTGCTTTGCTGATATACGACACAATGTACCTGACACAACTGTACGCGTCGAGAACATATTGGATGTCCATGTTACCATTCCAAGCCCGGAGTAGATGCGGATTGTAATTGTTCACCCACATGTCCTTTGGCTCACGCCTGAGCACTACTTGCTTCCTGGTTGCCATCAAGTTCAATGCGTCACAGAACTGTGCAGTGGTGAGCTGTGCCTCCTTGAGAATGTCGTCAGTGGAGCACTTTTCTGGCTCTGTGATTTTGTCCAACACATCCCAGAATTTTTTAAGGAGGATTTCGGCTTGCTTCTCCTTTTCAGCTATGGATGCCCTTTCTTCATCGGTCAGGTCCTGCTTGGCCACAGGGCTGCACAGAAATGTCTGCTTCACTGGAGGTTTAGGGAATCCAAACCTACAGACCTTGCCACCTTTCTTGCATGACGATGTATGACCTTTACGGTGCATCTGAACCTGACTCACTATGTCAAATAACTCTTTATCTGTCTCTGAGTCCGGAAGCTGACTGCACACATACCTGTCCACAAAGGAGCAGATCTCCTCCTCAGAATTTACATTCAATTTTGGCGCATCTTTCACCCAAAACAGGCAGTGAATGTGAGGGCTCCCTCTCTGTTGGAACTCTGTCCTGGTGAAAGTTTCAACTACCTCACCAATTGGTTGCGACGGCGATTTAATGAGATGCGTGAAAAAAAGACTGACTCGGTGGTCGAACATGCGAGCAGCGGTGACAGGATTACTCTTCAAAATGTTGCAACGCTCTTCCCACGACAACTCGCTTACTGGTACAGTACTATGATCTTGTCGAATAGCCTCTAATACTTCTGGCCATCGCAAATCTGCAGCAGAAAATGTCGCGAACCATGTAGGAATCCCCAGCTGCCTTATCATCGCGTACAACTCATTTAGCGTCTTATCCCAGAATTGTGGAGTACCCCTGACTGGCTGAAGAAAGCGATACCCTTGATCTGACTTAAGAATGGTTTGTAAGTCCTCTTTATTTGACAACATACCAGCAGATATTCTACGACCATCACTTGTTATCGGCGAACCTTTGCGCATAGATATGGAAATATTTGATTGTATGAAGCGCAACTCTGTCACATATTGTGCAAAGAATATGTAGCAAGGATCCCTCGCAAACCGCGTATCTGCGCCCATAAGACGTGCCTTAAAGTACTTGCTAGGTGTGATACGTACATCACGATTATCATTGAAAGAAAACTTCCCAGTAGGGAATTGAACAGGGAAAGACATCGCCTCTCCTCCAACCTCCTCAAACACACGCACTGGCCTCTTCCCCTCTCCTGGAGCCACACTCAGGACACTTTCATCGTGGTGATCAAGAAAATCCTGTCCTATGTCTACTGGTTGGAGGCAAGTATCGTGCGGCAGTCCTCTCAACCGGCTGTCCAGCATTTCCTCCTCGCTCAGAGCTGCTTCTTCCATCGCTTCTTCCACATTCACATGTAGAAGAATGTTGTCCATGTCATCATCTTCCATACCATCTCCAGCTTGCCCTACCATGTCATCCCCCTCCTCACTGGCAGACTCACGGTGCTCTGGCCCTACCATGTCATCTCCCTCCTCACTGGCAGACTCACGGTGCTCTGGCCCTACCATGTCTTCCCCCTCCTCACTGGCAGACTCACGGTGCTCTGGCCCTACCATGTCTTCCCCCTCCTCACTGGCAGACTCACGGTGCACTGGCCCTACCATATGCATGTCATCCCCTTCCTCACTGACAGACTCATGGTGCTCTGGGGTTGTGCGAAAGTTGTCATCGCCTCCACGTTCAGCATCAGATGGTTCAACAAGCCCACCATCTTCATTCCAAGATAAAGCCCAGTCTGCATCTATAGACGTACCACGGTAGTATTCATTATTTTCTACAAGATATTTCAGAGCAGCATCAACCTTCTTTGGACTGATCTGTCTATACAAATGATGCCCACTGTACTGTAGCTTCCTCTTAAGTTTCACCTTGATTAACAGAGCTTCTGTAGGCATTCTGGGAAGGACTGCATGTGTTTCGCTCACATCTGCTGGGACGCAGGTTACAGGGCCAACAACTCCTTTCTGGCCCCCTTTGGGGAGAGCTATAACTTTCATAAATGGTATTCTCATGGCTATGAGTTGTGATTCAAGAGTATTAAGACCGTTCAGCTCAGGAGGTATTTCTGGGAGCTTCATCTTATTACTCTGAGCCTCGTATGGAATTGTCTTTTTAGCTAGCAAGTGCCTATGACAACAGTAACATATCCACTCTCGGCCCCTGGATGACTTTGCTGTGGGACAAGCATTTGGGATGCAGTCCGAGTTGCACTGATGAACATACGTACCTGTAAGACAGTGGTTAACAGCCTGAACATACTTTGAGTTTGACCTATCACAGATTACTACTTGTTTGCGAAACAAAAGCCTATGACATACAGTGCAAACACATTCTGGCCCCATTTTGCATTCGATCTGGAACTTTTCAATGGCCTTCTTAACATCTGGGCAATTCTGATTCTTCTCTCGGTTTTTCTGTTTCAATTCTCTGTGATTTGGATCTGTGTGATATCTCTCTCTCTCATGGTCTCGCTTCTCCCGGGCATGCTCTTCATCGGTGTGATACCGCTCCTGCGCTCTTCCTCGCTTCTCCTGGGCATGCTCTTCATCGGTGTGATACCGCTTCTGCGCTCTTTCTCGCTTCTCCTGGGCATGCTCTTCATCGGTGTGATACCGCTCCTGCGCTCTTTCTCGCTTCTCCCGGGCATGCTCTTCATCGGTGTGATACCGCTCCTGCGCTCTTCCTCGCTTCTCCCGGGCATGCTCTTCATCGGTGTGATACCGCTCCTGCGCTCTTCCTCGCTTCTCCTGGGCATGCTCTTCATCGGTGTCATACCGCTCCTGCGCTCTTTCTCGCTTCTCCCGGGCATGCTCTTCATTAGTGTGATACCGCTCCTGCGCTCTTTCTCGCTTCTCCTGGGCATGCTCTTCATTGGTGCTATATTGAGTCTTCTTTCTATCCCGCTGGTTCTGGGCGTGCTGTTCATCTGTGCTATATCGTGTCTTCTTTCTATCCCGTTGGGCCTGGGCGTGCTGTTCATCTGTGCTATACCGTGTCCTCTTTCTATCCCGTTGGGCCTGGGCATACATCTCATCCTCCTGGTACCGTTTCCTTTCTTGGTCCCGTCTGACCTTCTTCTGGTCGTCATCATCGTCGTCATGTTGTGTGGTTTTTCTCTTGCTGCTGGTAATTTGTGCAGCTTCTGTAGCTTCTTCTCTGCTGTACCTAGACATGCTCCTTGTTTGTCTACGGCTCAAAACTGATGTGACAACATCATAATGATTTTCATCCGTATGTTGTATATACAGAGCATTACTGCTTTCTAACATGGTTCTATCATAAATTCTTTCATTTGATGGGTACTTAGACCATACCCACTGGTGGCCAAACTTACCGTACACATAGATGTGTCTTCCCAGTAGTAAAGACATTGCATCTATTTCTACCTGTGTGGCCCATGCACGAAGATCTGCTGGACGTCTCCCACACTGATCTACTTGAGACAGGTACTCCTCCATGGTGAGGTCTTCCTCGAACCAAGAGCTGTAAATATCTTTAGGCATTGTTGACATGTAATCAATTAACAGCTGTCTTACTAAAGCATGATTTTCTTGCGTGCCACAGATAAGGTAACTTATCGACCGATAAAAGCAATTCCCATCCTTTTCTATCCTAACCCAACTGCTAGGTGTGGCCACAGGGATATCCCTTTGCTCAATATTCATATGCTTTCGGTCAACAGTAAGGTTCAACTCAACTGCCAGTTGCAACTGATCATTTCCTGTTAGGGGGTTAAACATGAAATGTCCTCCCTCCCAGGCCCCTATTTCTTCTAAATCCTGGTCATCATTCTGTTCCTCCCCTGTTACCTGGTCTTCCTGCACATCAGGAGAGTCTTGTCCTGTCACCACATCTTCCCTCTCATGTGGCTGATTCTTCCTTTCCTGCTCTGCCTTCCAAGCATGTAACCTCTTGAGCAATTTCTTACCCTTACGCCTCGGCATTTCTCCTGAAAAGTTAAAGTCCAAGAAAGTCCATAAATTTCAAATTCATGACTTCTGTAAGATATGAACTATGTTTCCTGGCAGAAAAACCATGGGGAGTAGGACGTTCAACGTTGAAGAGTTTCACATATAACCAAGGCCCCATGAAATCTCATCATCAGCCATGCAAAAAGGGAACTCATTTTGATGTTCAACTAATAGCTGCAATGTACCATATGGTCGCTCAAGAGATGAGAATGGCTGAAAACCGCAGAGGCTGTGCACTGATTGTGCATACCTTAACACATGTGACATCATCTCGATGTCTCCTTTATACTTATAATGTGCACACAGATCACGAGCACCAGTATGTACCTCTACAAATGTATTGTCGAAATCTATGTCCTGAGCATCAATGGTTAAGTTTGCTGCTGAATCAAGCACAGAAACAATATCATGCATGGAGGGACAGTGAGTTGGTGAAGCTGGAAGTAGTATGTCAAGAGTAGGCACAAAATCACAGTTGGGCTTCAAAACATCATTATCACTAAACCAACAGTCACCCCTCACTTCAATGGCTGGTGACACAAACCCAGTGACTATGCCAGATATGCCATAATCATCATATTCTACAGTAAGATGCTGGTTTGCTTTGAGATCTTCAAAAGGGATTCTCCATAGCCTTGCAGACCCAGGCTTCTGTCGCAGACGGAAAATAGCTTTGGTCTCCCACAAGCTGAGCAGTGGCTGGGCATTCCCTTGAATCAGTGGGGGTAGTTCTGACAGAACGCAGATGCCATGCTGCAGTGTTGCAACAGAGAGCAGGTACTCCACAGTTGAGATACATCCTTCACATCCATTCTGAATTTTCAACTAAGCACAATGTAGACACAACCTGAAATCAAGTAAGTCTATTTCAGGATGACAGAGGCTATTGACAGCGGCTATAGCAAACCTGTTAATAAGAATCCCCACTATAGACAGGCTAGTCAACTAAGCACAGTGCAGACAGAATGTCATTAACATTTTTACAGAATGTAAGGATGTCATCCATGAAATTTACTTGCTGTGGCCTTACCAGGATTTGTACCCAGAACCCATGGTTAAACCTTAACTGCCTCTGTACCAGTTGAGCTAACACTAACAGAGCATTTGGGATGCACTGTACAGTTGTCCAAACATTATATTAGCCAGTCAACAACACTTTTTTGAACTACTGACAGGACACAGCTACAATCTTTCAGGTCAGCATTTCACCATTAACTGATAATAACCATGTAGCAAATAACATTTTGATAATCATTTCAATCTAGGGATCTGACCACTTGGATTGAATGACGAATACCACTTAAGGATGCCATCGAAATAGTCAGTGACTAAGCCATATACATGTATGCCATAATCACACGCAGTTGTTTTTTCTCGCGTAAGTTTTACACGGACACGAAACTCGTTTTTTGTAACATAAGTAAGTTGTATCACAGGATCGAAACTTCGAATATCGAAGCCAGTTCATTTTCCCGAACTTCCGAACCCAGTCCATTTTGCTCGAACTTCTCTCGAATGGCTGTTCTAAACGTAAGTAAAAGAACAAAGTCGTTGATGCCGAACATTATGAACAACTCGACTTTTGTCCTTTTTGAGTAGTTTGACAAACATTTCGTTGAGCCGGGGGTTGAAATGAATCATTAAAATATTACCCATTAACGCATGTTCTTAAATAAATATTCGATCATTAATCTTAAATGGAGAAAACTCAGAGACTGAGCGGACATTTTTGAGCTGGGAAAACGTACTTCATCACTTACCTCTACAATAATTTCCCGAACAATTGTGAGGTGCCTCTGAATAGAGGAATCAAACCGAAGAGGCGAATGAAAGGTTTGACGAAGAAATGAAGCCAATGATTAGTTGATGTCGCAAGAGGGAATTGGAAACTTCTGCTGTGAACAGCGGAAAGTCCACAACTGTGCCGTCTGAAGTTCTATGATTCCAAGATTCCACAAGAGTTTCGATCTTGGCCAAACCATTGCCTGACACGATGGGGATGTGATCGTAGAGGACTACCATGTCGTAGCTAGGTCTTTCTTTCTAGGTAATCATTTTTATTCTAAATATAAATACTAAATACATGTCACCAGAAAAAAGACCTTTATTCGGCAATGAAACACCGTTTTCCTCGACTAATGATGATATGTTAACCTGCACATGAATGAGAGCGACCATTTGTGCTACGTCATACTCAGAACAACTCATTATTCCAAGAGGGGAGTAGGAAAAAGTTACATACATTGGCCGACCCAACGCCAGCTTTTAATCATGTAGGGCAATTGAGTACCTTCACTTATAATTGTAGATATATCGTTTTGAATTTGTAGTCCATTTTTTACCTTTTATTTAATGAGTATCATCTTTTTTATTATCATATGGCCCCGACAACGTAAAATGAAGTATTCAACAACAACGAAGCTTTACTTCCGGGGTCAAAGGTCCATAGCGTAATGGATCAATCCAACTGCAGCGTGTAAAGTGGATAGTACATAATAAAAAAACACAAAACCACACCTAAAACTGTCGTATATTTTAACATATTATCTTTTCCTACGATCGATTAAGTGCATCAATTCTCTTAGATTATGGTCACACTTTTATAAATGCAGTGCATTAACTCCCATATCTAATAAATTTCTCTACTATTTTCGATAAGAATAATGGATGCGTCTACATCACGTGACCTTTAACCAATAAGTTTTGATTTTGGAATTTCGCGGGCGTTTTGTTATCGTCTGTCATCGCGTCGTCTGCACTGTCAGTGTCATCGGTTTCGTGTCATCTCCCACAGATCAACCGTCTCATTGCAATGGCCAACGGGTACGCGTAAGTTATGAATTTTCGTAATTATTTCAATGACATTAAGACAATTTTCAAGGAGTTTCAAACCTCAATTGAATCCTTTGATGTATCACTCTTATTGGATACCGTAGTGTTTAGTCTTAAGTTTTGTAAAATTCATTAGCATTGTTAATAATTTAAGCAAAGATATGTATGTCTTGTTTTTTTTTTAATACCTACGAACTTGCCATAAATTGTACCTGATACATTTGTTGTGCAATAAACTTTGATTGATTTGAACATTTTTGCACACCCACACCCACATACAGACATAGTATGAGTAATATGACTTCGACTAAGTTTGTTGAAAATTCATTGTTTGCTCTAGCCTTATTCAAGGTCAAATGATTTTTGCTGTTTTTTTTTCTTCTTTCTTTTGTGTTCTCTTACTCGTAGCATAACTTTTGTCTAAGCAAATGAGCTAGGTAACTAGAAAGATGATGAAATAAATATATATACATTTGTAAGGATATGTTGAATTCTATATGCACATTTTCATACAGTATACATTTTTCATCTGTAGAGATCAAGAACAGGAAATCGAGGAACTCAAAGAGAAGATAGAAAAAATGCAGCTCCTAATTGACGGCAAAGAACTGTAAGTAGATTTAATGTACTTTTTAATATCGAAACACAGGTATTACCCGATATAGTTATGCTCTGCATGCTTGATGGAGTGATTTGTATTTGAGAGCAAATTATATGTGCATTCTGTGTAGCAACATCACATTACTTATAATAAAAAATTAAGAAGGTTCTTTTTTTATGTTTTCACTACAGAAAGACTGCTTGGCAGCTCGCCAACGATACGACTGATGTGAAGGAGTGAGTCACTTTATTATATTAGTCTTGACAAACTAAAATACTAGTAGATATCTTCTTTTTCTTTACAATGTAAGATGCAAATTATGTGATAAAAAGATGATGCATTTGGCAATGAAGCAAATTGCATATCAAAACTGCGTATCAACACCACATAACGTTATAAAACTGAACAATTTTCTTTTTTCTTCACAAATGCTTCCACTAAAGACCTCCGGCAGATCACAAGCAGGGCCAGAAGTGAGTCACTTTCTTAGTCTGGACTATGTAACTAATACACTTGTGTACAGTATTTACGACAAAAATTCTGTTCCAAGGATGATACTTTTTGTAGTTTGGGGAAACTCAATGTAACGGAAATAAACTAAACAAACAGACACGGACCATGAACGAGCTTTCGCCCTACTTTATGTTGTATGTTTTAGAAATTGTATATTTTTGTACCATAAATATGTAATGATATATGTTGATAGAGTTATTAGGACTCAAATGACTGTGTATCTCTGTTATATTGTATCTGACCCTCACCTCTTCCCTCGTGACCTCAATGAAAAGCAGCCTGCGTGCCGATTTGAGCTTATCATGAATAAACAAAGGTTCAAACAAATAAACAAGTCATAACATACTTTTTATATCCATACAATATTTCATGAATACCGTAAGCCTTACCTTTTTCTGTACACGTCCCTACCCAACTAAAATATTTATCCTCTTTTCTTTCAACAGACTCCAATGCTGGAATTGTCAGGGATTCGGCCACAAGTCATATGCCTGCCCCAGCCCCAAGAAGTAAGCTTATGTAGTGATTTGTTTTTATACTCAACTTATGTCTAAAGCTTTTAAAATAAGCTACATATATTTGAAATAACCAACTGCAATGCTAATCACATTTCCCCTCTTTTCATTCTACAGGTTTACCCCAGGCCAGGGCTACAGGCAGGAGAGGGGTGGGGGGCCATCCAGGAGGGGATACAGGGGGGGCAGGGGTGGTAGGAGGGGTGGATCGAGTAGGGGGGGAGGGGGGATTCATATTTACTATGGCAACTAGGGGTGGTGTATTAGATGAACTGTGATTTACATAATGTGGCTTCAAAAGTTTTCACTATGAGAGGTTAACAATTGGTGACAAGTTACTACTTTGCCATTTGGAAGAAGTTTACTATACAGAGGCAATAGACAGCATGGGTTTGGTTTTGTGATTTGTTCAACTCTTCCACTGTCATGGGTCAATAACAATACAGTCAAACTTGTCCATCCAACCAACTCTATCCTACAACCAACTCTTGTCAACAACCACATTCAGACAGTCCCGTCCGATTTTACATAGTAAGTGAACTCTTTCAAGCAACCAACTGCAGGCTTCAACCAGCAACCACTTCCTCATGGGCCTCAGGGGTCATAATGTGTAGATTTTACACTCCATTCAACAACAAAATGATTGGCAATCAGTCCAGTGAGCATTCAGTAAAAGAATCTACAGTCAACGGCAAGTTTGTGTTTATGTAGCAACAAAAGTAGAACAAAGTGAATTTAAATGTAGCAACAAATGTAGAACAATGGAGACACGAATCTCAATGTAAACATTCATTGTAAGTACAACAAAGGTTTTGTACATGTACCCGAAAAATCTTTTGTTATGTTAACGTTTATTGGCAAAGTAATCGACAGTGCATTGTAGTCTTGTAGACAACAACAGTTTAGTTTGTTTTTTCTTGTATATACTGTATTTCTTATAAGTATAACAGGCAGATAAGTGCTATACGTGCATAGTATTTATGCAGCTCCTCATTTATGCCCACAAAATCAGCAAACCGACGCCAGTTTTATCCAACAGCCAACTCCAGCCAACAACCACATTTCCTTGGTCCCTTGACTGGTTGTTGGATGCAAGTTTGACTGTACATAGATTAGCATGCAGTTCATCTTTGTTGGTAGCCAACTGCAATGAGGGGTGAAGTGAAAATGACGCCTATGTCTGTCCGTGTTGTAGCACAAAGTTGCAAAAGTGGATTGTGATATTGATATAAAACGATCTACAAGACCAATGTTTAGAAATATGGGGTTAATAAAAGTCGTTTCTTGCACCTTCTTTCCTTGCAGTATTACTGGCTTTTGGGGGAGGGGGCACTGTACAAATCATTTTTCTCCTCTATGATACAAATATATGTATACAAAGACTTACTACTTAGAGATACTTAGTCTTCAATAAAGAAAGAAACAAAGAAAGAAACAATGAAAGAAACAGAAAGAAACTACTGGTTGTGCATTATAAAAGAGATAATCAGACCATCCCGTCGAACAGACGTCAAACTTACGTCATGCCGGGGTGGAAGTTGTACTTCTTCTGGCTAGCTGTTCTTTGACCCTTGTTCCAGGTTAACAGAATGATGAAACTTGAGTTTTGTTGCCAACATTCTAGTTAGAGTAGCCAAAATTCATCACTGTTATAGTAGTAATCTGAATGGTGGTGTCAAATAGCCGTGTGAACTTATTTTCACTTCACTAATCTTTATCACGAATACACTAAGGTGTGAGGGTCGAGTGGGGACAAGGCTGCTGACTATCGTGTGATCTTGAGCTATTGGCAGGCATCCTGTTATCGAGAATGACCATTTGCTCCTCTGAACTCCGCAAAATGTCAATCGATTTACTCCTTCAACAATAGAACGTTATGCAGCACCAAGGACAGCCTTGCGAAATGCGTGCCAAACTAAGATGTAAAGTGATATCATACAGGCGATAGGGGAGGTTAATATCATATTGGAACAAGCACAGAATACATGGGGAGTTTTTCGCCTTTACGTTTGAACTATACTAGAAAAAGCTAACGTCGAAACGGTTCTTTTGTTCTTACGCTGGACATCTCGCGCTGCACAAGCCCTAAGAATGTAGCACATTTTGAAACGAAATAGGAAAGCAAAGAAATGACGTAAAAATGAATAACACACACGCCCACTCAATGATTAGTTAAAATTCTGACACACTAAGACCAACCGAACCATGTATCTCCTGTAAAGTTGAATACCCTGTTTGACGTCATGTGACGTGTAAATGTAATAGTTTCCTGTTACACACGCAAATCTTTTTATCAATAATTCCATTCATTATCACCCGTTGTTGAATTCAGATTTTAGCTTAATATCCAGCATACAGCCCTCACTCAGCAATTGTTTCTTTGTGTGATTTACACTAAAAATATCACGTTATGGCATATTTTGCCCCCTTTGTGTGATTTACAATATGGTAGCACACTTTCTTTGTGGGTGGGGGTGTTGTTGACGAAAATTGATGTGTACGCGGATGTCATCCATGTTATCAAATCAGTCTGGCTTAACTGAAACTACATGTACCAAAATTATGTGGTGCTCAAAATGAGAAAAAATCTTACCATTTTATCATGCTGGTCAGG
Organism: Branchiostoma lanceolatum; assembly: GCF_035083965.1. Taxonomy (NCBI): domain Eukaryota; kingdom Metazoa; phylum Chordata; class Leptocardii; order Amphioxiformes; family Branchiostomatidae; genus Branchiostoma; species Branchiostoma lanceolatum. The sequence continues at coordinate 3,121,859 of NC_089737.1, forward strand.
ACCTGCATTCTGGAGCCACAGCAGCCTAAAGCTACTTCTGTCTTTCACCAAGTTGGTGGATCTGGAGAAAATGACTCAAGCAATGGAACACATGGTCAGCAAAAAGCACATTACCACGTTGACTCAAATGCAAACAGTCAACTGCTAACATTGACGGGTCAATACTTTCACCATTGTTGCAGTACCGAACACCTCGAGAATTACACAGCGCAGCCAACTCTGTGTTCACAGTAACACGTCTATCATCTAGGCATCTTTTGTCAAGTCTTGGCAAAATACTAGACATAACAATAGTAGATGTGGGGAAGCGGTCTTTTGCAATGGCAATCAGTTTGTCAAAGTCTCCCATGACTTCCTGTAGACCGTTCGAGAGATTATTGGTGCCAACATGTACACAAACTACAGTAGGTATACCAAAGTCAGCATTGTGGTGATGGTAAATGTCTGCAGCAACATCAACAACTTTCGCACCACGGTTTGCATGTACATAAAACTTAAAATGCGATGGCGGTACATGGTTCGCGATATACTTACATATCGAGTCTGAGAAAAGAAGCACAACTGGACGTTCAGCTGCTGTGGCCATGTTTCCCAACACAACAGGGTCGTTCTTTTCTTACGTTCTGTGGGTTGTTGTAGTTGTATACAGCAAAGAAAACGTCCTTGTACGTATAGAGGACGCCGAGTTGGATGAAATCGAACGATGTGTCGTCCTCGTCCTCGCGGCCTCGGCTCCGACGTGATCTTTGAACTTTGTTCGGAACAACCTATTACTATAAGGAGGGGGGGGGACTTCGTAAAAACACATACAAAGGCCGACCCGACATCGGTTTATTTTATATAAAACAATTTTATATGTAAACTATTATGAGATAAATAGCATATAAAATTTCTAGTCTATTCTTGACCTTGCTATTCAAAAAGTATTAACAATTTAAGTTGTGTTGAACCCCTACACGCAAAATGAACTATTAAAAACGTGCTAGATAACTTAAACTTTAAACAACTACCGCATAAAACATGGGCAGTAGGCCTCAGCTCCGCGGACTCAAAACAATAGCGAGTTTGTTTTCCCCGCTGAGCAGTTGCGTAAGACATCCTACCCCATAGTTATGCAAATACTCCCGACGGCCCCCCGTCGTCCAATGTGAGACAGCCGCTCGGAGGAGCTAACTTCAAAATATCTAAGGGTACGAAATCCGCACTCCTGGTCACCGTTACCAGAAGGGGTGTCTTCGATCTTTCGGGGGCCAATCCGGACCTATTACTGTCCATTGCAGTCCCAATTTTTCAACGTAACAAAGTAACAGGATGCTCACAAAAGATGTGTTACACTGAAGATACGTAGCACGTTTATCGTCTGATTTTAGCTGGTAAATCTGGCTAGAATTACAATATCTAGTGAGTACGTAAGAAGCAAATAGGAACGCATGTACAATGCTGGTAGACAAATATATGATGAATAAGATATCTATGTTCACAATTCCTGGCATTTCCAACGCTTATCATAATGATAGCTTAGTTGATAGCGGTGTCGAAACCCCTTGCGTGCATGACACCGGCCCGGTCCAATCTGCCGGCCATGATCTCATTGTTCCGTGAACAGCCAGTGCCGTGCATACTGCCGGTAACGGTCATGTCGGGAAAAGAAGGATTTTTGGGCGTTACAAAATGCCTCGTATCGTCCTTTGTGATCGTTTTTTTATCAACTAGGTGTTTTCCATGGGTAAATAGGACACCAAACATGAGAATCACCACCAAGCCAAGTGCCTGAGTCGAAGGAATTAGCTGAAAATTAGGTTGTTTGAAATGAGGTTTCGTACCTATCGCTCATTCCTCGCTTACGCGAGGAACTCGCTTGGCGCCTGCGGCGCCATGGGGCGCCCTTCGGGCGCCCACCTACGAGCGCCCTTCGGGCGCACTTCGGACGAGGTCGGCTTTCGGGTAAGTTCGGGATCCGCCCAGCCTATCACCCGATACCCCGGTATATATTCGATATATATATAGACACTCCTTCCGAGGCTCATTCCTCGCTTACGCGAGGAACTCGCTTGGCGCCTGCGGCGCCATGGGGCGCCCTTCGGGCGCCCACCTACGAGCGCCCTTCGGGCGCCCTTCGGACGAGGTCGGCTTTCGGGTAAGTTCGGGATCCGCCCAGCCTATCACCCGATACCCCGGTATATATTCGGTATATATATAGACACTCCTTCCGAGGCCTACAGCCTATGCATAAAAAGCCAACAATGCCTGTCTTTTTTTACAGTAAAATTATTTCAACAATTCAAAAGTTTGCCGATATTCATTCACATCATGTGTAGACGATCGCGCTTTGAGAGGCGTTTGTGAAGTATTAGTAGTATTACTTCCTGGGTCAAAGGTTGGTGCGGAAAGTGAAACTGCATGCAAACCTGCTCGCAATCGATCGGATCGGCCTACCTCGGCCTAGTGGTATATCATCATCGTTGGTGTATGGGTTTAATTATAAGTTGTATATAAGTGCGACACAACCAATTCAGAGACGGATTGCATTTTTCTCGTCGTCAAGTCGTGATTTATTAGTGGTTGAAGCCGCCATAATTAAATTTGACCATGCCCAAAAAACCATGTTTATTTGGCAACATTTGCGAGAGCATCATACTTTGCCAATCTCCCTCGGAGTCCCTCCCGATGCATAAATTGACTGTTTCAAAATCACCCGTGCCAAAAAATTCTCTATTCAAGTTCTGCGAGACGCCAAGAGCTTCTTAGTGCAAAGGCTTGCGTGTTTACCTGCAACATGACCTCAGGTTACCTGAAAAGAACACATGTTCTTTGGCCAGCAGCAAATGGAACGCCCGGAACCTTAGATAGAACATGGATTCTTAGATAGAACATGGAACGGGGACAGCACTTTTGACCCGTTTTTGGTCTGAAAATGGGTCCAAAAGTCCCCAAAACGAAGCATTTTGAAGTGATGTACACCGGAAATGTGATTGAAATCCTGTAGGGACATGTTCAAGGCACCCTTGTGCCGAATTGCAGGTCATTTGCTTGTTATACCAGGGCACAGGAGCCCAAAATATAAAAATTGTCTAAAAATGCCCCAAAAAACCTCCATAAAAATGATTTTAAGGCCTGTTTCAAAACGATTTACAAAGGGCCTGGGGGTATTTGCCATCTCAACCTCCACACCAAATTTCAGGTCGGTTGGTTAAGAAATGGCGGAGAAGAAGCCATTTGAAGATTTGTCAGGAGGAGGAGAAGAAGAAGAAGAAGAAGAACCAGACAAATACAATATATTTCACTCTACCCATACCTCTAGGTATGGGAAGTGAAATATAAATACAATATATTTCACTCTACCCATACCTCTAGGTATGGGAAGTGAAATATAACAAATCAGTAAGCAGGTACGTATAATGATTGGAGATGGGAAGGTGTCTATTGGAGAATTTGGTGTGTCCAAGAAGTACTTCGTTAACAGAGAAACAAACAATCTAAACCAAAATTGTAACTATACAGGGAAGGAAGCAACCCTTGTTGCCCATCAGCCTATGAACAAGTCGTAAAATGACAAAGGAGCTGCAACAAGAAACAAATGCCATGCTACATGGGATCAAGCGACTGCCTGCTCTAATACAACGAAAACCAACACAAAACTTACAAGAACTAAACCAGCAAAGTGAAAGCATGCACGACATTCTCAATCATAACAGGAATATCAATACGATGTTCTCCCTTCTCCACAGAACTTGAGCAGGTTGTTCGGGAAGGAGGAGTGCTGCCAACTGTGTGGAAAGGAGAAAGCGAACCTCAAGCACATCCTGTCAGCATGTACTACTGCCCTTAAGCAGGGGAGATACACGTGGAGGCACAACAACGCACTCAGAGTGCTTGCAGTAGCGTTAGAAGAAGAAAGAAGGAAAACAAGAGTAGAAGAGTCAGCCAAGGCCCAGAAGAAGGTCATATCGTTTGTTAAACAGGGGCAAAAAGTGGTGCCAGGGGCTAAGAGCAAATCAACAGGTGGCATTCTGAATAAGGGTCAATGGAAGATGTCAGTAGACCTGGACACTCGTTTATGTTTCCCCAGGCACATCTGCGAGACAACGCTGAGACCTGACCTAGTGCTATGGTCTGAGGAAGCAAAAGCTGTCATCATTGTAGAGCTGACTGTGCCATGGTAAGAAAACATCCAGGCAGCATTCGAAAGGAAGAAACTCAAATACCTCAACCTTAAAGAACAGTGTGAAATGAAGGGTTGGAGGACGTTGCTTTACCCGGTGGAAGTAGGGTGCAGAGGGTTCGCAGGAACTTCGCTAGCCAGGTTGTGCAGGGACTTAGCCGTTGGAAAGAAAGTAATGAAGAAAATTGCAGAGGAGGTGGAAAAGTGCTGAAAAGCACGTCAGTGGCAAGAGCTACTTAGCAGGTGAATTTTTCTGTATGTTCCAATGAAAGAGACCATTCTTGGTAGCAAGGACACTGTAAGGGCATCTGACATGCTATACCATCTCCTCGTGCTGGTATAGAAGCTGAGACAACAGGGGCAGCTATGAAGGTCTTGCCTTATTTGGCCGAACGCTCCTGCAAATGAACGGAACATGAGGAATGTGTATAGTATGTGAAACCATGTCATCTTCAAGCATCATATCATGTTAAAAGAATGCGTCATCGCACGCTCAATTCAGTGACAAAGAGAATATGGGGCGGGTACATTCAGTATCTACGTGATCACACACCTGCCGTCTGCTTGGATAGCACATATCAGCTGCCTCATGGCTGAAAATGGAGAGAGATAATTCAGCTCCTTCAAACGCATGACCAGGTCCACTACCAACTATGCAAGACCTGGCCACGTCATTACAAACATGTTAGTGGGATTCCACTTTCATCAAAGCCCAGGATCAAACAGACACCAGGAAAGCAAAATGTATGAAGTCGCAAATCTCACCCCGGCAGAGAACAAGAATTTCGTTAGCTTTGATGATGAAACGATAGGCCCAGACCAACTGCGGAAGAGTGCCTTGCTTTCTCCCACGAGGTTACGAAACACATGGGCACAATGTTTTAGACCACGGTAGAGGAATAAATGCATGTAGGGTAGGTGTACCACAATTCGTAGTCAATCTTCATTGGGTCACAGCAAATGTCAACTTTCATTCAGAGGTGTTGTACGGTGAACTCTCGAAGAGGCAAAAGGACTGTGGGAGGACAACAGAAGCGGCCCAAACCCATACCAATTACTCTCTCTCCAAAGATCTATCTACCACTCAATATCAAATAAACCATTCTCTCTCTCTCTCTCTCTCTAACCTGATATGCCACAACTTTTCCATACAACACATGGCCCATTAAAACCAATCAAATACTAATTCTTCAAGTCACCGTGCAATAAAACCTTCGACAACATGAGTCATGACCAAACAAGTACATAAGATGATCATCGTCAACATGATCGTCGTGCTGAAAAAAGATTCCCTGTGCAGCTGTAATGGAATTTATTCAAACAGTAACGATACAAAACTAAGGGGAGAAATGGAGGGAATATATAACAAGCAACCGAAGAACGGAGTATGACTTCGGATAATGGTCACAGATCATCTCAACACCTCCCATCTCAAAGTTCAAAATGGTGTGATGTCTTTATTTGTTAAAAACTAAAAGATTCACGATCAACCACCCATATAAAAGGAATATCATTACTTTTATGAATGTCTTCACATTTCTGATGATATAATTAATGATAATCGATGGTAAACATTTAAAATCACTAACAGATGACGTGTGAGGGAAGTGTGAAAAATCAATCACAAAACATGCTGAGGTGTTATAGCTACAGACGCTTGAAGAACGCTGAGTTTCTCTAAGTAGAAAGTTTGCAAAGAACATTTGTACTTCTACCATGTACCGAAACTGGCTACCACAGACCAGGGGCCGGGGGAGATAAGTGAGAGGACAACGAGACAACAAACAAAAATTGAGCGATTGCCGTCGCACACCAAAAGATACAACAAAAGCACATTACCATACCTCATCCACCTCAGCTGGGCGCCCATCTGATCCCGGTGTTGTACCATCTTTCATATCCATAACTGTTACTTCACACTCATATCATTGGCTTATTCATCTTATCTCACAAACAATACCATACTATTATTACAATAGAATCATACACTGCTTTTCACTTCGCAGCCTTATGTCGGCTGAAATATGTTTTAAAAAATGGCATTTACAGACGATATACCTTTACATTAATGAAATTCTTCTTAAATTCTTGTTAGGCCAACTATACGGGGTTATTTAACCCCGTATAGTTGGCCTAACAAGAATTTAAGAAGAATTTCATTAATGTAAAGGTACATGGTCTGTAAATGCCATTTTTTAAACATATTTCAGGCAAAACACAGTTTCAGAAGGTAGGAATGTGGTCATGATGGTATGCGATAATCTTTGAGCTAAAATTGTGGGCGAATGTATCTGTATCAGGCACAAACTGTTACGACTGTGCAAATTCAAAGTATGACACAGCAGATTTTCTGGGTCAGTGGAATCAGTTACCACCAATGTTTTATGGTCATGTATCAGGCACACTTTTACGACTGTGCAAATTCAAAGTATGGCACAGCAGAGTTTGAAGAATACTAGAATTTGTTTCGATTACTTGGACCGCGAAGTGACGGTGTTGTATTGAAGTATAAGACCCATCATTATTGGTATATTGTTCTCTTTATTTTGAAGACATGGTAATTATTTCTGTGGAAAGAAATTGTGTGCTGTTATTAGATACATGAGAATCTTTAATAAATACTGGTGGGTTTAGAACGTGGCTTCCGGTTTTTATTTTGCTCAGTTGACTTATAGTGTATCAGGGTATAGACTGGAACACCTGAGTATGCTATGGGTACAGGTGACGTTGAGCTGGCTGCTATTCTACTTTATTTAGGCTTGGTAAGGTAAGTGCCGAGTACGAGGCAAACTTAGGTCACATTTAGAATGAGTCCTAAGTTATTTCCCACAACGACTGTGGTATTTTCTTATTTAACATACACGCACTCACTAAATATACATTATTCGCCTGTTATTGCACCATCAAAATATCATTCAGACTGGAAGATTTTGTGGCAAGATGATACAACTTTGATCGTCGAAGACATTGTACTGGTTTTAAAAATTCTAGTTAGGTACACACCGACAAACAACACTTTTCAGTGAGTCATTTATTTTCATATTAAGACCCACATACTTAAACCTTATGCCACAGCAAGTAAATTTTATGGATGACATCAGCGCGCTCATTAATATTCGCCTGAAATCGAAAAAAAAATCATTGCCCTCCGATGATATGTCCGACAAAGGCTTTCTGTGTTGTGTTATTGTTTGATATGATCCAACTCGAGGCTCAATTGCTCGCATTTGATGGCATGTGTTGACAGGGTGTTCCATATGAGTACCCAGTTGAATATAGTTGCTGCCCAGGTGTTCCATTGCATATGAATGCCCATGATGGTATGCCAAGCTGTTTTCTGCATTTTTTCTAAGCTGTTTCATTGCATATGAATACCCAGTATAGTTCCTGCCCATGATGGTGTAACAAGCTGCAGTTCTCTACATTTACTCTAATTTGATGAGAAGAGCAATAATGTGACATCGTTGAAATCGTTGAGGACAAATGGCAATCCAGTCTTGACCCCCATCTCCCAAACGGCGTTCCAGCCATTTCTTCACGGATTGGCTGCTTTCCAGGGACAAAATCGGCTGCGATCTTACCATGGCCAGCCAACATCTCAAATGTATATGCATGACACTATCCGCGACACAAGGCCGTGCCCTGTATGAGCTTTTGAGTGATACTGTAGCAAGTAAGATACTCGTAAGCGCCCCTTTTTTATTCAGAGGCCAAACATTTAAATTCAGAACAGAGTTGTAACCACTTGTACTCTCCTTCACCCATAGGTCACAAATTGTGGCTATGATGAAAGACATAACTAAAGCAGCAGGACTCAGCAAGCCGTTTTTTTTCCATTCATCTCCTTATATTTTGATTCCCTGTACATCTCTTACGTTGTTGTATATTTTTGATGTCATTTGCTTAGTTATTATCTATAGAATTGTCCTTATTCCCATGCTTATTTATTGTTTTGGTAAATATTCTGTGTTCAGTTTGGCATTTATCTTTAAACCTAACACGTTCGTTAATATTTTATTGTTAGTTATTGATTTGTTATTTGTTATGTTAATAAGCTATCTATTCTGCAGATTCATACTTTGAGCAGGCCAAAGAAAGAAGAAAAGTTGCCTTGTTCAGAGAGTACAGAGCCTTCCCGTGCGGCAGCTGTAACAGTTGTAACTGGTAGAAAGCCTGGTCTGTAGGGGAGTTAGATAGTAAATAGATGAGAGAATGGTTAACATTATAATTCTGACACCCAAGGGTTGTCAGAAAACTCAGAGGAATCTTCCAAAACGTCAACATTTCCATTTACTTCAAACATCACTCAACACTTACTTATTGTAATACCACGACATCAATTTAGCATTCGGGCTACGACCGTAGTGATAAGAATTTGTGTTCTCCTCTGAATGGAGTTTAAACTGTAAACGCCAACACAAAAATTGGACTTACCCAAATTTTCGACTGATCAGCTCCAGTCTTTGTCAAGGAGTGAGCAATCCACTGCTTGTGACGTCACGTTAATATCCTGGACACAGAATTTTTTGCAAGAGGGATTAAGGAGTCCATCTACATCCGTGCATTACAACCATCCCTCAACAGAGACGGAGGGCGCCATAGACTTTTTGCAACATATGATCCACTGCTCTCCGAGTCACGTGTCTTATCTGCATAACGTGACGTAACATGGGATGGCGGGAAATTTTGTAACACGACACCACCACTGGCGCACACAGGCATTAGGCGGCGGGAAAAATTTGAAATCCGACACCACCACCGGGTTGAAATGGCGGGAAATATTACCACCGTCGTATACTAATGTAAAATATAAAATGGCGGAAAAATCTGTAATTCAATATAATCTCCGTAGCGTTACCTTCCAAAGAATCATCTATCAATTTTAATTTAGTCCATGTTCATTTTATCATATGAATGACATCCTCTGGGGACCCAAAACTGATGCAAGCGTGCGAATGAAATAAAACTTTTTGTCAAGGAGTGAGCAATCCACTGCTTGTTACGTCACGTTATGCAGATAAGACACGTGACTCGGAGAGCAGTGGATCATATGTTGCAAAAAGTCTATGGCGCCCTCCGTCTCTGTTGAGGGATGGTTGTAATGCACGGATGTAGATGGACTCCTTAATCCCTCTTGCAAAAAATTCTGTGTCCAGGATATTAACATGACGTCACAAGCAGTGGATTGCTCACTCCTTGACAAAGACTGGAGCTGATCAGTCGAAAATTTGGGTAAGTCCAATTTTTGTGTTGGCGTTAACAGTTTAAACTCCATTCAGAATGACTTCTACCAACACAGATGAACTTTCAAGTGAATTTGTGTTCTCAATAAAAAAAACATATAGGTAAAACTAGAACATATGTAAGAGCGACTTTGGTCAAAAGGTATTGAGGCCAATGTTATTTACAGGCTGAATGGGAGGCATGCAACAAGAGATCAAGACAATGTGTTGGGTCAGGTTGGTGTTCTATTTTAAGATATGAATTTTTCAGCAATTCAGTCAATTTTGGACTATGTAGTTTTGAGTGTAGCACTCCAAGATTGGCAAGAGAGTATCCATGGGCCCAAACAGCAGCATTGCCCAACGATATTGTCTTGGCTACCGAAACATCTGCTTGGAGATTACACATCTTTCGCTGACCTATAAAAGATATAACAGATATAGAGATAGCGTAACCATGATACAAAGGGATATTTTGAATGGCGTGGAAACTTTGTTTCGATGTTACATTCAGTAACTCGCTGTTGATTATACCATATTTGTAACGAAGGGAACGTCATTGCAACTAGCCCACATAGTAACACGTTACCTGTCACACCTTTGCATGCAGCAAATGTACACTACCAGGCCACGTCCGTTTGTTTTGTTGCTTTTCGATGATGCCTCTCCTGTTTTTCCCATTTTGAAAAAAAAGATTGGGTCACTATTGCCATTCACAAACTTTTACTCGAAAGTTTATCATTTGTTCAGTTGTAAAACTAAATAGCCACCAAAACAGTATAAAGGCATGCATATACAGATTAAAAAAGTGTGGTCACATTTTATCATAAGTTACAATTTTTCATTTATTCAAACTATATTTCTCAAGATCAATTTAAATATGACAGAGGAGTAATTTTGTTACTGGAATTATAATACTAGATCAAACAAAGCTGTGCATTGTATAAAACGAGCAATACAAAGCTTAACTTGAATGATTATCTTATTCTTTATGTTATGTTAACCCTTATCTTCGCCCTGTCGCTCAATTTTTTCTAAAATAATCTGAGAATCAACCAATAAAATTGGTTTGGCCCTTTGTATGTGCCGTATGTATGTTCACGGGAATGTGTCGATTTTAATTTGCTGCCACGTTTGTTTCAACCTCGTGTCCTTGATATTAGAGTCAAATTTCAACTCAAGCTCAATTTCATTGCCATACCTATATTTCGGTATACCATACAATGGTTTTATTGAAGTAATCCTTGTCCAACAGCTTGCAGCCGTACATGGCTGAATTGATGTACAGACATCACAACAGCTCTGTTCCACCTTAATGATGCGGTACATATGTTGAAATTATGAAATACAAACACATTGAAATAATCTTAAGATATGTGCATGTGTGTTTTAGTTTTGTACATCATCCTGACCAAGTAGATTTCTTAATAAAGGCCACTTTTTTTGCCAAGTTTTATTTCATTCGCACGCTTGCATCAGTTTTGGGTCCCCAGAGGATGTCATTCATATGATAAAATGAACATGGACTAAATTAAAATTGATAGATGATTCTTTGGAAGGTAACGCTACGGAGATTATATTGAATTACTGATTTTTTCGCCATTTTATATTTTACATTAGTATACGACGGTGGTAATATTTCCCGCCATTTCAACCCGGTGGTGGTGTCGGATTTCAAATTTTTCCCGCCGCCTAATGCCTGTGTGCGCCAGTGGTGGTGTCGTGTTACAAAATTTCCCGCCATCCCATGCCAGTGTGCAACGGTGCTGTATCGAATTTCACATCTTCCCGCCATCCTATACTAACGTTGTAATTTCTATTTCTATGGCTCCTTGCTAGATGGAAGTGCATCACCTGTGTCCAGTGTGTTCTTTTCTTGCTTAATAGAAATAAAACATGGGAAACGCACATGAAACTGACAACAGGTTCAGTCAGAAAGGTACGTGTCTCGACTGACTGAAGTAAGAAAGAACGAGAACAGGCCAGGTTGTTAGTCAACGGACGGCAGTGGGGAACATAACGTTCAATTTTATTCTAAAATAGAATGGTAATTACATTATATAATGTTTTAGATGTATATAATCTGATACTTATGCTACCGATATACAATATGACATTTATCGTACTGATACTGATATTTATCTGACACTTCATGCACAACGTTGATTGGTGGCACATGATACTTGATACTTTGATTAAGGGAGGCATTCGCTTTTTTTTTTCCGTGTGTACTACTTCTGTACACAATGTCTTGGTTTTTGATTAATTTTGTTGTGACTCATGTATGTCCAACTTCCGTATATTATTTGAATGTATGATTTCCTTTTGAAAACCAAAAATAGAGAAAAAAACGGGACGGAAAAAAGAAGTGCCAGGAGAGTACTAAGTACATGTACTTCGAGGACCATATCCCCACATGGAGATCGCCAAGATCACATAAGAGCAAAAAAAAAAATCTCCTAAGATCACCCGAATAGATAGACTACCCAGAAGCAAAGGTTACCTCAAGAAACGCCCTGGTGCACCAGAAAACTCCCCCCCCGAAAGGTACGGCAAGGGGCTGCTGTTTTTAAATGTGTTGACACAGGAGCTGAAAAATACAGTTGCGCATAAAAAGCGCAAACAATCAATCGTATTTATGTTCCTTATAGTATGTTTTGATGTTCTTCGCAGTTTTTGTTCATGTTTATGCGAAAATGCAATAAAAAATGAATAAAAAATCAATCGTCAACGTCACGCATGGCAGAAGTACAAGATGCTTGCCAGTTTGAGACTGAAAGCAACTGGCATTGGAAGAAGAGTGCTGCGTGATGCAAAGAGTAACATTTGAGATAATTCTCGATAAAAACTATGCTACATATGACAGAGCATTAGAACAGCTCTCACTCACTCCCTTGTACATATAACACTGCAATCTGTGTATGAAATTTGCACTGTCGATATCTAAATCCCCCACTTTCTCTAGGTGGCTCCCTTCGAAACGGGGAAGCGTTCACAGTAGAGATCTAAGGTCAAAGGATAACTTCACACAGTTCAGATGCAGAACTTCTAGCTACAAACAGCATGGGTTAAGAGACTGATACAGACAGATCAAAACGACATACGACGATGGCAAGTAATACCCCTACATTTTATTGCAAAACTTGGGAAAAACTTCAACTTTTTCAGAGGTAACTTAAATGCTAAAAGAGATGCCCCACCCTTAATGAAACTCCCACCCTTTTAAAGGGAAGTAGTCTTGGCCTGGCAGGAACTTGGAGGTGGGAAGGCAGATCCTGTTAAGATAAATAACGATAGATTCTGGTTAAACAAAAACTTCAAGATGAAAATATGCAAGGAAAATCATATGGTCTGGATTAACTTAAGTAAGACGCCAAATGAAAAACTTAATAGTAGATATTTGTACTTTCTATATCTTGCCAAAATCCCAGCAACCCCTACTTCACAAATCTACTGGGACAGTTTATTTCCCAAGTTAAATTGGGAAAAGATATGGAAATCGCAAACCGCGATAAAAGACAATAAATTCAAAGAGTTTAATTTCAAATTATTTCACAAAATTCTTCCTTGTAAATTTTTACTACACCAATGGAATATAGTTAACACTCTCGGGAACATTTATAGCCCGAAATGCGACATTTGTAATCAAGATGAAACCTATGTACATATGTTTTTGAGTGCACAAGGTTAAAAAACTACTGGGTTAACATTAAGAACTCACTCCTTAAAAATTGTATCAGTATACATGTAGCTGACGCTTTAGCGTCAGTGATATTTGGGGAAAACTTACATGTTACCCTGGCAAAAAATGCTATTTATATATCTTGGTTAAGACATAAGGATGACCTGCAGGCATTTCAAAAACACAATATATTTCACTTATACACAACGTTGACTAATTTTTGATGCACAATTACAAGAACGCATGTGTAACGTACTATAGAAAATTATCCAACAGCTTTACTTAAGTGCTGTCATGCTATTTATGATAATTCTCCAGAATGTTATCGACATGAATAGTAATGCTAGAACATGTATTAGCAGATGGCTTATGAAAGTACAAATACATTTTTTGTTGGACTTCTAAAAAGTTGGGACGGATTCATACATGTATGTATCATGAATGGAAAATAAAGTTCACTCTTGAAAAAAAAAATAGACGCAAAACAAACAGATAACATCATTACGACTAAGACCAATCCCAAAATTCAAGAGCTTTTGAACTTTCATGGTTTTGGTCGGTTCCCAGCAAGTTTTGATGTAGACCACGTACGTCCATATCTTAAATTGTATAGATTTTAATGAGGATATAACTTGATTGCTCTTGATGCATTTTAATTCTAATGTTTCCTCTGTGTCCTCAGAGCGATTTTACTGTAAGTTTTAACAGATATCATGTGACTTTGTTACATTCACTTGCAAGTTGACATCAACAAAACTGATACTGAAGGTACAGAATGACCAAGACTGATTCCTAATTAGCCGGATACACATTAATTGTTTACAACCGCTAAACAGGACGGAGTGACTGATGGATCTCTTCAACGATAAAAACTTCTATACCGCACTAACGTAATTGTATAGCTTATTGCTATATATACATTCCAATGCTCCTTTATTTTCTTCTTTACCATGTGCAAGTTTCTCGATTCATAACATGAAGACCGCTCTTTCCACTGAGAAGCTATTTCCGAAAGAAAACGCAAAAGAACTGGCTACATCAAGGCGCTAGAAAGCTTCGGAGGTTACTAGTTTTTTTTCCACATTTGCTACAATCTAGCCTTACATGACAATGGCCAAACAGTACGTATCAAGACTGACTTAGAATCAATGGAACCGAGCCCAGCGAAGATGCAACAAGAGCTTGCTTCAGAATTTATACCTTAAATCTTAAACCTGGAAATCAAACTTAAAAAAGATTATAAACTCATTCTTGTTGGAGTATAATTCCCTCCAAAACTATCAAATGAGCTGGAAAAAAATTAAAAAAAAATCTGCTGCAAAATCATTGGTATTGAACATCAACTCTCCACTCTACAGTCTTCTTGTATTTGAGAGCAAATTATGACAGTTCTCTTTTTTAATGTTTTGACTACAGAAATACAGCGTGGAAGCTTGCCAACGATGGGGACAATACGGCTGATGGGAAGGAGTGAGTCACTTTATTATATAGGTCTTGACAAACTAAAATACTAGTAGATAACTTCTTTTTTTTTTACAATGTAAGATGTAAATTATGTGATAAAAAGATTATGCATTTGGCAATGAAGCAAAGTGCATATCAAAACTGCGTATCAACACCACATAACGTTATAAAACTTAACAATGTTAATTTTGAACGAACCTTGAACGAACTCGTCACCAAGCTGAGTGGAACCATCTTTCACCGCGTGCCGGGCTTGCACTGCTCCAGCTTGCTTAGTTTGCTCCAGCGTGCTGCAGAGTGTTGTGTTACAGAAGCCGGCTACACCGACATGGCCACCCGGGGCAAGGCCGACACGCCGCGGCCCAATACAAGACGCCGTGGCGCCCGATACGCACTTCGCTCGCTGTCGAATTTCGGATTAGGCGGCAGAAGCCAGGTGTGCAATATTAAAGCCAGTGTCGGACGACGTGTGATGAAGAGGGACATCGGACACTCGGAGATCGAATACTCGGACACAGGTTCTGTCACTTCCCTGAAGGAATCGAGTGATAAGGAAGTACCTGCTGTTGTTTATGAGAAGCCAGCTAAGCAGACCAAAAGCAGTAAAAAACAGCCCGTAGTCGCCAAGATGGACCCCCATGATAATGCGGAAGGTGGACCCCCATGATAATGCGGAAGCGCTTCTCTCGACATGTTTGGGTTTGGCGGAAAGGCGAAAAGACGGCAAGAACTACGGGCCACGATCTACCGCGTCAGGAGCTACAGATGGTCCGGCGGACCAACTCTCTGCTGCTTTGAAACGGCTTACTTTTAGAGGAGCTGCGAAGCCAGCCAGGCAGACCAACGGCACCAAAAGCAGTAAAAACAGCCCGTGGTCGTCAAGGTGGCCGGATCCCCCCCTCTATCGGGGGCAAAATGAAGGAAAGATGAAGCCAAATATCCTTTTTATAGAAATCAAAAATAAATAAGTGGTTAATTTAGTTGTACTACTGCTATCATATATACTTAAACAACAATATTTATAATGCATATTCACCATACTGTTTGATGATATTCGGACACATCATTGTATTTATGAAAATGTTGGTGGGTTGTCGAAGGTCAAAGATAACTTTTAAGTAATGATACTCAGATACGATGCCGATTCCTTGACTCTGTGATCAAGTATTCTCCTGTATGGTAGAGACACGATGAGGTTTGAAGAAAGCACCTTGCCCGAGGAAATCGAGTCGACGACTAGAGCAGAGTAGATCTTAGATATCGTATTAATTTTTGTATACAATTGTCTTTCCTTTTTAATGAGTAATCTTTGAGTTAACGCCAACTTTACCTGGGTGCCATTCTTTCTTTTAACTGTCTGCTCAATCTAACAAGATGTCGATAAGTAATGTAAAACAAAAAGTGCATATCATATATGTGGTTAAACGGAATGTTATGTTAATCACACTAATGAGGACGTCAATTGCGTAACTTATGCAGTAAATTCATATTTTCATCACTATGTACACGCTATAGACGTCTTGTTGGAGATGTAGTACACTTAAGGAAAATTGAAAGCACCTAAATGTGTATTATGGTAATGAGGAACTACTCTCAACTCAAAAAGTACTTACTTTATCGATACTACAGGTACAGTAGTAACTCAGAAGCCATCCGCTATCATCCCCGTGACTTCGAATTCACTCCGGAGACCATACAGATAAAACACAAGGCCATGACAAGTGAGCTAAGGATTGTATTGGTTTCCCATTTTATCAATCACAGTGTGTATTTGCATCACTGACATTTGTCTTTGAGAACAATCCTTTCAGAGATATCAACTTGAAGTTTGATTGAAAGAAAATACTACGTACGGTTGAGGTCCCGATTGCTTAAATTTTCTGGTCGTTCTTGGGATATAAGAGTCGGAACATTTAACCATGCATGTGCAAGTTTTGTAAATAAATAGATTGTATGATTGCCTGAAATAGACTTGACAGCGACAATGATATTTGAGTAATGACAGGCTTGAGGCAAAGTGAGACGATGGCTTTAATTGATTGAAACATCTGTAGGTCTCAATCATTAATTGTCACATGCTATTGCTTTTCTACCTCAGACAGCCAAATGATCAAAGAACATGTCCTGGAAACAACCAAGGAGAAAGGACTCACCATGAGCGACAAAATGGTGAAAGTGTTCACGGATTACGTGGCTGCTGAGCTGTACGACATTTTCTACAAGCCGATTGACTTTGTCATAGTGCAACCACCACACCATATAATGTTTGCCGGTCCACCTGGGACGGGCAAAACATCAACTGCGATCGCACTGGCTGGTATGTCTAACATAAAAGTGTCTTGTCATTTCGCAAGTGATTTTTGTTGTGTACTTTTTTTAAGAAAACACGTAGAAACTCATTTTACTTAAATGCTTGCAGAGAGTTGAAGTAACAGTGACTTGAAATCCCTGTGCTTAAGTTTTCTAAATATCAACAACAACCTCTATCTTGCACAGAAATCATGTACAAGTGTGGCCTTGTCAAAGACCCGGAGATCGTCACTGTGAGACGGGATCTCATCTCCAGTGGTGAGTATGGTTCAGCTGTTTGCTTTTACTTAAGCATAGAACAAGTAAACTCCAGTCTTTTAAAAGAGTAGAATGGATATGCTATGTCACATGACCTGGTTAAAAAGGATAGTATGGATGTCAAGGCCTTGCAATGTTTCTATTTCCCCACAATAATATTCTGACTTAAACCATGACCTTAAAAGAACATTCTACAGGTACACAAATGACAATATCTGCTTTCCATGACTCTCTTTGTCCACTAGAACCATGTCAACGTGACAACACATCATATCTCACATTGGCGACTACGGTGCGAGACCCCAAGATGGCCGCCTAATTACGTAAGTGCGAGTCAGACTCAACTTTCGTTTCATGTCTTTATAATACAGGGCAGGCCTGGTAGCCAAAATCCCCACCGAAAAGTGTAGGAAGTAGTGCTGAACTTTGTGGACAAAAACTACGATGACGGACGGGGAAGAATACGTAAAAATCCTGAAAAAGGATTGGGACTCAGTGCTCGAAAGGCTTACTAGGCTAGAGTCACGTGTAAAGGAAGTGGAGGGAGGTTTCGTCAGAGCTACAGAAGAAACCGCAGACATTGTCAAATCTCTGGAATTCACGCAGGAGAATGTAGAAGATATCACCGGGAGACTGGATGTGCAACAGAAAGGGCAGGAAGACCTGGCCAAAGAGGTAATTGACCTAGAGATGTACGGCCGAAGGTGGAACTTGGTCTTCCATGGCATACAGGAAACGGAAAGAGAGAACTGCACCAAGAAAGTGATGGACTTTGTAAGCCAAGAAATGAACATCAACACACACGAGATGAAAATATGCGCGGTACATCGTCTAGGGAAGCCACGTAAGGGCAAACCTCGACCTATCATTGCCAGATTCACATGTAGAGCTGGTAGGGACAGGGTATGGAGGAATAAGTACCAGAATAAGGACAGACGCATATACATCAATGACGACGTTCCAGCTAAGATACGAGACCTGACAAGGAACATCCTCGTACCTGCCCTAAAAAGAGCCAAAGCTGGAGGCAAGAAAGGAACATTCATCGGCAACAAACTAGTCATTGAAAGCAAGTCGTGCGACCATTGGGAAATTCCAAAACGATGGCTACAGGATGAAACCACAACTGAAACTGCAACAGAAACTGTACGTGTAGAGGATAACAACCAGGAGGATGAACCCTTCGAAAAAAACCCAAGAAATTCCGCTTCCTGGAGAGCTGACGTTCGCGCAACTGTACGAGAGACTTGTAGCGGCGAGTAAGTTTTGGCCGTACAATTTTAAGCAAGTCTTGTCAAGATCAGCTACAATGCATTTCTTCTGCAATGAAGAGAAGATCGGGAGAGGCATTGAAGTTTACTCCGGCCTGCAGGTGGGGCAGGCAACCAAGCAGTTCGGGTGTTTCATCCGCATGGAGGTCGACAAGACAGCTGTCAGAACTGAAGCTCCTTGGCCCAAGTCTGCTTTTGATGTATGAAAAGTTCCGTTCTTTAGTCTGTTTTGGATCAAGTACCATGTACTAAAAAATTATGATCTGGGAAGGGGGAGTGTAAGATGAATACATTCATGTATTCTGCATGGATAATTATCATTTATTCGTTTCTGGTTATTTATACTTGTTGGGGAAATATGTGCTTTTTCTTTATTTCTATCATTTTTGGTCCATATTTGGCTCTTGAATAATTGCTATTATTCATTAGGATTTCTAAAGCATTTTGACATCTATAGTTCTCACTGATACAAATATGCATTCAAACTCAAAGCTCTTTTTGCAGTACTATTTTAATGGGTGGGAATATTTTTAGTGTTTCTTAAGAATTCTTTTCCCAGTCATTTCAGATTTGATAATCAATACTATAGTAATCTTGTTAGCTCTTCAATTTCTGTGATTTCATCATGGCATATTTATTGTGAACTAGGAACAAATAGGTTTTCTTTCATGTATACAGGTAATGATGAAAGCATCAAGAGAACAAGGTGAGCAGGAGTGGATGTTTCCTGTCTATGCTGTGAATGAGGAGAAGGGAGGAGACAGAATTAGATGACAACTAAGAGCAGTGTCAGGTGAGTCCATGTGTACCTTTGTACAATACATGTACAGTCATACATGTACAGTCAATCCTTGGACAATAGTGTTAAAGGCTTAAAGCTACATGCATTGCTTTGCCAGGGTGTTTTAATATCCAACATTTGTCCATATCCTTTTATTTTATTAACATCTAGGCTCTTGTGGACTAGTTCCCATAGGTAGGAATGTAGTAATACATGCGAAGAGTTAATCAGCAACTAATTTTGCCTTTTTAATATGCTATGTTTCTGCAGGCCTGCAAAATCAATGGGATATGGAGAGAAACAGGACAGGACAACAACTGCTGTTCAACTTCAACTGATTAATTCAAATTATTGCTGTTTTCATGATGAATAAAAGAATCGTTAGTTGTTACACTGTGTTCTCTCATTCAATTTGTGTCCTAACATGTGTCGTCGACTATTATACATGTTGTTTTTTTCGGCCCTTCTTGTTTTTTTTTCGCGCTCTCGCATTACATTTAGGGTCTCCAAAGGACGTCATCCATAAAAATTAGTTGGTGTAGCCTAATGAAAAACACACAATCGAACACCTTCTGCTGTCATGATGTTGCAATCTTCTGGGATCAATTTTGTATATGATGGGCAAACAAAACACAACAAGATTTAACCTTAAGTGAGAAATTAGTGATATATAGTATACCGGAAACAACATATGGATAACATGATCCCCTTCTTTGTATTTGTATTCTCATTGCAAAATATGTTATTTACACCTGTTTCATCAAAGACATCAAACCAAATTTCCAATATTTTTACAGTATACATTACTATGACAATCCCATAGAAAACAAACCACCTGTATATCACCCTTAACCCTCCTTAACATGTAATACTGTATAAGAAAATGCTTTGTATGATTTATTTGTATTTATTTTTGTATCTATGTTTTTATGTATTTACTGAATAAAATTTCACCTGAAAAATCTTTAAAAAAAAAAAATATATATATATATATCACATTGGCATTTACATGTGTCTCATTACAGAATGTGTCAACGAAATGGAGAGGGAAATGCGAAAATCCCTAGACAGGGCAGCAGGCAAAGTCATGCTGCTTAAACGAGATCTATCAGCTTGGAACTGGTGGCAACGATGCAAAAAAGTCGCTAGAGGCGGTTATGAATCGTGCCTACGAGCGTAAGAATTATTTCGGTTAAATCTATCTTGTTCTTAATATCCCCGATTCATAACACACATGTAGATGCATTTTATCCTCCATTAACCCTGTCACATGGGAGGGACAAACATTTTGTTATCTCGATTCCTTTTTAATGACATCCCACGGAATTAGACTGTACTTGTCCTAGTATATGGTCAAATCATGGTGTAATTTTTGCTTGAGAAAAGTAGCTGAGCCAAGAGCCACAGGCTTTCTTTTAACATATGTCAGGCTGTAGAGCTAGCTGTTATGACAGGTTTGCTGTGTAGTTTTGGACGGGTATTCTTAGTATGTTATGCCGGTACTCTTAAAACAACTTAAAAAAAAACAATAAAAAAAGATAAAGACAATGTATTATAATTGCATCATTGTGACATTTTTCTTTTCTTTGACAGCACGTGACAAGACACCTGTTATCATATTAGCAGGGTATCAGGATCACATTGAGAAACACTTTTTCTCGATGAATCCTGGTTTTCGAAGCCGCTTCCACCATGTGGTGAGGTTTGAGCCGATGGAGATGGAAGTACGTCAATCATGATTCAAAATAAAATTACATCTGCGTCATACTGGTATTTTAAATTGTTACCAATCATAAACACACACAATACCAGAGGAGAGCGTTCTGGTTCGGTTAATATTTTTCTGAACCCAAGAACGTAATTGTACTGGTAACTGGCCCTGAACTTGGACAAGGCGGGAGTTGCATTACACAGCAGCAATATTCTGATAAAATTCGATTACCCTTTAAATCTATTAAAGCCATGTGTAAAATGCTATGTGGCGAAGAACCATTGGAAAAACTGCAACTTGTCGGCTCTAACGAAACCTGGGTTGAGCTTAAAAATTCCTTTCGAATTTTGTTTCTGGATAATTGCTTGTCAACTTAACGGATGAATTGCAGACAAGTAAACGGATGAATGACAGACATTTTGGATAGTTAAGAGTTTTTTTTCTAAATCTAAACATCTTAACCTAACTAGCAACTGGCCGAGATCCTGCTGCTCAGGATCAAGCAGTCATATGTGAGATGTCGTGGATGCGACCGCGAAAGCCTGAAGGAAGCCATCTGGGTGCTCCCGAAGGACCACCTTGCAGCGAACAACGCCAGAGTGGCCAACCAGATCATAAGCAACATCAAGATTGATCGGCCAACGTTCGCTGCAGGGTTCCGCCCTTCATTGAGAACAGGGCTGGCAGTAAGTCATGCCTATTACCCATGTTTTCGCATAGATTTTATAAGGCACCGATTACCAGTAAAACGAATGCAAAAGTAACATTATTACATCTATGAGTATGGTATGGGGTGTGAGGTTTTAGATGTTTCCTGACCATTATTGATAATATAGAACAACAAGCTGTAAACAGAATGGTAAATATTGTGCTAACAGGATAGGATCAGGGAGGTTAAAAGTGTTGAAAATATTTTGCAAATACCTGTCGAAAAGTGCAAGGCCCTCTGATTGTTGTCATACATACATCAAAGGTAGCAACATGAATAACCAAGATGTCAATAGTATAAGCAAATCGGGTCTATCAAGTTGATGAACCTGATATATATATGATATAAACATATTAATGCAAGTAAAAAAACTAATTCTTGTATCCATACATGTCGTTGACTGCCAAAGGTCTCGCTCTCCGACATAGAGGACGCTGTCCACAAGCTGACTGCGGATGTGTCTATTGGATGTAAGTAAAGTTTGCCATGTACTGTTCGCTCATAGTATACCTTATCATGAAGTGAAAAATTGCCATATGTGAAAAAGATTAATAAGCACAATGTTGACAAGGAAAGGCAATATTCATCAATGATTGAAACATTAAGCAATAATCAATGGATGATGCCATGAGTTATATCTTCACCGTTTTGCCAGTGTAAGGTCCACAACATTTGTCTTTCCTATGTAATCAGGTGACACCGAAGAGGAAGGAAGAGAGACTAAGAAGCGCCCACGAACTAGGGGAGGAAAGGATAGAGATTAAGCCAGTGGTGAATACTGTACCGAACACACATGCATCCGATATCCAATGTTGTTCCAAGGATCACCCGTCGGTGAATAGTTTTAGACCTTATACCAATGTTATATAGTAGTACAGGAAGTCATCCGTTGGTGAATGCTGTACCGAACACACATGTATCCGATATCCAATGTTGTTCCAAGGATCACCCGTCGGTGAAAAGTTTTAGACCTTATACCAATGTTATATAGTAGTACAGGAGGTCATCCGTTGGTGAATACTGTACCGAACACACATGTATCCGATATACAATGTTGTTCCAAAGATCGGCCGTTGGTGAATAGTTTAAGACCTTATTCCACTCTTATACAGTTGTACAAGAACCTGAAGAAGTCACCCGTTGGTGAATTCGGTACAGAACCCGTATGTACCTGGTACCCAATGTTGTTACCTAAGGATATCAAATTTGTCAGCCATTGTTGATTAGTACGTACGAGATGTTCACCCGTGATTGATAGCTATATTCCTCCTTTTAGGTAGGTTACATCAACAATGTATCTCCTACTTGTACTCTGATACAATACCTTATGGCCTAGACTACCCGTTGTGCCGGGTTCTTGGCATAAGACATTTGTCAATATATTCCAGACAACCTCGGTCCTACCCCATGCGTCGGACGTTACACTGTACCAGTGTTCGTGTGCACCAGAATACAAGGTTGCATACACCGCCGAACAAGTACAGTCTCCGTGGTTGATTAAGTGTGAACTACCTAAGACAATTGCCTAAGCTGGAAGTCAGGAAGCGATTTGCCCGGCAAAAAGTCACTAGCTAGCGGATCTAGACAGTTCAATTTGTAGGTTAGTGGCCAATATACCTAATACACCGCGCTATCGCAATCCACCTATACTTCATTTTGTCGTTAAGCATCACGTAAATCGGCTTAACTGATGATATATCAGAATTCAGAAGACTGATCATGATTACAGTAGGGTAGTAACGTAAAAGTCTATACACCCTAACTTTAACATGAATATGTTGGTGATAAATCATTTTAAAGTCATGTCTGATAAAATTGGGGATGAAGACGACTTTTAAGGAACTTAAGTATGGATATATGCTATATGTTATATTAGATTATAACATCTTTCTCACATCAAGGACAAAAGTTCTCCCACTGTCAGAAAAAAATACTTGCATGTCGGAGAGAAATCTTTGACGACAATAATTGTAGCATAAACTTTATACTGCTTAGTGTATTGGTATATTTTGTGGTATACATAGCAATTGTGGAATATCTCTCACATCGCGAAAGTTCTCCCACTCTCAGACAAAGCTCGCTCTCTCACTTCTCGGACAAAACGCGCTCTGACTTAGAGATTCCGTCACTTTCAGAGTCTGGAAGTGGGAGATAATTTTGCGCTATATGTGGGAGAGAAATTCCCCTGAATGTCGGAGGGAAATCCTTCTTTAGATATATATGTGACAACAATAGTTGTAGTATAAAACTTGAAACTTCGTAGTGTATTGGTATATAATAAGTTTATTGCAAATTCATGCCCGAAGGCTAAATGCAAATAACATACATAAAAGAACAGTGTACAAGGATCCATTACATTTGTGAAATATCTCTCACATCACGAAAACTCTGTCTCTCACTTCTCGGACGAAACGCTCTCTGACTTAGAGATTCGGTTACTTTCAGAGTCTGGAAGTGGGAGAGAAATTTCCTTGAATGTTGGAGAGAAATTCTTGTAAAGATATATATGTGACAACAATAATTGTCGGAGAGATATCCTTGTAAAGTTATTTTTGACAACAATAGTTGTAGCATAAACTTCATTCTGCTTAGTGTATTGGTATATATAACCGCACCACCTGTACCTCTGCTCGAACCGGCCCCAGACGGCCAGACGCACTACCCTCGAAGCTGAGGTTGGGCTCTGGTTGGTTTTTGACGTTTTGGGGGGAGGGTTTATCACTGGCCTGTTTGGTAAATACCTAAACCTAAATCAAGTACCTCATTTGTAGCTTACACATTAATAATCTAACCCCTTTCTAAAAGTCAGATTGAAATTTCTAAAAGTAACTTTCTAAAAGGTCAGCAGGGATAGAGTTTAAAAAAAAAGTAAACTTCCATGGACCGATCAGAGCACGTAACCAGAGGGTACACGACTAGGATAGAAGAGAAAAAGTAACCTCTTTTAAGAACATAACGAAACACAACCATCTATATCTTTGCTCGAACCACCACCAATACTCGCCAACATGCATCCCGTTCTGCAACCACAGTCTTCCATGGACCGATCAGGGCACGTAACCAGAGGTTTCGCGACCAGAATAGGAGAGAAAAAGGAGTGACACCTCTTTTAAGAACATGCCGACACACGGGGACGAACAGCTGCGACATCTTTACGTGTGTAAAATCCACCTCCCAGAATTTGTTGAACTCGGAAAGACAGAATTTCGAGCATCGCAACCATCATGTAAAATTCCTGTGAACATGACAAAATTGCACCTGCTGATAGTTTGGAAGTGAGACAAATTACTCCCTGGAAATACGAAGATTTTTTTTAAAGATTTTGTTGAATGCTACATCAACTAAAAACATGAAGTGAATGCCCCCCAACCCCCCCCCCCCCCCCGTCCTGATGCCGTCTCGTTCCGAGCCGTTCGGACTGGTCGGGGTATGGATCATAAACATGAGGACACGCCAGGAAATACAGCGTGCTATAAGGGAACTAAGGAATGGATGGCCCCGAGAATGAAGGAAATGTCGTCAACTATCTCCCGATGGATACCATATGGACGCTATCGGTGACCCCCCGCCCCCCACACCCCATGAATGTCCTGATGCCGTCCCGTGCAGAGCCATTCGGACTGGTCGGGCTACGGATTGGCTGTTTTTCAGAGACAAAATCGGCTTGGAGGTCACAAAGAGGGCATCTAATCTCTAACTAAATAGTTTGTAGGATAGATTTGAAGAAAATTAGAGGCGTGCGGTAAGGCGGCAATGGAAATAGATTTAAAAAAAAACAACGAGACAACGAGAACAATATTTCTATGTTGATTTAACCAAAAAAAAGGAATAGGCATAAAAGCGAGGCCTTACTCTACATTCTGTGAACCCGCGACTTCCTTTGAAATATATATAAAGGGTGTATAATTATTTATTAGAGTTTTTAAACAAGTTTATAATCGCTTCAGCCGCACGCCCACGTCGGTCCTATAAGACGGAGGAACAGACGTTTCCATGAAGACAACAACAGAATGAGAGGAGGCCCCAGAAGATCTAGCAGGCATAGTCGCGGCGTAACACCTACACGATACAGAAACACCCCCCTAAAGGGGACCAGGCTAGGGAAGCCGCGGGTTGTGGGGTTTTTACTCTGTTCTGAAGACCCTGTGTGTTAGAATCCGGATGTGTGTTAGAATCCGGATGTGTGTTAGAATCCGGATGTGTGTTAGAATCCGGATGTGTGTTAGAGCCGGATGTGTGTTAGAATCCGGATGTGTGTTAGAATCCGGATGTGTGTTAGAATCCGGATGTGGCGAACACGCGATGGAGGGAGCAGTTTGACTATGGAGATGACGAGAACAATATTACTATGTTGATTTAACAAAAAAAAAGGAGTAGGCATAAAAGCGAGGACTTAATCTACATTCTGTGAACCCTCGACGTCCGAAATATATAAATATATATATATATAAATGAGTGTATAGTTAATGATTAAAGTTTTTAAACAAGTCAATCAAGGCGCATGTGCGGGCATGGGGCCAACAGCTTTTGTTTGCTAATTAAATCAAGAGGCAGTTACTCGCAAGCACAGAAGTATCAGGATCTAGTGAGCACCTGCAACGAAAAGGGATAAAGAACGTAATGCCTACCAGTAGAAGTTAGACTCCGACTCAAGTGTACATGCAAACAGTATTTGAATGTAATGTTGAGTTATTGTAAAAATTGTTCGAGCTTTTGAATGAATTTTAAGAAATATTTTGTCGATGTCTCATTCCCCAATTCAACCAAGAAAGGCTGCAATGGTGTGTATATGCAATTCATGTTACAAATAAACCAGTCATTATGTCATAATTATCATTAGATGCATGGGGTTTGCCGAGCAGTCATTACATTGTGAAGAGCATTGGGATCGGTCTGTTGTCTGTTGATACAGCGAGCAAAAAAGACCTTCAACAGGAAAATGAAGAGGATGCTGCTACATGTACCAAATGAATGAATGAACTACTCCACACCAACCACACATAGAACATAACTGACCTCAACATCCAACAGTTGGAAGCTCGCGCGTGTGCATGTCATCTGAAATCACTCAAAAAACATATTGGAAGAACTACCAGCACTCGTACACAAAGAAGTTGCAGAAACAATACGAACAGTACAAACAGGCGATTCTCGGAGACAAGGACACTATCAGAACTTCTGACATGCGTTAAACTCCACTGATACCCGGATCCAAGAGCTGGAGCGGCAAGGCAAAGCAGGGCTGGAAGTGATGTGGATTATTCACCACAGTAACACGTATACTCCTCTCTACAAATGCAAGAAAGAGCATTGAAGCAAAAAGAAAATCTTCGCGCTGCTAATAGCTCCCTCTAGAGGACCTCAGGCTTCATACAGCACTTTTGGACATTCGGCGAAAAGAGGGCATCGCCGTCAACGGCACCATGATGAAACTTCAGGCCAAGAAGCTTTCTGGTGGAGGGTGACTTCTTCAAGGCGTCGAACGGGTGGCTGTCCTGTTTGAAGGAGCGTTACGGTCTAAGCACAAGGAGGAAGACTTCCGTCGCTCAAGAGCTGCCACGGAGGACAAAGTTCTGTCGTTTCAGAGACGACTGATACAGCTGAGGGAGCGGTACGATTACCCCATGTCGGACATATATAACATGGACGAAACGCCGCTCGCGTTCGACCTTCCTTCTGATTTGACCATCGACTGTGCAGGGAAGAAGGACTGAAAAATCAAGACAGACGGCGCAGATAAGAAAATGTGCTCTGTGGTCGCCGCCGTCACCACCGATGGAGGAAAGCTTCCTCTCAGCATGATCTTCCGCGGCAAGAGGAAACTGGGTCCCAGTGCCATGAAGCCTGACTGTAAGTTCCCGGTCAGGGTCCAACCCAGCGCCTGGAACGACGAGGCCGGCTGTATCAAGTGGGGCAGGGATACCTTCCCCGTTCGCGATGACAACTCCCGCCGACTGCTTGTGTAGGACTCCGCCAAGTTTCACCTCTGTGACGACATCAAACAGTTCCTGGCAGAGCGGAACGTGGAAATGCTCTGAATACCAGAAACCTTGCTTACATTATTTTCCGGATTTCTCACCGCAGACTAACGAAGCTGCTCCGAGGACTGATAACATCAAAGGTGGACAACACCAACTATCTAGTAGAAATTTCTATTGTCTGTAGACCATTCGTGATGGAGTCTCTGGTATTATGTGAGTCCTGAGCGGCTCGACCGCGCTAAGACCACATCGGAGGTGCTGGCATGCTGTCTGGCTGAAGTTCAACGACGCTGCTGACCCCTTGTTACCCCATGTAAAGGCTAAAATGAACTTCTGGGAAAACCTCCGAATGCTGAGGTGAGCTGAAACAGTCTGGGACTTGTATGTCAACAAAAAAATTTAAAATTCGTGTATATTCACCAGTGAAAAATTGTTTCTCCTAACTACCAACCTATTGCAATAAGACGAGCTATAGAAACCAAAGACATTGTAATGTCCTTGTCAAAAACGGAGCGATAGAAAACCTCGCTACTAATAAATTCCTTTAGAGTGAGGACCCAAGGCTTCCTTCAGCACCTCTGGGGTGAGTTCTGAGCGGCTCGTTCGTGCTAAGACCACATCAGAGGTGCTGGCATGCTGTCTGGCTGAAGTTCAACGACTCTGCTATGCCACTGCTGACGACCGCGCCACCACCACCATCTACCCACGGCCACCAATGCTGTATTCCAACACCACCCCATGATGAAAGAATGCTTCCCAAAAAATAAAGAAAATCCCAGACCGAAAGCTCTGGGAATCGTACTTCCATTCCATAAGAGGCCACAATCGAACGGTATAGAAATGACGTCAGTGATCAGTTCCCTCACGGCTAAAAATGAAGAACGGCAGTTCTCAACATTCAAACGAATCATTTGTGGATAAGGGCGATCTCATGAAAGTCTGACCAGTGGATATTATGGGTGGATATGGGCGGTCTCATGAAAGTCAAAAGTCTTCTGCCAAATACGCAAACCCCGGTCATATCATTAATATATATTTGAGGTCCCCCTTCAATAAGATGCATGTTATGGGGAGTTTTTGAGCGTTCTGTCAACACCCCTGGTGTTTCCAGCTCCTTCATGGAATCCAAGGGACACAGCATATTCTATCAAAGTGCAAGGTGTCTATGTTTTATGATATCCAGGTAATGATGTTTTGTAGTAGATTGCTACTGATCATTCGCGATGTTGTTCTAGCAGAAGATGCCATTCACATGTAATTTTTTTAAATATATATTCTACCTTGAAGAGGTAAAGCGTGTAGTGGAAGGAGACAAAAACCGAGAGAGTACTTGAGAATACTCCAGACCCATGGAAACGGACCGAGGGCTGAAGAAACCGGACCGAAGCGGCGTGACGCTGTATACCATCTGTACCAACCTGAGAACAGGGAGAGCTACCTTTTCGCCAACTTCAAGGAGGACAATCCAGAAAGTACGGCAACCAATGCCGTTTAGGAGAATGGTGAAACCTGGTACTACTGGCTTGGACGGATCGAGGCATTCTGGTTACATGACGCTGTCGAATGGTGTCGTTAGTTGTGTCCTCATTGTGTGGTTTTCTTCCAGAGATAACTAAATTGTGTTTTCTAATCGTTTTTCAGGCCCCTGGGGACGTGTGACTGTGGACGGATGACTACGTGTTATAGTATCATTACCCACATGTACAAGAAACGGACGACTGGCATGAACAGCATGATGTGAAATAGTATTGTCATCATATCAATGTTTTCATTTCATTGCACATAAAAGCGTCCTAGGCAACCGGCTGAACTGTTCCTGGGAAATTCGACGCTTTAAAAAGGCACCCCACTCCACGCACTGCGCTCTCGCTGCCATCTACATCGGATTTGTCTAATCATGGATTTAATAACTTGAGAACAGGGAGAGCTACCTTTTCGCCAAGTTCAAGGAGGACAATCAAGAAAGTACGGCAAATTATAATGCCGTTCAGGAGAATGGTAAAACCTGTTACTACTGGCTTGGATGGATCGAGACATTCTGGTTACATGACCCAGACCATGACAGTCCACAACAGCTCGTGAAAGTTGAGTGGTATTCGATGACAGATTATGATGCAACGACAAAGTTCTGGTTTGTTGGCCGTAATCAACCTATTAGCGGAACCACAGTTGAAACTCTGTTCAATATGGGAACCTGTGTCCCTTTCAATGCAATAGAGGAGGACCGAATCTGAGTTCTGTCCATCTAGCGATAAAGAATGACTACCACATTTCCTGGCAAATTACAACGCAGTAAAACCGCACCTTAGAGCACAGTAAGGCAGAGGGGAGCGCTGTGGTTGGCGGTAAAACATTAACATGTAGATTGTATAACATTGTTTTACCGCCCACGCCACGTTTTCGCCAAGCGCCCTTAGAAAGGGGTGTATTACGGTTGGATGATGGTTTTCCATTGAACTAGTGACATGGCGTCCCAAAAAATATTTCCTGTGGTGAAATTAGTCACCAAGCTAGTTGCATCCAGGAGGATAGAACTCATCGCAATGGAAATAAATGCTCACCATCAGGCATTGAACCAGATGCATGCATCTACATCGACGCAAGTACAAGACCACAAACACCTAGTGGGCCCTCAGTTGCCAACTCCAGGCCAGCCCATTGTTTTCATTATGATCTTCATTATTTTGCATGTTAATTTTCTGTTTGCATTATCATTGTTCGTACATTATTCTGTGTAGCGCAGGGCCCCTCTAGCTCTGTATAAAGTATTAATCACTAAGCAGGGTTACCCTGGGTAAACATGACGAATGAAAAAAAATTAAAAAAATGCAGGCTATAAGGGAACTGAGGAAGGGATGGCTTCCTGACAAGCTGGCCTAGGCGGTGTTTTTGGCCAATCGGACACTGGACGTCTGTACGAACTCATTAGGGAGGGTGCGACCATCTTCCTTCTAAGTCACACTTTGTATCTATTCAAGAACATATATGTTTTGATTACTTGAAATGTTTATATGTTGTTGTGTATCATTTTCGGTATGTGCGGTGTTAAAAAGGTTAAAAACCTGTTTCGCCATGACATCCATTTGTTCTGGAAAATCCAAATAAATAAATTAACAAATCCGGCTGATGGGACAATGAAAGAGAGCTGCACACAACAGACCTGTCTGCAAAGACAAGTCTCGTGCACGGCTGCCATCAACAGTTTGCGACAAAACACTTCGCCCTCACAGTGATGAAGACGTGAGTTGTGAGGCTCAAATCATCAAGCTGAAAGGGTCGACCTTTAAAAAGCGTTACCAGGATGTGCTGACAGAGGTCCAGAAAGAAATGCTAGAACGGCGGAGAACTGTGGCCGTTAGATTTGAATTCGAAAGAGACAATCCGAAAGACATTAATGCGATCAAAATTGATGCACAAGTGGACGGGGCTTGGAAAACCATAGGCTGCGTTCCTGTTGAAAAAATATCAAAAGTCATTAATGTCATAAGCCAACTCGAGACCATGGAGTGGAGGGCGCGCAGTCCAGTCAATGTAATCTGACGTTTGTGGAACTCAAGAAAAAGGCAAACAACCAAGTCTTCGAACCAGTATCGAACTTAGATTTATGAGCGGAGAGGACACCACCTTCTGTTCGCCACACAACAACAGCAGGACATCTTGGCACCTGAAACATTACGTCCAACTAATTATAAAAGAAACAAAAAGACTCGAGTAGCAAAACCCCCCATTCTACCAGACTTGCAGTACCTGCTCACGTATTTATCTGTATTTCAATTTTCGTACATTTCACGATTTCTGTCATGTAGTTTATTCTAAATGATTTGTTATTTCTGTGCTTTGCATGTCCTCATTTGTTATTCATTTTCAGTATTTTGTAGTATTTCTTTTGTACTTTTGTAATGTTCTCTATTGGTGACGACACGAAAATAAGCTTGAGTATGTTACCATCATGTCCTGTATGTGTATTTAAATGTTGCGCGACACCCTTCACAAAGATGTTGCTTTTTTAAAACTATAATATGCAACTGCTGCTTAGTCCAAGTTTAAATAGCTAGAAACATATTATCAAGGAGAACCAGAACACTCTCCTCTGAAATTGCAACCTCCCTGTCAATTTTCCCCTCAGCCTAGTCCTTTCCCCACGTAGAAGAGGAAAGGGGAACATATCGGAACGACAGTGATGATGATGATGATAAGGATACACAAGTACAAGAGGGTACTTCTTGGTTTTGGTATAGTTTTTTCTCTTAGTATTTTCAAAATCTGATGTCCCTAAAATGAAGTTTGGAGTTTGCGTATAATGGATCACATAACAACCGAGTACAAAACTCAGTGAGTCAAGTCAAGTGCACAGTCTGCGATAAGAAAATGCTAAAAAAAAAACCCTTAGACGACACATTAAACCATTCACAGTTCCAATCAGCCTCAAATCACCCCCAAACAACACCATCTTTGCATCTCCGTGGATCCAAACTTCGGTATGTACATGGTCAGTAAATCTTTGTCTGGTGCACCCAACCCTCCTCATGTCAAACTCCATATTTTCACGCAGTTACGAGATCTTCAAACTGTTGTTTTCTCTTGTTGTAGAGAGCGCATTGGACGTGAGCAGGAAAGGGAGTTGCAGGATGAAGCTGAGAGGAAAAACCCCTCAAACACAGATACTCTTAGTGAATGCGTTCCTACGGAAGGCAAAAATTGTTACGGACAAGCATCGTGATCTATTATTTCATCACAACATGACGGCGAATCACATAATTGATGGTTTAGCTTGCAATTGTGGGGTTCGGCGTTGGGAACTCTCAGGAACTCTCCGGAATGGGGTTTCTTTAAACCAGTGAAACATCTTAAAGGCCAGGTGATGTCACCTATAGGCGTCATGGCTTCAGGGTCCGTACGAAAGCTAAAAGATTGAGTAAGCCGTAGTTTGTGTGAAGATGGAACCGAAAGTACAAAGTAGCACCTGTACTCTTTAGAAGGGAAGAATCTATTAAGTAGTAAATGATTTGTTGTGTTGTTCCCCATAGCTTTATGGATGGAAGAGGCCGTCAAGGATATATTTTGACCTTTATGGTCGCTGTAACTGTTCTTAGATCCCGTTTGATTAGTTGACCATGCCTCGAGTGTGTAGCGGTATCGTGGAACGCAGCAGGAGAATCATGTTCTGAGGCACCGAAAAAGCGATTGCTTCTGCAATAATCAACGTTTCAGAAAAGTGTAAAAATAAAGAAATGGATAGTATCAAATTGCAGACTAGCTGATTTTCATAGTTTGAAGTCAAGGATTATATATACAGGACAAATACTAGTTCATCACAACATAAAGTGTATTATAATTTGGATTAATGAATATGGTTTAACCTGCAATTTTAGGGTAGGCGTAGGGAACTCTCTCCCCCTCCAGGCAGAAGACACTCCGGAAACGGAGGCGTATGGAAGTGGAATGGGAGGAATTTGACGTCCTTAAAGATCTGCGACAGGCCGGAGTGACCCCAATCAAAAGACAGCGGGACTCGGTTGTCTTCGAGGCTCATTCGAGTCGACATCGAACACACACCCGCGCCGCTGTGTCAGGCTAGGTTGGCTGGATAAGAAGATTGAGGATTGATGCTACCATCCTAATGCACTGCCATTTTTTAAAGCTTGAAGCCCAGCCAATTACTGGTGTCAAGTTGGGTAAGATACGATATGGGAAGGAGACAAAGTTTCTCAAGGCAAGTTACTATAACCCAAGGGCGCCTGACCAGAGAGAGGTTGACGAGACTGCTTTGGCTATATTCAGGAGGACAATACATGCCGATCAGCCAGAATCCATGTTTCTGCTGTGTAGGGAAGGGTGCAGTGGCAACTTAACACCTCCGGATACATGTCGGACAGAAGGTGGGGACTCCAGTGGAAACTCAACACAATTTTTTTTTCTTAATCAAGCTTTTCGTAGTAATTTTGTTTTGTCTTTAAGTACATAATGTACGATTGTTCAAGAAAGGGGAGAGGAAAATCCTAATATTTTCTTCAAATAAGAAAAATATTCTTCAAGTCAATAAAAACAAGAAATTCAGAAACTTGAATTTCTAGAACTTGTTGAGGTTGAAAATGTTATCAAAAAAGTAGTTTCTGAATTTGAGAAAATTTAGAAAAGTGATTCTGATTTGTTTTGTGATATAGTCTGATGACCATGATGGCAGTACTGGTGAGAGCGCGAAGGTTGATGACGACAGTTTCCAGAGTTATCGAACTGGTTAAGTATGAAATTCAGGACCCTTTAACGCTGCCACGTACTGAGATTGTACCATCAGTAAATAAACAAATGTTATTACTACTATCATTATAAATCGCCAGGTGGCGCAGGTAGGTGAGTTGGTAAGTATGTGAGAATCGTGACAAATACCCAACTACAGTCCGACAGCATCTGAAAACAGGCCAGATGTCTTAAGGATTCTGAAGAAGCTGTTATTACAGAAGGACTAGGAATTAAAAGCTAAACTTACTGCATATGAAAAGAAAACGGAGTACTGTAAAACACCTTTACCTTTCTGCTGTAAAGGTGTCGATGCTGTTACAGCACCTCTAAGTAAAGTACTTGAGTTCCTTCGTTGTTTGTTCGAAATAGGCTTTCAGTATCGCACGCTAAATGTGTACCGGTCAGCTATGTCATCGACTCATGTGACGTTGGAAGGCAGGCGTCTACAAAAGACGGCGCCGTCTGTACGCAGAGTTGACGTTCTGGGGTCGGACTGACAGACTAGTGGAGCGGCTGACTTATCCCTCCAAGCGAGAGGAGTTTTGTAATGCGTTCATTCTAACAGATAAGACCCTCTTTATTCCTCAAGTAGTAAGGTGTCATTGGGACTAGATGAATAAAGTTGAAGCCAGCCCACTGTTACGGAAATAAAAAAAATCATAATTATGTTTACCGTGTTTAGGAGACATTTGAGGAATATCGAAGAAAAGCGCAGTAAGACGGCATTTAATACAGAAATATCATGAAAAATGTATAGCTGTATGATTTTATCTTGTTACCTAATGTTACCATCTTATTCTATTATGTATTGTGCAGCAAGGTTAGCCCTTATAATAGCTACCGATAGTCGGGCAACCTTGGCTGTTGTACCATGTATACAGTCGAACGAATAAATAAATAAATAAATAAAAATGAAAAATAGGGAAACCTAGAAATCATTCCACGGGCAGTAGAGTCAAATATTCCTCCAAGAAGATGAGCGGTTAGAAAGTGAGCACCTTCTAAAATAGGTAACATGAAAAAAATGGGAAACCTTAGTACAAAATAGACTGGTGAAAAGAGCTGCAAACGAAGGTGAACGGCTAAGAGAGAGGGAAGAGTTGAGTAAAGGCATTATTGAGTGCGTCCGTTCTGGTTCTCAGATGGCCGGGAGTGCGAAGAAACTTGTATTTATTTATCAATTCATTATTTGCATCAGGCTCAAGGCCAATAGCAAAACAACTAAGGTCGTACACGGACATTATTGGGGTGAATTGTTTACTACAGCCGCGATCCGGGAGATTGTGAAGTGGCGTTCATTTATTCCTCATTCATAAGACATGAGATTCGACGCTTTAAGTGGGCATTTGGAGAAACTTTGAGAGAAGAGGCAACGTGACGAATATATCGGGAAGTTGATGGAAATATGAAATATCATAGGAGACGGTTTCCCCCCTACGCTCTCACTACAATTACATTTCCCGAGGTGCCCGAGGCGTGGTTCTCCTCATACACGGGGTTCCAATTTCACGTCCCATTGTGCAATGTCCATCGTGCATCATGCAATATTTATCACTACACCAGTGTATGTTATATTGCATTATGTGACAGTCTGTCTGTAGTAGATAACAGCAACGGCGTCCATATAACAGCATTGGGGGCCCCAGTATGCTGAAAAGACCTGGCGAGAACACTGCTATGTGACATCTTAGAATGCTGGTGTTTGTAGTTTTATTCCCTGTATTCTTCTGTATTACAGCGCAGGCCCTATGAGAGATGGCGTCATCTCATACCGAAGGACTTTGAAGGCCGGGACGTGCTCAGAAGATCAGAGCGCGTCAGGAGCCGGCCGGTCCGTTGTAAGTTGATATGCTAATATCATGTAATATTATTTTGTTGTAATTTCCTGGCCAGGTTTTCAATATTTTACCGGATTTATGAGATCTTGTGAAACCTGTGTAATACTTTTTTGTGTGTGTATGTTTTCCCTACAAATGCCTGTATTCACTGTATTCTTCCTGTACTACAGCGCAGGAACAACGAGAAGTGGAGATATCTCATCCCCGCCGACGGGCCGAGACGGTCTGGGCGCGAGCGCAGACCTACTGCCCGCTGTAAGTTAAATGATTGTACTTTATATACATATCATTGTAATATTATTTTTTTGTAATTTCCTGACCAGGTTTTCAATATTTTACCAGATTTATGAGATCTTATGATATATCAATAGTATATAAACTCCTGCCCGCTGTGAGTTGATGTACTTATACATATCATTGTAATATTATTTTGTTATATTTTACCAGATTTATGAGATCTTGTGAAACCCATGTAAGACTTATTTGTTGTTGTTTTTTGTGTTTGCGAAGGAGAAACAACGAGCGGTGGCGCTACTTGGTGGCCGACAATGGGCCCAGCGCCACAGCGGACATACCACCGGCCCGATGTAAGTTGATGTACTGATATCATTTAATATTATTTTGTTGTAATTTCCTGGCCAGGTTTTCAATATTTTACCAGATTTATGAGATCTTGTGAAACCTATGTAAGACTTATTTGTTGTTGTTTTTTGTGTTTGCGAAGGAGAATCAACGAGCGGTGGCGCTACTTGGTGGCCGACAATGGGCCCAGAAGGCCAGGGCGCGCTACAGCGGACATACCACTGTAAGTTGATGTACTAATAGTCTAATATCATGTAATATTATTTTGTTGTAATTTCCTGGCCAGGTTTTCAATATTTTACCAGATTTATGAGATCTTGTGAAACCTATGGAAGACTTATTTGTGTTTTTGTTTTCCCTACAGATGGTTTCGACTGAGCGGCGCCTAGAATGGCGCGAGGGGAAGGGGGATAATGGGCATCAGGGAGTCCAAGCTGCACCGGTCATCGCCACCAGCACCAGGCCAACCAATCTACACATGGTAAGTTAACAGGGGTCCAGATAACAGCATCGGGGGGCCCCTATGCTGAAAACCTGGCGAGAACACTGCTATGTAATATCTTTGAATGCTGGTGTTTGTAGTTTTATTCACTGTATTCTTCCTGTATTACAGCGCAGGAACAATGAGAGATGGCGTCATCGTGATGTCTTACATGGACGCTCCGCCGAAGGCCGGGACGTGCTCAGAAGATCAGCTCTCGCCACGCGCTGGCCGGTCCGTTGTAAGTTGATGTGCTAATATCATGTAATATTATTTTGTTGTAATTTCCTGGCCAGGTTTTCAATATTTTACCACATTTATGAGAGAGACATTTATGAACTGCAGATGAGAGGTGACCCTAGCGCAGATGAAGGTGGACGCCTGAGCTAGGGTAGCAGCTTGCCATTGGTCAGTACTCTTGTTCAACTGTTAGGGCTGATCAAGCCAAGCTTCAAAAGACTGCTAGCAGTTGAACTTCGATGGCAAAAAAATCAACATTCTGCCATCTATCAGTATCAACAATCCCTTCATCATGTGCATTGTAACATTCAAGATTGCCAACAATGACGCCGGAAGTGAGATTTGAGCAGGCAGACTTTTATATCTATTCTTTTTCTATCTATTTATCTATTTATTATTATTTCGAGTGGATGTGTGCTTATTCTATCTATATTACACACATGATATTGAAGAAGCCAATAAGCGGTGGAGGCAGAACTACTCAGCTATAATGGCACAGACGCCGGCAAGTGGCGACCATGTGGTACATGCACATGGAAAAGTAGGATTCGTTTTTACATGGACATTTTTGGAGCATTCTACTGCTTTTTAGTGACATTATTTGTAAATTTAATTGTACAATGTAATTCAGTGATCTCACTGCGAAATTCAATAAATAAATCTTGAATCCAGCCTTGCAGTATTGAGTTGCATCAGCAACAGGAGTCTATGAAGCGAACAGAGTCGGGAAGAGAAAGTCGGCAAAGGGTTCTAAGCGTGATTCTTCCGGTAAAACAAATGGAAATAAATGCCCGGTGAACATTCTCAACTAATTAAAATGATATATAAGAGCTCGACTCGACGTCTGCTCGAGGTGTGGTTCTCCTCAAACACAGAGTTCCAGTTTTACGCCCCATCGAAGGCAAGAAGATCAATTGGAGACGCCGGGCCGGAGGAAGGCGAGGGAAAAAGTTTTAAATGGGTACCTGACTACTAAACTCTAAAAACACATGCTGCACTGTATGATGTGTAGGATGACGCTAGAATCATCAACGGAAGGATTTTCCTGCGGCCAGAGGGACCAAACAAGGACGACGAGAACCTTGTGTGGACGCTCAGCTCTGTAGAGGTATGACAATCACTTCGTTTTTACATGGACATTTTTGGAGCAGTCTACTGCATTTTAGTGACATTATTTGCCCATTGCATTTGGTTGCATTGACAGTTACTTGAACTGTTACAGGAAGATGCCTCCACAAGTGACAAGTAGTATATATTTGTGTAAGAACGACAATAGTTTTGTCTTTTTAATTTTTGGAACCCCCTGAAAATTAGAGCCGTTATTTACCCCGTACCTTTGGTACCGTTGATATCGTTTATCTTATAATTAAACCTTTTATTGGAAGACGTCTGCATACGTGACGTCAAGCAGTACTTTTGTATGTGCGTAACAGGGAGACTGACGTAGTGTCGGGTATGTCAATGATTACTTTCATTAAAAGTTGTGTACACTGAATGAAATGTACATGAACATTACTATACATGGAACTGTACAAGCTTTACTGACAGCTGGTGCAGGTATGAATGCATGAATCTAATTACGTTTCACTTTTGGAGTAGTCTAATGCCATCATTTGCCCTTTGTGTGACAAGTATTTCTTTGTATATGTGTACCAGCGACAAAGTTGTACTTTTGGAGCACTATGTGTTCAAACAAAAATTTACATGGACATGCAACATGCAGCAGCCAGCTTACTGATACAGATAAGACAACAGACGCCTATAATACCTTGCATATTAATAAATCTATGTCATTCTTTTTCTACCAGTCATCTACAGAAATAGGAATGAATATTCTTTGAAAACAAAACAGTGTCAAGAAGGCGTTCTCTACATCTGCCCCTTCGAAAGGACACACGTTGTTAGTGAGAACAAGATGAGATGTCATTTCATGAAATGTGTAAAAGTGAGTTCTGTTGACATGCATTTTTAATGCATTTTATATAATTATAAATGCATGGTTAATTAATGAATAAGAGAAATATGTATTTTACAATCTTACTGCCGTGATACATTTATCTAATAATCTATTTATTCATTTAAATGATACATGATTACCAAAAGAACCGAGATGGTTTGAAGTGAAATGCAGAATGTACCTTTATTAAAAATCCCTTCATTTATTCTTATCTCTAGCAGCACCAATACATGTGGAGAAACGGCTGTGCTGATATATTGAATGTTTGTTGCGCATATTGCTTGTTGGCATTGGACCACCCAATTGCTGTCTCTCTGTCGCGAGTATGAGCGACTAGTGTCTGAAGAAATTATTTAAATTACAGGGACGTGCACGTGGGGATGAGGGCAGAGATGATGGAGATGCCGAAGAGGGTGGATGAGATGGAAATGTTTAAAAAGATTATTGAGGTAAAGATTATACATTCAAGAGTAGGGCTTTCCGGAAGCGTACAACATGAGCACAACAAAGGATGGCCTACGGCTATAAATGGATTGGCGTTATATAATTCAATAAAGGAAAAATTATTATTCATACCAGACAAGACGGTAAACTATTCTTGTACTATTTACTTTTTATATAAATACACGGTATTATGTTGCCATATCAAAAAAATATGTGTAAAACGTTTTAAGTGACAGCAAAAGGAGATTGTAATGCTTGCTGAAGCTGAAAAGACACAGATCTTTTGTGGCAGACCATAGTTATTTTGCATATATATATATATATATATATATATATATATATATATATATATATAGGAATATGGGTATCTCGGTAATTGTAATGACTTTATGTCTGCTCAGTTCTGAACCTGTAACTTTTATTGCATATTGAGGAAACACTTTTTTTATTCAAATTTGTGACTTTTGCCTTCCAGACAAGGCCAGCAAGACAGGTGTACAGACGACGCCATGATTACAAAAGCTGATAAACCATTCTCATAAGCTTTGTGATTTTTGTGTACTCCTGTGTTTTAGTTTATATCTACATGTTGATAGGATAATGTAATTGTACGCAAATGCATCCTCCCTCAATAACTACTGGACCCTAATCCCTTAATGTTTTACACAACAAACGAATAAAGATATAGCAGTGATAAAAGAAATGAAACTGGTGGGAATAACACTAGATGAAAAGCTCACATACAGCATCCATGTCAACAACACACAGAGAAAGGCCTGACCGGGACGCGTGGATTTGTTGGGCAGTTCTGACTGTGCGTGCTGAATAGCCAAACCAATAAATGAATAACTATATAAACTGGTACTGATATTACCGGTAGAAAAGAAGTAGGGGGAAACTATCATATTTCCATCAGCCTCCCGCAACTCCTTACACTCGAGGTGCGAGAGATCTGTTGATATATTGGCATATATTTGTTTTCAGAACCCATAGATAACATAATTACTGCCAAGAGAACTACAAATATGTAACGTCCACAAAATACGGATACAAGTCTCAAACAGAACATAACTAGACGGCAAAAAAATCCCTGGTACACGTCCAGCAAACCTGGCGTTCGTAAACAACGAAGAGATATAATTCGCACTCAAACAGAGCAAAAATGCTTTCATACAGACCGCACGCGTTTATTCCCCGTGCCGTTTGAGAGTAATTCTAGCGCGAGTCATGGATATTTGGCATCAGCATGCCCAAAACAGCTGAAGAGAAGAAGTACAGTGTACGGAGTACCAAATGCCAAATGGCCGAGAGAGTTTTTCAGCATTCAAACAGCCAAGAGAAATTGAAAACGACCTGTATCCTGCAACCGAAAATCTAAGGCCACCAAAATATGGCTTTAAAAAAACCCAAACTAAAAAGCATGCAAACGGAAAATGCCCGACCACAAAATCAACTGAAATTGCCAGACAGCATATATGGCGTCTGGGGTGTTAAGTGTCTGGCGTCGATGCAAATTTACGAACAAAAGAAACGCTTTTGTGATGCAAATTTTCGCCAAACACGTCTGAACATGTCTCAACAGGCAACTACATATAACTACATATAACTGAGTGAAAACAAAACTGCCCCAAAACGATCAGAAGTATCAAACCATCAGAGTCGGTGACATACACCCGACACACAGTCAGATTCTAACATACTGAGTTAGTGACAAGAGTATCAGCCTCTTCTCTTTCGCGCCATGCGCTCCGAAATTGATTGTATCGGGTTACACGCCAAGAACTAATTATGGCGCGAAACAAGGGCCAGATTCTAACACACTGAAGTAGCCTCTTCTCTTTCGCGCCATGCGCTCCGAATTTGATAGTGTCGGGTTACACGCCAAGAACTATTATGGCGCGAAACAAGGGCCCGATCAAGTGATCTAGTACTAGTGGAACGGATCACGACTTCAGTAATGTGCTATATATACCAGTTGATGTATGTGCTTTATATAACCGTGGCGTTAAATTAAGTTTGGAAAGATATTTTTTTTCAGTACACAAAAAAAAAAAAAACTCGTCTGATATCTATGCAATGATCAACTTTTTTAAATGATATTTGCAAAGGGTGTTATCTTCAAAACATTGTGGTAGTGATAGAGGTAACTAACAGAAGCTTCCAAACTTAAGTTACTCTGCTATTGAGTAAACAAAAAAATCGTGTTTTGTCGCAAATGTAAATTGTACTTTGTACCTAGTTTAGTTATTTTTTTTATGGAATTTTGCAACGCATGTTTTTTAAGAAATAAAGTTGTTAAGGGAACAATACAAATTCTTGTGTAACAACAAGTTTGTGTCGGATAACGTAGACTCCAGAGTTCTTGCAATAGGCACAATTACCATCAAGCATCCACTAGAAGTGCTTTCGATGCGAAGAATTATGAAACGCAAAAGAAATAATTTCTTACACTTCAGATACATATGTGGCATTCACTCTGATTCTGATACAAGAAAGTAAAGATATCTTAGTCTGAATAATTATAGTTTCTCAATTTTATACGTATGACTGTATAAAGGCTTCGGATACACATGTAGCAGTCACTCTGATTCTGATACAGAAAGCAAAGCAAGGCTGTTAATCTGAGTCCAAGTGTATACCCGTATGACATTGTATTTTGGAAAGCTATCATTTGGCCAAGTGTAACATGAAAATAAATAG
Organism: Branchiostoma lanceolatum; assembly: GCF_035083965.1. Classification (NCBI taxonomy): domain Eukaryota; kingdom Metazoa; phylum Chordata; class Leptocardii; order Amphioxiformes; family Branchiostomatidae; genus Branchiostoma; species Branchiostoma lanceolatum. Next base: position 3,163,892 of record NC_089737.1, read on the forward strand.
CTTGGTTCTTAAAGAACAGCTGTGTTTTTATCGTGGTGATTGGTTCCTTTATTAGCATGGTGTGTGAAGGGATAATGAAGTTTATATTTTATTTCAACAGCTGAGAGAAAGCGGTGTGGTTATAGTGTAGAAGGAGCTAATTAAGTATTCGGAGGTGGAGCCTCATTGGCCAACTTATAGCAAAGAATAGTACGGCAACCATGAGAGAACCTTCTCCATATTGCCCTGGATACGAGGGTCAAGGATCACTTGTCATAACTATCATTTATACGCACCAACTGATGAGCACAAGCAGAACTAGTCCACAGATGACTGAAACGATGCATGCGTGTTTCTTGGGACATATTCCAATCTCAATCGATACCCCAAAACAGCCCTGTTTTTTAGTCATCGCGGGAATAAATACAATATATGTGATCCAGGCAGGCTTATGGATGTAATAGCATCAAATCCATTACTTATTATTTATCTTTCTATTTACTTGTTTGAATATGGCCTGGACACAGCAATCCACCCAGGGGCCAGCACAGATCTACACTAGGATTCCTCAGATTTGGACACAAATGGTTCCAAAATCATAACCTTCTTGGCAAATAAAGGTACTGGTGTCAGAATCTTGTGAATGGATGAATACTCTGATTCTGGGCTATCAAAGTTACGCTATTTTAACCTTGTAGTCGATGCCTGACTACCTCAAAGGCTTGTGGCCATGGCGACCGGAGGACACCGGACAAGACCAAACTGTACAAGGTACGACATCCATTGTTAGGGCTGTCTACAGCTTTGAATTTAGTTCCTGTCTCAGTAATTGTTTAGGAGCCCATGTCGTTACTTTCAGTTGTTAAATATATCATCAGGCAACCCCAGAAAAAAACACGGAAAACCGGCAAAGAAAAATCCGGAGAAGTGTAATTCCACAAATGCCTGGAAAGGCACAAATATATCTTTCATGTGCACTCCTCGACTTTGAAAGGTTTCTCACGAGCGTGATTTCACACATGTCTAATAAGAAAGATACAGATAAATTTTTATGGGTACTGTCCACACTTGGAGCGATTCAGTGTCCTATTGAGTAACTTGACGGGCAGCATTGGTGGTCTCCAGCTGTGACTAGGGAGAAAATAAAGCTCTGGTGAAAACTTTGAAGGACTTGCTCAACTCAAGTGTTTGTGAAGACTTGCCCCAAGGAGTTCCATGATTTACAGTACAGTTTTACATACTATAAACGTTGCTCAGTAGGCTAACCGAGTACTCGGTAGTTTCTCTAATTCAGACGAAATCAATGGAAACAGTACCCCTTTTGTACAAGTTAATGCTTATACCCCACTTGAAATAATCGAGCGTGGTTCGGGAAACACACTTCAAACAGGACCATTGATTGTGAAAAAAGTCCAGCGTAGAACTACCACAATAGTTCCGAAATTGAAAGACTAACCATATAAAATGAGGTTAACAAATCTGAAGCTCCTCTCACTGAAATACAAAAGGATCAGAGTATAGACATGAAACCGGGGTAAACCCTGTAGACCTTTTCGAAAATAAGCTCCGTGCACACAACACGAGGTCACTGTCTCAAACTAAATTTCCCATTGGTTAGGTCGCCGACAGCCTTTTAGTGTTGCAGAATTAACCAGTTGAATACCATAACGGAGAATGTTGTTACAGCAGAAATGGCGAACTGTGTTAAGACTAGACTGGACGAGTATTGGGGATGAGGATATACAAGGACTGAGACGAGGGTGACAACCACAGGCGTGCTGCCTTCTTCACCTATTCATCCTCAAGATATAAAAAAGCACTGGGGACAGTACTTACACTCCGAATGAGGATAACTTCCATGGCATAGTTGACATGAATCTCTATCATTCAAGGACAGCTTTTATAATTTTCTAATCAGAACCCCCTTTCAAGAGAATAAGACACTGCCCCAAAACATGAACAGAAGGAAATGTTTAAATACAAAAGTCATTTAGTAGACAGAACCATAAACCCCATAGGCCTATTGAATAAAAGAAAGATTTACCAACACACTGCGATAAGAAATAGAAGACTGTCTGCTCCCACGACATGCATGTAGTCAAGACAAAGCCCAAGTAGCATTCCTCCTTTTGCCACAATACCAGGCAAACCCACGCTCAGGACCAAACTTGTATCAGTTCCTATCAACATCTTTAAAGAAATAGTAGATGTATAACTAAGGAAGAAAGGAAAGGAAAGGGATCTCGAACCAGTTTAGCTCAAATGAACTCAATGAACAGATGAGCTACTCTTCCACTGGTCGTGACAGAGAAGACAGACGCTATGTACAGTATTTACAGGTTCATTGTACCGGGGAATTCCCCTAGCTCTTCTCGACAAGCACAATGAACATTGGACCACGGCTTAACGTCCCGTCCTAAGGACTGCGATCTTTAACGGTAGCGTGCATGTCGGGTGAGCGACACAGCCGGGATCGAACCCGGGGCTTCTAGTTCCAGAGGCAAGATCGCTAACCACTGGACTACGCACGCTACAGAAGCACAGGGGGAGGTGAAAAACACCGTTTACACGCTCCGAAAACACTAAAGGCACAGCTCATCTGTGCTTGAAATAGTGGTTGTGGCGTAGGCATGACTGTGTCGAGCTGAATATCCGACAAAGGTATTCTGAATGCAAGAGGCCCTGAAAATCATTTTAACTCAGCAATGACAATTCTAAAACCACAGATTATAATTGACCTTTGAACATGAAAGTTACTGAAAGCAGTTTTCATGATACAAGCTTAGCATCTGTGGTACTAGAAGAGACAGACAAAAGGCCAAGCTTGCACTACAGCCCCACTCGCCACAATGTGAAAGCTACACTGGGGTAAAATTCCGTGCTGCCGGAGCGACCCTGTTGTATTCATCCGCATAGAACTGTGTTGGATCTTCATATCAATACGAAAAACATATATTGGACTAATAAAGCATATTAAAGAGATACGCGCAATATATGTACATGTACGTGTTTACAAGTCACCAGATCTAAATCGTGCCTTAGCTTATGTGATCTTAATTGTTGGAAACTAGGTCCTATTTTCCGTCGCAGTAGGATATTCAGCGGAAGACAGTGATACAACATCCCCGGCTGACACCTGTCAGCGTCAAATGGACCAACCAGAATAGCTGCCAGTCACAATTAGCATTTCGGCCAATAAGAAAATGACAATTAGCGGCTCCACCAATGACAAAGTGACTGCATACCTGTGACATATTTGCATTTGTTTTGTCTTTGTTTTTCCTTTCATGCCGTTTACGGAGGTTGGCCAGTCTATCTCAAGATTGTATAATCAAACTATGCTGGGATAATTATTTTAAGGTTTGTTATGAGTAGGTCCCTGTCTAAAAGATTATAAGTAATAAATTAACACTCATTCAATCTGACGACAAAGGCTGCACTTCTGTCAGTCCATTATCTTGAAGAAAAACTTTTTAGGGATGTCAACCCTAAATATAAAATGATCTGGTCCATACGTCATCGGTCTTTAGTACTTTCCTGGTGGTACATATCCAGGTGCCGAAAGGAAATAGTACATCGCTGGATGAGCAAAATTCAACAGTGTAACGAAGCTTAACAGAAATGTATTTTGGTGTTTTATATGATTTATACTCTAATTTTTACAATGTTGAATTTAAGTGTCCAATGTGTTTTTTGATCTATTTCTAATTCAAAATTTAGGCTGATATCGGTGCGGATTGATATAAAGAGGACGCTTTAAATTGCTTGCTAGTGGAACTTCGCACCAGTTCGGCGTCAAGCGTTTTGGAGTGAGGGTTATTTACTGGGCAGAGATCCGGCATGGCCGACGTGCTTTGTGTCGTTTCTGGCCTGAGAGTAGCTTAAGGTGTTTGTTTCCCTGGTTTGGCTCTGCTTGATCGATTGAGGCTGTAGACATGATCATGTTTACAACCTCCTGTGTGTTCTGTCACAAGTTTTGGTGTTCTTGCCCAATTTTCATCACTGGTGATGTAATTTCGAACTAGAAGTAGCGCCCGTTCGGGTGCTGCCCAGACATGCCCTGCTATGGGTAAAGGCTTGACCACCTTACTGGCTTCTCTTTGGGCTGTGGTTAAAGTCTAATAGTTATACTATTGGCACATCTTGGACTGGTCTTTTTTTTAGGCTTTAGTTCGTTTATTGTCTGGGATTTCGCAGTGTTTAGACCTTCTTGTCTTGTTGGTATTGTTTAACCTCCCGCATTGCCCAGAGAAACAAGAATCACAGTACCTATTTGAGGTAGCTTTACTGTACAAATGTACAGCCTTTGTGCAATTTGCGACGTGTTTCCAGACGGTTCTTGATTTGCATTTTCGCCCTGATTTGCATTTTGATAGGGCGGCGTTTCAGCCACGTTGCAATTGTGTGGAAATTTCCACCCCATTCTCTGTTTACGGATTCGGGAGACATTCTTTCCCTGTAGCGGCCGTTTGGCTCTGCCTTGTCTTGCACAGTGCCATTTTGCTCGATCCATTTTGACTTGAGGCATATTGCGGCTGTTTGCTGTCGGGTCGATGGGAAGGCGCATATTTAAAAAAAATTATGGACCGCCTGACGCCTAGGTACAGCAGTTTTCTCAAATACTATTGACTACTGATATAGAACATCTTGAGGAAATTCAAAGCGTACGATGGCAACACACGACAAGTGACTAGGTAGGATAAAAAAATATTGGCAAATCAGAAGGCATTATGAAAAATGCCGAAAGCTACTGGCGGGATGAGTATAACGTTACCGGTGGTTTGAAGGCGTATAATTTACTTTCGCGTTTTTTTCCAAGCCAATAAAGTTGATTTTATATCTGTTTTCATGACATGAACTGAGCATAGTTTTGAATAAAAGATCTAAATCTATAAAGTTAAGAAAACCAGTGTGGTTTCAAACATGGGGATTGTCCAACTTGCATGACTAAGAAAACACCACGCAGACAGGAAACTTCAATCTTATTAGACCAACCTTCAGCATGTCCCTCTCGTGCTGCACTTCCTTCATGGTGTGCTGCATTTTCTCCCTGTGTTTGTTCAGTTCATTCAGCTTCTTCTCCGCTTCCACCAGCTTACTGGTCAGCTCGCCGATCTCCTGCTGGCCGGGGTCCTTCTGCTGACAGGGCTCCTTCTGCTGGCAGGGCTCCTTCTTGTGGCCGGGCTCCTTCTGCTGGCAGGGCTCCTTCTGCTGGCAGAGCTCCTTCTTGTGGCCGGGATCCTTCTGCTGGCAGGGCTCCTTCTAATTCTGCTGGCAGGGCTCCTTCTGCTGGCCGGGATCCTTCTGCTGGCCGGGCTCCTTCTAATTCTGCTGGCAGGGCTCCTTCTGCTGGTCGGGATCCTTCTGCTGGCCGGGCTCCTTCTGCTGGCCGGTCAGAAAGTATGGAGCGATAAATTAGAAAATACCCAAGGCTCTCACACCTGCAAGGAGGGGGCAGTGCTAATATCTTCAGCAATGGACCGGAGCAGCTTATTGTCCTTGGTAAGGACGCCACTGCTGAAAAAATCATGAATGTCCCTGTGATGGAAGTATACTGTCTTAGCTCCAAGAAACAAATTATTGAACCTGTTAGATTTGAAGGAAATGATGGTAGACGTCTTTCCTTCTGAGCGCCAAGCGATCCAGTCCCCCCTGCAGCCACTCTTCTTGTCTCCTCTCGGCCCCAGCGCCTCAAAAGCCGTTCTGACAAGCCGAACAACAGCCGCCTCTCCCACACTCCACAACTTGAACTCTGGAAGGGAGTCTCTTCCAAGCTTACCATATACCATCTCCATGGTGGACTGGTGTTCTTTCAGGGGTTGTCTTGCATGGTGGCTGAGGCCGAGAAGTAGATGGGCAGTACAAAAGAATGGTATGATGGTCCGCTTCTCCTCTGGAGAATTACATTTTTCAAGCTATTCCAGGTTGAAAGATAATTGACTGAAACAAATTCCAAGATTTTCGCTTCAAGATTTTTTGAGTACTGGTGAGGTCTATGGTGACTTACTACAGGTGTAAACTCTTTAAGAGCTGGAACGTATTTTGTCAGTATTCGGCTACACAGAATGATAAATGCGAATGTGAGCTTCAATCTCTGGGGTAGGAATGCAGTCTCCGATTTGGATAAGCAGAACAGGCTTTGATGTTCATCATTGGGAAGGTGATGAGTAGAAATACGCTCTTACACCGCGATATGGTGAGTCCAGTGAATAGACTGGTTTCTGTTGGTTTCAGACTGGTGATGTGTCTGTTTGTAAAAATACAAGTTGTAGAAAACAATACTATAGGTTGGCACTTCAAGTTGGCAAATCCAACACTTTTAAAACCAGCAAGGGCCAGGCATTTGTGTCAGCAATTACAGCACCGCTAATCCCAAATTCTTCACAATTTAAATTGAAAGGATATGCTACGGATAATGTCCGCAAATCCACAAGGACTGTCGTAGTGGATCCTCCTGTTCTGGTTGTGGTTTTTCTATGGCGGAATAAACATTCTTAATATCTTATCTGTGAAATATATGTAGCAGAAGCTTTTCGTTAATAGCGACATCATGGTAATGCTAACAACATGTAGAAAGCATGTATATGCTGATATGCTATAAGTTCCATGTACATCTCACTATTCTCGATGTAAAGTATTATGCATACCTGCTCTACACTCTCACATGAGAGGTCGTTAATGTACTTGTAATTCCTCAGAAACTGTGGGACGTGGTAAATCATGGCGTGCATGTAGGGAGTTACATGCTGAAAACAAAGTAAATGAAAAACAGTTTGAAACAGTGACAGCTATAATGTTGTGAAATCAGCTTTTTAACCACTTAGTTCTAGGACTAACCTCATCAAACGTCACTCGACGGAAGGACATTCTCCATCGCCGTGCGTTTGCCTGGCAAGCTTTTTCATCAGATAGTCACACCTTTGTGGGTTTTCACATTTCTTTAGATGGTTGTCATCCGGTTTGGCAAAGAAGCTTAGAATGTGACCTTTCTGCTGCATGTAATCCCTACCAGACAACGGTTTGCTGTCCATACATTCTTATGGTCTTTTCCTGTTGGCTCTTTTCAGTTTAGCATAATGCTGCAGTGTGTTACCAACTACTCTTTGTCTAAGTTGTAAGCGTATTATTAAACACAATGGGCGCATGCTTTGTTTGAGGACTGGTGTCTCTGTCTTGATATTTCTCATCACCTAGTTAAATTTACTGCTAGGCCAAGAGATATCTGCCACCCGGTCGGTCCTTCCGGGGCTTCTTCGATGATGCCTAGTTCTAACAGCTCGTGGAGTTTCTTGTCTTGGCCACTGGCTTGACAGAATTGTCAATGGTCAGCGCTAGTTCGTAGTTTTTTAACAGTCCGATCCCATTGAATACCTCTTTGTATTTCTCTGCTTGGAGAGTATGTATCGGCGACTTTCACACGTTGCTTATACCCGGTTGTGCGAGAGCATCTTGCAGACCTGACAATTATCTCACAATGATAACACAACTTTTACTCACGAGGTCTCTAATGACTGTCAAGTTTACGTTGAAGCCCCGCAGACTTGAATACGATAGGCTCGCTGGATCGTGGCCCAATCCCTAAAATATGCGGGAAATATCAACTGTATGAACACAAGGTTATATAAGCCAACAATTTTCTTCTGCCGTGCATATTACTTAAAGACTTCATTTGACAAAACTACTCGATAACTTAATGATAACGATGTTTTTAGTACTAGTATTTATCTTCCTTAGGGAATTCTGAAAGAGAATTTTGCACCGTTACTTATGAAAACTCTCAACGTCAGCCAAAACGCCATGGTATTAGTAGCCGACTCTAGCGATGGCGATGCTGCGAACATCTTCCATGATGTCGACGATTGAACTGCAAAGAAATCACACACGTCATTAGTATTTACTATCAAGACGCCACGATAATGCCCGTATCGTCCTGGTTACTCTCTTGTTTTATTTCCTAGCAACCAAGCATGCATGTGCTGTCCTAGATTTTGCAGCATGTGTTCGATGGTATTGCAAGGTGAGCAAAATCTACACTTTTCAAGTAGCTGAGAATTAAGGTATACGTTCCCATAGAACACTGTTATGTAGGATTTAATCCAGGTGTTAATGCAGAGCTGTAACGATGACGATTCCTTAATTGGAACCTTGAACCAAAGACTGCAAATATTCCATTGGTGTCCTTCACTTTTACACTTAATCAATGCTACCATTCTATATCCAAGTAGAAATATTGGAACATGGGGTCAAACATGTCCTCATCTGAGTCTGACTCTTCCGATACAAAATGATGTATATCAGAGTCACTATCAGAGTCTGACATGTCGTCAGACTCTAGTACAGCATGAACACTAGTGGAACTCATGGTACTGTTCTATATCATCTACAGTTATCGTACACGAATCTATAGAAAATATGAAAGGGGGTGGGTCCAGAAGGACCCTGTGGTCAGATGCTCTGAAAAGAGCAGGCATCAAATGGCCATCCGAAGATGAAGTAGTCTGTAAGAATGTTATTGACTTTACAGGAAAGCATGGTATAGTCCACTTAAAAGTGTCCCCTTGGGTAATGACTGTAGCTTGTGGTGCTGGGCGGTTCCTCGAGTTGTGTGCTGGCTCTTGGAAGGAGTCGAACGACCTGTCCTCACCGCTGACAATGAAGTCACGGAACCTTACAGTCCATCGACAGGAGCGGGAACTCGCAGTACCTACACATCGTGTAAAAAAACTAGCTACAACCTGTGTTAAAAAATCGGGTATCATCATACCGTGCCTGGATATGCTGCACCATGTCGCTGGGACTGTTTTTCAAGAACCATTGTAGTTTGTTGCTATAGAGGCTGTATCCTTCAGCTCTAAGTACTTTAAAGAAAAAATAATGGATATATTGATAACAATATTAGAGAGACAATTGGCTTGGGTCTAGGGGAAAAATTCCTTGACCGACCCTAATAAACATGAGCCTTTAAGATGGCCGCTCTATCCCGCTTTTCCTATAGATAGCAGCTTTTAGGTCACCTGTACCCATCTCTACCATAACAAGAGTTCGGAGACCTCAAATCTCCATAAAATATGTATTATGCAAATGAGGCCCACATTTGCATAATAATCAAGTGAAACTCTGACAGGAAACACCTTATTCACAAAGGCTCCTTTGGATCCACTGGTTGTAAGGGTCACCTAGATGTTGCTGTCAGTTTCTCGCCACAGATCCCAGCGACCACTGCAGGATGAAGACATGCTGGCCCGAAGTTAACTATTGACATGGCCATGGCTTTACCCACTTTCAAGAACTCTTCAGCAGTCAAGGACATGGCAGTACTTATTGGCCGAAAGCCCTGAGCACTCGGCTCAAAAAACCCACTTGTCTCGAAAATATCACTAAATGCCAAACGAAGCATTTCGTTTCTAGGCCCGCCCATATCGGTGGTTTCCTCTTCCCCGATAAATTTAACCTCCATTGTTCTGCATGGGTTGAAGGCTTTCCAAACTTTTCCCCTACGGACACTGTGGATCTTGATCCTCTCTAACTAAATGTTTTTGTGGTTGAATAAGAATATCACCATTTTTGCTACATATCAGACAAATCCATGCACCAAATTTGGTCATCGGAAAAAAATTACTAGAAGGTACTGTTGCAACATGATTTCATCAGCTCTAATACAGCTGTAGGTGAGAAAACTATTTTGGAGAGGGGCAGTAAGAGGACAGATACTACAGTCATGCCAGGCCACAGGAACCTATAATAAAATGCAGTGAAACAAGGCCTCATAAAAGTAATTTGCCATTCATTTAACCGGTGATTAATGTTGGTAAACATATAGGGTCATAATTCTGATGAACAAATCAGAATTAACTTATCATGACATCTAAACCATATTCAGAAAGTTGGTGTGTGAAGTCAAGTAAGAAAGAAAGCACATACCAAATCTTCCCTCTTGCAATGTGCTGATGTGGCTGAAATACTCCTTTGGACCTGACATGTCGCTCTTGGTGTTGATGTTTTCCTCAGTTGCATTGAGGAATTTCCTGCGCAGTATATTCAGGAATAGCTCGGCCCTGTCCATGTCGCTTATCGCTATGTGCTGTTTTTCATCATTGCAATAGAGCTTACCCGAGTACAAGTACTCGGCGAAGATAATAATCCTGATCATAACAGTATCGTCTATGAAGGTAGCTTTGGAAGTACTGGTATGTCTTACATTTTCCTCCTGACCTAAATCATGTACAGTTTTATTTACATGTTGCAAGGTTCATATCTACAAGATAAACAATGTCAGTTACTCTTACTATGACAGACATAAAAGATCGCCCCATTTATTAATTGATTTTGTGAATTATATATATTTTTTTAAGGATGTAAACGAGGTCATTTAAGAAAATGGAAAACGGATCTATCTCTTTATTACAGTCTTTATGCTGCCACCAGCTTTTGGATATTAAATACTGAGTTATAACTATCGTATGATTCGCTGCAATTTGATGTTGTGAGTTCTGTGGAATACCATACACTGGTGTTTTAAGATTGATGTATTTGATAATAGTCATCGTGTTTAGTAATTGTTTCAGCTTTTCACAAAAATTCCTCAGCCTTTGACATTCAACAAACATGTGTTTTTCATCTGAGTTTCTGATTATTTGGAAGAATTTTATGCAAAAATGTAAACATGAAATTGATAGTCTTCTGTCTATAGTTAAGTCTATAGTCCTATCTTTCCATGGAACTTTGCAAAATGTTGGATCCGTCTGTAATTGATTGGCCCACTTTTGAACAACATATGGACATTCAGTTTTGTCTGTAATTAACATTTTGTACAAATGCTTGCTTTTATATACAGAAAAATCAACAGTTTCTACTTGTGGTTCAGTTGATACGTTGGCTGTCTGCAACAATCCACCTATTTGGTATCGCTCTTTTTAAAAACATATAGTTCTTGTATCCAGTTTCTCTTGTCACCATGTTTGTTCAGTCTATGTGTCTTGTTAATGTGGTTATCAACTAACAAGTCGCTTATGTGTACAAAACCTGAGTGAATCCATGTTTTGTAGAACAGTGATCACTTCTAGTAACTTCTGTACCCCTGCTAAGGTGACCTCGACCATAGGCATGTCAGGTCTCCAATAGCTGAAAATGTAGCGTCCGCACCCCCTATAGCGTCCGTACCCCCATCTATAGCGTCCGTACCCCCATCTATAGCGTCCGTGCCCCATCTGTAGCGCCCTTACCCCCATCTGTAGTGCCCGTACCCGCATCTGTAGCGCTCGTACCCCCATTTATGTTTTAATACTGTTGAAAATGCTATCAAATAGCTGAAACATATAGATCATTTCTTGCATACATCCAGAGGTAAAATAATACTGATCATTTCTTGCATAGATCAAGAGGTAAAATCATAATGCAACAAAGTATCTTCAAACTGCTCCAGTTCAGGTTCAGGATCCAGTCTGTCCATCCTGAATACAGTTTCCTCCTCTTATTCATCATTGTAACGTTATTTCGTCTTCTGCAGTGCTCTCCTCAGGTTATTGGATGAAGATGAAATTCTGAGCAATGTATCCAGAAGGGGGTGTTCATTTTCTTGGACAAGCTTTGTCCTGCATATATCCAAATCCTGCTCACTGGCAGGGGCACACCTTCCTGAAGACATCTCTCCCATGACTGTTTGAGATGCTGGTGTTCTTCTCTCAATTGACGGATGTCGAGCGGAAGTGATGTGGGGTTGAGAAGGTGGGTCTTGTGAGGGTGTATTATGGAACACTGATTCTTCTTCTTCAATGTGCCGGTGTTTGCCACACCCCTGCAGCATGAAATCAGTGACACGCTCCCATTGCACTTGTGTGTCCCGTGGGTATTTAAATTTCCTTAACAGGGCTACTGGAATCCTAGCTCTTGGCTGGGTGAGAAGTTATGTTGTTTGAGAGATCTTGCTGTTCCTGCATTCTTGTTATGAAAGTAAGATCAGACCAGGATAAGTGATTTGGGTTTGCGTAGTTAGCAGTGGTTCGCTTGAATGTGCCGCATTGTCTTTCGTCATTTCCAGCCAGAAGAGAACTAATTGAAGCAATCCTGTATATGACTGGTGTGTGGCCTCGTAAGGAATGGATGTAACTGCCCCGTAGCTTTCTCCTAGTGATTGATTTTAAATTTCCAGTGAAGACGTATTTCATCATGAGATGGTGCAGAAACATATTAGTATTTTGAATTCGGAAGATGGTGGTCATGTTACGTCCATCTTTTGCAGAACAACACACTCAGTCTTTGGTTTTCTGCTTGTGTGGGGTTATTTTGAATGAGGGTTGGCACTCTGTTTATTCCACATAGCATCTACTTCATTTCTTGTAGGGGGTCTTTCTTTTTCATGTTGTCCACTTTCTCATACGGTGCCGCTCCTCTTGCTCTATAGGTCAGTTCATCTTTCATTTCTTCCTTGGACTAAAAGGGTCTGGCAGTGATGACGATGCCTTCAAGGAAGTGGTGAGCCCATTTAAAATGAACTGTTGCCTGTCTTGTATTGTTTATATTGCTGGATGCCCAGAAGTTATTCATCCCTCTGATGTCTGCAGAGCGTAGGCAGGGGTTGTAATCTCTCTGCACACCCAGCTCAAACTGTCGGGGGTGGGGGTATTGTCTCGATTAAAGTTCCTACCATCTGGTGTTTTTATCGGGAACGCAAGCGATGGTAGGTCGTCTCTTCTTATCTCGGCATACAGTAGTTGTTCAGCGTCCGAGCTGTTGCTTCTTGCAATCATGTATATGTTCAGTTATCTAAGACTGCACTGAGAGCTGTAAGTTTTACTTCTGATGATGTTCGCTGGGTGTGAGATGGGTGGCTTTATTATGCACGGTGTCGGTGGCATCGAGGTGCAGGATGAGGCCATGGTTGGCGAGTATTGCACCATCCTCCCAAATCCCAATACATAAGATTTCTTGTTGTTTCCTTGGATTTCAAGCGATGTTTCTCCTTCTTTTGCCATGTTTTCGTGGTTTGTGACATTTCTCATGAATGGCAGTTTGTTTGTAGCATGTGTTCCCGCAAATGCAACGTTGAGGTAGTGGTAGTTTCCTACCTTCAGTTTTGATGATCTTAGTTTCTATTCTGTTGCTGTCTTTGTTGAGGTAGTACTTTTTGTAGGTCCTGGGAACTACAAATTCACAAATAGGTACTTCCTCATTTTTGATCATTTGGGACAGCTCCTTGTTGATTTCTTTCTCTGTTCGCTTCTCTGAAAGTGTCAAGTGTGGACCCTCTGTCTTGCTCTGAGCACCTGCCTTGCTGTTGACGGGGACTGAGGCGGTGCAGGTGCTATTAGCCAGCGGCAGCTCCCATGGGGACCGTCCCACCAAGGTTACACCTGCCAGGGGCGGGGGGACGCTGCAGGTAGACCTGCTAGTTTTCTTCCCCGCCCCCGATGGTATCGCAACCCAGGGTCATTGCAGCGGCTGTTGCCCGGGGAAGACCACTAGGAGGTTAGCACTCTGACTGTGGGTCAACATTCTCATCATATCGGTTATCATACAAGCCAAGGGTGGTATAATTTTCGATTTCCCTTTGTGATAAACTATACACGATATTGTCCCCATTCTGTCATTAAGGCTGTTTGCTGTGGACACACCTAAGCCAGTTCAATAGTTGTTTTGGACATTCTCATAAGATGAGTTATCATAAATGGTAAAAGCGGTAATGGTTTTCTTTGTCTCCTTGCGAGAAACTACACATGATGTCTCCCTCATTCTGTCATTAACCTTGTTCACCACAGATGCAACAACGTTTGACGTCTGTAAGTTAATTGTTGTGAAAACTCTCATCAAACCAGTAATCGTAAAAGCTACAGGTGGTATAGTTTATAATGATGGCCGCAATGATTGAAACAGCAAATTAATCGGAAGCACAGAGCATCAACAACATGCGGTCGGAAAAAGTGGTAATTCTGCAGATACGTTGATGAAGGTTAGACATCCAGGCAAAAAGATACGCCAAAAATAGTTACTCAAGCAACTGGATAAAATTCTGCAGATGTCCAAATTCATTCATTGACAATACGTAGGTGTTTGTAGTAAAGAATTCATTATGCAACTAGTCTATCTTGAGAAATAACATTTAAATGTGGCAAAACGAATTCTTCCCTACGTAGCGAGACAACCTGTACCATGTAGCGGAACACCGTTTGCCATGTAGCGAAAAGACTGTAAATAAATTAATAAATAATAATAGTTTATTGGTCCGAAATTACGCGTGCATTGGCAGCCAGTGCTGAATTGCTGCAAGGTTTACAATCACTTAATGTACAACAGATATATATTTGCTCCACACTTGCACTTTGTGGAACTGTCGCAAGGGTCTGGGAGACTGCCATTCGGCGTCAGCAGGTGACGTCAATACGACCTTCCCAAACCGAAGTCAGGTACCCATTCACATGGGTGAAGTGAGGAAAGCCGTGTAAAGTGCCTTTCCCAAGGACACAACATCGGAGCATAGCAGTGGTTTCGAACCCGGGACCTCTTGGTTCTGGGCGAAACACCCTACCGATTGCGCCACACGATGCCGTTGTAGCGAACTGACAACGTAGCAAGCGTCCGGTTACCCCTCTGGACGACGGATGCAAATATTTCTTGAAACATACATCCACCATGCAATATTCATTCCTACATAACCAATGTACAGCAGAATGATCCAGAAGTTGTGTAGCCTGTAATTTGCCGTAAGTCATGGTTGGCTTTGACACTTCCTTGGACCAGCAAATAAAAAGCTCACCTGGTTTAAAACCTTGAAAATTGCCTTATTTGTAGTTCTCCATGTCAGACCATACTGTGCTCCACCTCCTTGTTGAGGCCTTTGACCCTAGGCTCAACGACCTATGGAGGTCCTTCAATCTGTACATGTATGTTAGGATCTAATACATGAGAATTTTATCTATTCATTCCCAAACCCCATCGGTGTGATCTTTTAAAACATTGAATATCGCGTTTTTATGTGTCGTAAAACGGAAACGTTTGGAGTTTATAAGGTAGTGCTGCAAATTATCGACAGATGTGAAGAGTCAAATGTGAAACCAGTTGAGAAGAAATATCAGCCGTTTTAAAAAGAGCAAGGCATGCTCTCGATCTGTAACGTTATTTATGTTTGCAGGAGTATATGTATGTGTTACGGTTACCTAAAGGCTTGACAACGATGTTATCACGTGCGGAAATGTAGTGTTGATGCGGGGGGTCACTGGGCTTCATAATGATGATCAGACCATATCCTCTAAAACTATAAAGCGTTTCATTCTTCGTATTAAGGGGAGTCATAACAAAGGATCAAACTTATGTCGTTCTTGATTGCTCATGAGAACTAGCTTTTGAATAATACACTTAGGGGTTCGTCTCGGTTTCATATTTAATTTGCCATTTCCTATCTCTAATTTGTCTCCTATATCCCCACTGTTCGACAATACCAGATATGGTGGAGATAGCTCTAGTTCACACTATCAGCTGGATGTGCGATCAGCTCTCTTGTTTCTGTGTAGAAGAAGGATATATTAAGTTTTATGTGCATCTGGTTTTGTTTTAATCCTCTTTGTGTTTGTATGTCATTTGGTGTTTGTGTTAAGCCTAAAGCTCTTTTAGATATGTTTTGTGTTCCTATGGGTTTGTTTTTATACCCGAAATAAAGAAAGAAATATGTAGAACTCTGCATCATCACGTGTGTGTACTGCCAGTTCCATGCAAGCCAGACAGTTTTCAATGTCAACTACCTCAGTCTATAAACAGTCTTAAAGTGTAAATTGAAAACTCTGAAAAGGCGTTGATAGTTTATGGCTGACGTATTAGGAGTGTTTCTCATCAATTATAAATCATACCAGTTGATTGCCTTCACCCAAATAACAGAAGTTGTCCAAAGTATGAGCTTACAAAGGTTATGCAAACATATATAATCATGTAAATGAGGTCCTTATTAGCATAATTTGATTCAACGATGTTCACATCCACATAACCTCCAAATGCCACCTGTATGAAATTGCCATCATTTACCTGTGTAGAATTCTACTAGCTTCTCATTAATTATGCAAATTAGGCCTAGAATTGTGTATTTTCTATCAACATTCCTCTTTTCCTCAGTTACAATGTCACATATTTGAATAGTCATATCATGAAACACAGCGGATTTTTAAAATTGTCTCATTAATTATGCAAATTAGAATCTGATTTGCATGATTTTCTTCCAATCATACAAAGCATCAACTAAGCTATCTACATACCAAAAATCATGAACATCCATCTAACCCATCTTGAGTTACAGTATTTTCTCATTGATTATGTCAATGAGGCCCTAATTTGCATAGTTGATATCTATTAATATTTCTCTCTTCCTTAGTTATACATGTCACATGTTTGAGAGTCCTATCATGGAATTTGTCGGCTGTATAGACTTTCCTTATTAATTATGCAAATTAGATACTGGTTTGCATAATACGTATCTAATCATGTACATCATCACTGAAGTTACCAAAAATCATGACCATCCATCTAGACCATCTTGAGTTATTCCCTTTCAAAGTCTGAAGCAAAACCTGCTCCTGCAGTTCCAAAAAAGCCGATAGTAGGCCCAAACCTATATCACTTACTCTGTCTAAAGAGCTATCTACCACTCAAAAATCAGAACCATAGTATGTCCAGAACACGAGATATCAAAACAGGAAGTTCCACTGCAGTACCATAGCAAGCCCCTAGGTGACCAAAAATCTAATCATTTCCATGTCTTATCAAGACCTTCCCACCAACCAAATATCAAGACAATCAATCCAAGCCTTCTTGAGTTATGCTGTCTGTTACAAATACACAAACAAACGCTATTAAAACGACTAACTTAGGCAGAGATATTCAAGTCTGTGGCTGCGATATACTGATCATAGCCCAATATAGATCTCATAACAAACCATTCATTCATGTTCATGGATCAAAAGCGCTACCTGGCAATTGTTGTTGGAATTGCCTTTATCTTCTGTCAAACAAGCCTCAGTCCCCAAGATCAAAAGCCATATCATAACTTCAGCATAATAGTTCTTAACTTAACACTAGGTACTTATAGAAGGTGAACACATATTATTGTAGGTGAGTCCGCCAGTACGTCGTTCCGGTACGGTCTGTTGACATAATTTTGTTCTACCGGTTTTCTTATTTTCACAGTTTTTGCTCTGACGCTTGATCATTTACACAATAAATTTTGCATGACCTTTCACCTCATGTTGTTTCTGAATGATCGATCCTTCGTTGAACCTAACAACCTTTTTTTAGTTTGTAATAAT
The DNA here is from genome assembly GCF_035083965.1 of Branchiostoma lanceolatum. Lineage (NCBI taxonomy): Eukaryota > Metazoa > Chordata > Leptocardii > Amphioxiformes > Branchiostomatidae > Branchiostoma > Branchiostoma lanceolatum. The sequence goes on from NC_089737.1 coordinate 3,181,153, forward strand.
GAAAAGGTTTTCTGATATAGCACCTTTATCATCATGCACAAAAGCGTCGCCTGGTAATTACTTTTGGAACTACACCTATCTACCGCCAAAGATCCTTTAGTTTCATACATTTTTTTTTTTTAGATCAAAAGCGTTCTCATAGCCCTAATCGGGCTGTAACCTCAGTTGATAAAGGAACCTCGGTAAAATTTCCTCTATGCACGTCCACGGGGGTTCGTCTGTCGTCTGTATAGAACAGCTGAACATGGAAGTATCAGGTATGTTATAGCATCAAACATGAGTGCGTAGGACACAATTCTCCTTGAAGCATATATAGTGTGTAACGTGTGTTTATGTTTGTTGTTTTAATGTTGTTCGGTAAAATATTGTGTCATTGACGATAAAAGTAGTTACGGTGTAACAAAGCCATAGTGCATCACCACGCCCAACCAGGCAAGCGGTATGCCAAGTTACACACCAATGCGACAACGGGATCGTGAGTTTTAGCTGCAAACGCGCAAACAAAAGCATTTCCAATAGTGCGTACATTGTGGGTGAGGTGTTTGTTAACCCTCAAACACCCGAACCTATTTTTGCGACTAAAATGACTGCCCAACTTTAGAATATGCAGCCCCAGGATGGCACTCAGGTTTAACCATTCTACAATCCCACAAGCTTGAATGTATCCAAAAGCGCGCCCTTAGAAAAATTATTGGATCTAGCTACATTTCCTATACTGATGCACTCTCCAGACTCGACATATGTACTTTGGCAGCAAGAAGAGAGACCTTATGTCTCAAATTCGCTAAGTTCCTATTGAATTAAAAACAACTCGACCCCGGCTACCTCGAACTTGTAAATCAGTCCACAATAGGGGCTAAAAGTGTCGAGGTTGGAGTTCACATAACTTATCTGTTGTGAAATGACATTAAGTATCAACACGGCTGAAAAGCGTACGAATCGATTCTGGCCCGGGGTGGAAATTGATTTCGAGCCAGAGCTTTTTTTCCGGTCATTCGTCCATGCTGTAGTGAAGCGCCTTTCCCCCCAGATTGACCTCTGTTGCGCTCGTCGGGTGTGTTGCTATACCTCGCGCGTCGAGTTATTGTGGAAATCTCAGCGTTAGGATTTTCCTAATAATTGGCTTGCTTACACCTTAGAGTCTTCTCTTTCTGACAGTATCGGTCATTTTGGGGACTTAACTATAGGTGACGGATTTATTTCCACGCGAAAATGGCTAATTCTGTGCAATCATCCCCCCCTTACATCAATTAAAATTGGAGACGTGAATAAACTGAAACTCGGTTGTTCTAATAGCTATAGAGGGATACCGTTCATTCTCAAACACAGTTGTTTTGACTCAGAAGTATTTTTTTGGAAGAGACGATCGCTAGACTTGAGGGATTGCAACCTCAAATTGAGACCCAAAATAAACTGGGGGCGCCCCCTTGTAGCTTCTCTGCCCCCATGGCGAAGAATTGGTATGTGTACTGTTCGTCATTGTACAGTTGTAGCGTCTGTAGCCTCATAGTTGTAGCTTCTGTACCAAAACAGTGAAGAATTGGGATGTGCACCGTGTGTCATCTTACAGTTGTAGCGCCTTAAAAATGTGGCATTTATTACTGAGAAAGAGAGGAATATCAATAAACATGCATTATGCTTTGATTGATTGATGATTAATGAGAACATTCTATGATAATAATAATACTATACTGGTAAATGACAGGAATTATATTTCATTAATGTTTGGTGTCCAGAGATACCTAAGTGAATCTGATGATTGGCATTGTGTGCAGTTTGCAAGAACTCTAGGAATTGTACCGGAATGCGAAAGTCCACGGGACGATAACTCAAGAATGCCTGGTTGGATTGTTTCCATATTTAGTAGGTATGTAGGTCTTCGTGAGACCTTGGAAAGATTCGATTTTGGACCGCCTAGTAACTTTTTATGGTACTGCAGGGGAACTTTCGCTTTTGATATGTCGTGTTCTGAACCTGCCATAGTCATGTTTTTCAGTGGTGGATAGCTCTTTGTTGAGGATATAGGTCCTGTGGATTTGGACCCCGTAGCGGCTTGTTTGAAACTACAGGAGCTGATTTTGTCTCAAATTTTGAAAGAGAATAACACTAGAAGGGGCTGACGGATCGTCAATATGTTTGGTACGCAGATAGGTGACGATTTGCATAATCATATGCCAATTATGCAAATCAACATCTAATTTGCATAATTAATGAGAAAGTTTATAAATCAGCTGCATCCATTATAGGAATCTCAAACACATGACATGTGTAACTAAGATAGAGCCGAATATCGATAGATATCAATTATAAAAATTAAAGCCTTATTTGCATAATTGATCAAAAAATACTATTAATCCATCGTGTTAAATGGTTGGGATTTCAGTCTTGCAACATTTGGAAGTTAAGTAAATGTGGCCATTATTAGACATAAATCTTGCATGTGAGAGCCTTCTTTACATAATTTATGAGAAAATGGTACAATATCCTTTTCGCGTGAAGACAAGACCTTTATACAGTGGACAGTGTGTGTTATTTGGGTATAGAATGTGATCAACTGATATAATTTATGCAAGTAAGATATTTCTTTGCACGTGGGCTAAAAACTGAAAACATAAACAGAGACCACCGTCCCCATGGCAACGTATTCTTGTTATCACTGTTTCTATTTTGACCAGAAGTCAGGTTGATGTATGTATAGATGCTCCGATAAAACCTACCATTTGCGCAAACACTTATCTCTGATCTTTCCTACAACGATTTATCAGCATTAAATTAGTAAATTTGTACCAATTTTTTTATACCTTTCTGCTTTATGTTCTACGAGTTCAGGAAATGAGTCAATTTATTTGATCCAGTCTTTTCTCCCTGTACTTACGATTGCAATGTGTGTCCCTATACAAAGCTGCAGACAGGAACAAGTCGGTAATGAGAACGGCACAGATTCCCAAAGTTACGTCCGACCATCACTTTATTATTAGTTTGTACATTATGTTGCGTACATATTTCTTGTCACTTGACGTTGTACATACGAAGTGATAGATCATATCAGTTCTCGATTATCAAAGACGTTTAAAGATCACATTATGGTAACTGTATGGAATCATTCTAATAGAAAACTAGTTTATGTTATTACTAATATAGCAAAATTATTTCTGCCATATACCTAATCATACCTTTACACCACATACCATACATTCAATATTTCACGCACGGATTCATTCATTCTTTGATATATATATATATATAGATATAGATATAAATATGTATAGATATATAGCTCTATGGATAATATCATCTTGATATTTAGGTGATATGTATATGTATAAATTGATACTAGTGATAATACTGACTTAAGTAAGGTGAAAAACTATCTAATCACTAAGATGAAAAAAGATGATAATTTTCTACTATAGTTGCCATAGTTTCTTTAAACATAATTCCGTAATATATCAGCAACTGTTACATTCAAGAATTGGCTATTTTTTCCGTTTCCGATGGTATGCCAGTGCCACGGCCTGCTGTACAGGGAGCGGTCATGACAGGAGACGATACTCAAAAAGATATGCCTATAGCTTCAATAAACTAGAGTTCCACGAACACATTATCTTCGCCAAATAACCCAGGCTTATTATGGATAGTGATTGATATTCATTTAACGTAACATAACCTAATTACGTGCGGGAGCAGTTTACGTCCAGTTTGGGTCATGTCCACATGGCGAGGTGTATTATGCCGAAGCCTGTTCTCATGAGCAACAAAGAACGTCACAAGTATGATCCTTAGCCTTCTCTCTCTTTTATACAAAACAATGAAAAAGGTTTACGTCCAGCGACATAACAGAATAAACCCCTGAACCAGTAACAACAAGTTGCACGGAAGCGTCATGAATGACGTATTTCATATGAAATTCGAAACCGCACATTTCATAATGTTTTTCTAACTTACACGATAGCTAGTATCTTTTAAACGTAGCTGACGTTAAACCTTTCTTTGATATTCAGACTATCCGTGGTGATTCGAGGTTTGAAACTCTTGCCAATTTCAGGAAGGTTTGATACCACCTAGCGACCCCCGCTCAGATGATACATTTTTACACGGCATGACATAATGGCCATGCGTTTGTCACGTGAACGCCACGTGCTGCTGATGTCGGGGAAATTCAGAACACAAACATTGCATTCTTCCATCGCGTCAGGCAAGCGGATGGACAAACATAGTGACTTTACTGTCATTTGTCTGCAGACTACTTTCGACGGTTACTGTGCATTTTTTCTTGTCTATGTTCTTCAAGCACAGCGCTAGAAGGGAAAAGACCGACGTGGACGATAATGGGTTACCCTAGCACAGTTCTACATCATAAACCCCAGTATAAATACATGCTCGCACGGCATTAAACAGGCGGAGAAAAACTTACAGAACATGCATTTCTCTTATTAGAAGAGCTGATATTTCTGCCCATTGGTTTAACATTTTGGCTCTGTCCGCGCGGTTTTAAGATAAATAACGTTTTGAATAAATCGGACGTTAAATGGTAACGTTACGTTACATGCTTTAATAGCACCCCCTGAAAATTTGATCATACACCATGCCGTTTGGAAGTTATAAGGGGGGGGGGACTCTAGATAGGATTAAAATCATTTGGTGATACAGGACTAGTATACAATGTAAGTGGTCATGAAAAAATCTGAGTAAATTGATATCATATGGGCCCTTAAAGGTTTGAAATTGCAGTGTCGTAAGTTGAAAGTGATGACGAAATTGTACAGTCAATATATATGAATAGATTAAATCGTTATTCCATATCATAGACATTTTGGATGACATTGATAGTAACCTACAATGTAGCAGTGGTGCAGGTTTGGAGCAGTGTTTGTCGGGCTTTCTATTTTGTCCCCTTTTCGTTATGTCGCTAACGTGCTTTGGACAAAAATGCCTAAACTAAATATGTGAAAAAACAGCCGGACCCACACCTCTGCTTGGAGAGCAGTACTGTGCTCTATTTGTTAATTTGACCTACACACAAAAATTAAAAGGCTGCTGCAGTACTGTTGGATAACGCCAGTTGAACCATTTTCGAACTTGACTTTCCTTTGTACAACCACTACACACCTACCGAAAATCATGAAGATCCATCAAAGGTTTCTCAAGTTATACTCTTGACATACATATAGACCCACCCAACCGCTGTAGTAACCGAAAACATAATCTTCTCCGAGTTCTCGGCGAAGATAACAACGTTGCGCCCTGGAGCTTTCCGTGATTCAGTAAATTACACATAGTTGTAGATTGACTTAACCTGAATAGGAGACGCCATTGGTCTGGAAATCCTTAATCAAATGTTGTGATTTACCAGTTGCGCAGCATGTCTTTGTGGCCTCATCAGATCTATCTTCCGGAACAGTTCGTTAGGGGTCGGCCGCTTCAATGGGTCGACTATCCAGCAGGATCTGATGATTTTGTACACCGACATTGGACAGTTCTCCGGCTGTTGCAAACGAACCCCTTTTTTCAGCAGTTCCAACATTGTGCACACGTCAGGGTGCATCGGACCTCCGGCATAGCGCGGCTCCTCCCCAAAGCTGGCGATCTCCCACAGCAGCACGCCGTACGACCACACGTCACTCTCACACGTGTACACCCCGTCCCGTAACGACTCCACGGCCATCCACTTCAGCGGCAACAGTTCCTCCTCCCCGCCTTGGTTGGTGCGTTCGTACGCCGACGACATGTAAACGTCACGCGACAGCCCGAAATCCGCGATCTTGGCCACCTTCCTGTCGTTGATGACGACATTACGAGCAGCGATGTCTCTGTGGACGATTTTCAGACGTGCCAGCTGCGATAGCCCACTGGCAACATCAGCAGCAAATCCGAGCCTATCTAGCAGTTTGCTATTCCCCGTGGTCTTGTACTGTTCACGCAGACTCCACAGGTACCGCCGCAGTTCTTCATTACTCGCGTACTCAACCAGGATGTACTGAGGCTCGGACTTAGTCACAACCCCATAAAGCTTTACCACATTTGGGTGCCCCTCTTTGTCCTCGTGGATCCTGGTGAGAATGGTCATTTCCCGGCGAAAGTCGCAGACAGCCGACGCTGTCATGCGGTCAGGCCGAATACTTTTAGCGGCCACCAAAACCTCGTAGCCTTCGGGCACGCGCAGTCTTCCCCGCACCACATGGCCGAACTCTCCCTCACCGATCATGTGTTCGAAACGAATGTCCACTTTGTCTACCTCCCATGCTGAAAGGGGTTCTATGACTGAAGTCAATTCTAAGTCATCTGTGTGTCTGCGACTCCGTTTTACCAGGATACCAGTCACGATACAACAGTCACGATAGCAATGATCGGGATAACGGACGCCAGCGCCACAAAAATAATTTGATTCTTATCAGAAATGGAGAAGTTCTGACATAACTCCCCCGACTGCCCTTCAGCACAAATACAGCTGCCATTGACTGGATCACAAAGGGTGTTGCTTTCACAATTACATCTCATGCTGCAGTTCCACCCGAATACGCCAGGTGCGCAAGTGTGCTCGCACCTGTCTCCGTGACGGCCCGGAGGACACAAACAGCCCTCCCACCTGTCACACGTCCCTCCGTACTGACAGTCACACACTTGGCTGCAGAATTCTCCATAATAGTTGTGTTGGCATTCCGTAGCGTTCAATACGAAAGTTGCATTAAAACGTTGACCGTTTTCAGCTTGTACCCTACAATCAAATCTGCCGTTCGCTGATTCTTGGATCGGCTGAAATCTGACAGAACTGTTCCGTACCGCCCCTTCTTCGATGACTTGAGTGTCGTTATGTATTTTTCCTGCATGATAAACCCACGTCATATTTGCTACGTTGATATGTGGAGCCAGACAGGTCAAAGTCAGATTGGTACCGATGTACGTCGTGACTGAATCGCTAGGTGTCTCTACGATGACGACCTCAGGCCAGGGAATATCACATGCCCTCCCTCTCCAACCCGGACGGCACTCACAGGCACCGTTATAGCCATGGCAACGAGCGCCGTTCTCACAAACACAGGCCTTGTCACAGTACACGCCGTACCAGCCCTTAGGACAGCCTGTAATGTTGTACTGAAATGTCCACTCAAACAACACTATCCCCCCAAAAAGTGACGTTAGCGCCACATCGTATCCAGTATGATGATGTTGACCATATCTCATTCAATTCTACAGCAACAACATACCGGTCGGTTTCCTGCCTTTGAAACTGATCATTACGCACCCATTGAGGCAAGTCGTCATTGAGAGAAATGTCTAACGCAGTAATCTTCCCTTTATTCTTCCACTCGTGGTCGCGACAAGTGACTTCACCCATACCTTGTTGTTCCTTAAGCACTTGGGAGACAAATCCCCCATCTGAACCTAATTCCGTCATGCTAACGACGAATCTTAGTGAGCAATCACCTCTCAATATGAAGTTAGCCGCGTATTGCCTCGGCAAAAAGTACTGAATATAGTCGTCGTACGATGTAACTGTTTGGCCGTTAACTGAATGATAGAATCCATCACTACTCAATACGGTATAATTCCCGCCCGTCTCTCTCTTCGTAAGGACTGGCGTTTCACACCGTTTGTTATAGAATGGCGGATATCCCGACACGTCCAGAACTACGATGACGAGGGTTACGTGCAAATCGTTGTTGTTCCCGGTGTTCGTCAGTTTCACCGTCAGGTTGTACCACGGGTGTAACTTATAGTCCAGCGGAGCCGCCACGATCAACGCCAAGTCCTCATCACGAACCCCGAACCGCCCAGAAGCGTCTCCTGCGGTAATGTTTACTGACCAAAACGTCCCGTTGTCGATTTCTATAGAACTTACGCCACTGGCGGCAAGTAAATCTCGCACCCATACCAATGTGCTTCCGACTGAAACATCCTCAGATATTTCGATATTTTCATCCCAAACGAAAAGGTCCTCAGAAACCTGGCGGCCATCCAGCAGCTTGATCAGCAGAAGTACAGCACAGAACGTAGCACGAAGCGCCATCTTCCCTTCGTAGAGCAGTGGCCCTCTAATACCACGTTTCCTGTCGCTGTTGACTGGTCGATTCTTTTTTTTTGTTATCTCCTTCTACTTTGAGTAAACACTTTTCCCTTCTTTCTGTTTCTCTTTTGCCCGGCTGGTGTCACCTTTCAATTTGGTCTAGACCAAAACAACAAAGTTTACTTTCAATGTTATTTGGTTGAAAAGTCAATGTTAAAATAAATTCATGGTTACTTAGCATGCATGATTATGTTTTGTATAATTGTATTGCATAAATACACTACCATAATTGTATTGTATAAATACACTACCAAAATTTTATTTTTATTGTTTTTTCTTATTCACAGAAAAAAATTACTTAAAAGAAGAAACCTTTCTGTGTTTAAGAAAATATTTTGTCCATGAGAATATGTTTTCTTTGTTATTTTTTTTCACATTTTTTTTTCTTAAAGTAAGATTATTCAAGAAAGCGGAGAGAGAAATTCTTATATTTTCTTAAACCTAACAATGAAAATAATCTTCAAGTCAATAAAAACAAGACATTTAGAATGGAATTTCTAGAAATTCTTGAAGGTGAAAATCTTTTCGAGAAATAGTTCATTGACTTAACAGAATAAGTGTTCCTTGTTGTGAGAATTTCCATGGAAAGAATCAGATTAATCCTCCAGTTTTTCTTTCTTATTCATTCTTGAAATTCTTTATAAAAGAAAATTTGTCTACGCGTTAAGAAAAGCGAGAAAGACTAGAAAATCAAGAAAAACATTTTTGGTAATGCACTGTTACGTTCACGTATTCATTAAATGGATTAATGCCAGCTCAGTTTATAGATAATAGTAATTTTCTACAGGCAAAGCATTAGAGGTGGCATGTGGTCAGCGAACTCTATTTTGTATTTTTCACATGATTTGTTTTCAGTCTAGCCACACCTGCAATGACATGTCCTTGACAGCGTGGGGGCACAATGAAAGGTCACACACGGAAATGGTGTCTTTAGAAAATACATCGATAGGCTACCGTGTTGTTGTTACGCGAACTATCGGTACGTCGTAGTAGATTGAAACCTTACTTCATTCCAGTACGTCGTAGTTGGATCGATTTAAAACGTAAGTGGTATCAGGAAAAACAGAAGGCATAGTTGTACGTCGTAGTTCACTCTCGACTAGAATATACATAGACCTAGATGAAAACGGCCGTTGTAGTTTGCCCGACTACGACGTACGAAATGTACTTCGATGAAGAAAGGTCTGGTACTACGCCGTAGTTCGCCAGAATAAACACTACAAATGAACCGACTGTGATATCGTAATCTTGTCGCGTATTATCTCACCGATTACCCCCACTTAGGTACGCACGTGCATGTTCCGCCAAATCAAACTAATGCAAGAACAAGAGTTTAGTACATTTGAGCATAACGCGGTGTACTTGAAACACAGTAGTACTCACTGAGGGTCCTTGCTACTAATAGTAGGAAATTGGTCTGGTATTCATAAACAGGATCGACCGCCATCATTACATTCTTTCTAAAACTATCTACTCACTCAAATATACAACTTTCCAGCTAAACGAGAGTTTTTCTTATAAAATGGCAAACTGTATCTAAGTTGCCAAATCGGACGGTAAGACTCACTTTGATTTTCACTATCTCCACGGTTTTAGTCGGTCCTTCTTGTCGTCGGAGGACATTGCAGTCGATGTAGATGAGTCTGTGTAACAATAAAATCGATGAATCCATACGTCAGTAAAGGTAATATATTGCACAGAGCTGAAATTATTGTCGTGAGCACTGGATTAAATGCAAACTGCAGGATACCAGCGTATGAAGTTACACAGAACCCGCCGGACTCACAGGAAAGCTAAGTCAGCATGCTGTACAAGTCTGGCCGCGGTGTGACAGGGCTGGCGGTATGGCCGGTTCTTTATCCAAGCCCACCACTTCCTCTACCAAGAACTCATGAATATTCAAATGAACGTTTGCACTATGCAAAAAACAATATTCACCATTTTAAGAACTGGTGAGAAGTGAGACCGGACTACTGACATTTTCACAATGTAATATTGTAAAGGAGGCCTTGAAAATGCCTGGGCATTTCTACATATTTCTGAAATGTTGGTGATATCTGATTTCGTCTTATACGCAATTGGCCGCTAGCCAAGACAATTGTCAGTCATTCTGCAGTCAGTGGGCACCTGTTATGCCGCTATCGCGTTATTTACACACGCCGCAGGGAAAGGTAAATGGGCGTTAATGATATTTCATTGGGGCATCTAAAGATTAAAGTTTAGCGGTGTTTAGTCCCAACCACCAGCCAACCCATTCGAGACATCCACTCCACAGTCCATGGCAAAGTCGAAAACCAGCTGAATCGCCCCGTACACTAGCCGACATAGCTCTCTAACCATCACAAAAACATGGTAGAGGGAAGGTCTGGAGGCCATGTTAGGCTAGCTATGTGTAACCGGGGCTAACGCTAAGTGTAGATAAGCATTCTGTTAACTGTTCATTCGTGTTTCTATCACCATTGAAGACCGTGGTTTACTTTGTTAAATTGCTTTGTAACAAGTACAGGTTCGGCGCTGTACCCAAACCTCCGTACCGGTTCCTGTATCTGGACATATCGTTAAGTTTTAGTGACACATCTCTAGTCATTATCGTTCAGGAACTGCTTTGCTCACATTCATCCTGTCATTTGTCAACTGGAAAAAAAGTGCATTTCTTATTATAGCAGGCTAACTAGAGAGATACACGGACAAGTTTTTTTTACAGTAACAAACATTCGTTGTAAAGCAAAACCTACACCGACGCAATGTGCCATGTTTGCTTTCAAACGTAAGTAAGATTCTCAAGGAGTCCAGTTTTGGCTACCTATTGTTAAACCAAGACCGTAATATACCTTCAGTTCAGTGGAAAGTGAAACAAAGATTAAGATATATATTTCTCCAAAATTTTTATTCAGAACTGAACTCTCATGGTAAAAACGGAAATCAACAAACTAGGAACGTATAGAAAATTCAAACACACCTACGAAAGTGAAGAGTACCTAAATATTCAAAATTTTAGCCATCGCCGAGGCAAATTTCCGTTTCGTGAACGATCGTTGCCTTTGAGAACGGTCGTTGCCATTTCTCAGAACGGACGTTGCCATTTTGGACGGTCGTTGCCAAATCCGAGCGACCGATCTTGAATTCCGAACGCTCGTGGCTCGTTCGGGAACTTCTCGTAACTTCCCGGATTTTCTGAGAATTGTAGGTAATGACACTTGTGGCGACAGAAGAAGAGCCACGCGCGCCAGAACTTGCGGAAGCCCAGCCAGGACCTTCTAAATCCATCAAGAAGCCATCTTGTTGTTGTTGTCCTTTAATGTTTGTTATTTCGCCAGGGGTGGTCACTTGCTGCTGGGTTTCACTTTTAGATGTTTCCTCAAATTATGCACTAGAAAAGTAAATATTAAAACAAGAGATAACATGAATCTAGGGTACATATGTTGTCGATTATCAATCCTTGATTTGACCTTTAAATGTAGCATGTATGGCAATCAATGTTGTTCTGGCCCCTTGTGTCAAAATAAGTTTTCACCAAGTTTTACTACCTTGTCTATCCTTGGACAGTAGGACAAGGACAGGGATGAGGTGTGACTTTGATTCACCCCTCAATTCACACAGGAACAATTTTCATACCTGCCCAGGTCCTCATCTCTCACCCAAATATTCCCCCGGGGTGCTTTTTGTTCGATTTACTTTGTAATAGCAAGGAGGTTATTTTAACCTCCTTGGTAATAGATCATAGATAGCTGATGGGAGCGGCCAAGATACTGGATATAACAGCAGTCCCGGCCGCCCACCAGGGTTTTTAGTCTCCCCGAGGTCGAAGCCCGAGTGGATACTAGAAACCCCAAGGTGGTGGGACTGCTGTTATATCCAGTAATCGAGGCCAATACCATCAACTATCTATAGCTAACTTACCCTATTGCATACTTCCCCGAAGCTTCCCTAGTTCATTAGCCCTACCAAATGTTACTTTATTTTGTCCTGAAAGTCCAGAAATCGTTCTTTTTGCTTGACATGCTGACAAACGAGTAACAGCTGTAAGGCTAGCACAGACAAGGCAAGTAAAACATATGGGGACAGTCCCAAATCCTCTGGGCAACAAGAGTTCGGAGACCTCATATCTCCATGAACTATTCTGTTTATACAAATGACTTATACATAAACGTAATATATGCTTGGTCACGAACACCTTGAACTAACTCACACATGTTGCAATATGGACAGTCCTTTCATTTACCACTTGGATTAATTATGGCAATTTTGCACTAATTATGCAAATCAGGAATTTCTTTGCATAATTGGTATCTGTTGGTGCTCCACTTGCCATTAACTACATATGTTACATGTATTTGAGTCTTATAATGGGAAAATACTGCAAATATAGATGTTACTTATTATTTATGCAAATTAAGTCATAATTAGCATAATTTCCCTTCATAAGGTACATCCCTGTTTGGGTACCTGCATACTTAATATCATGGAAATCCGTCGTTCATTTTTTCAGTTATTCTCCTTCGAATATTTTCACAATAACGCCCCTGCAGAGAGCAAGCTGCTAGGGGGCTACCAAAATGCCCATGCTAGTGACTATATACTCATTTGTATGTGGCTACCAAAATGCCCATGCTAGAGACTATAACTGGCTACCAAAATGCCCATGTTAGAGACTACTTATTTGTATGTGGCTTACAAAATGTCCACGCTAGAGACTGACTTATTTGTTTACGGCAAACAAAATGCCCATGAATATGTCAGAGACTCCATTTTTATTTTAGGTAGCTAGCAAAATGTCCATGCCAGAGACGACTTTGTCAGTCTTGTATCAGCTCTGCCACTCCCATCGTATGTCTAGGCGGCCTGACGTCACACAGCAGTCCGTCTGATTCGAAGTGGTTGAACCACTTTTAGTTCATTCGCGGGGCAACGACTCCGAACTTATCATTGTGCCGTTTGTTAGATCGGTGTTCATTTCCACAGGTAGGAACATTTCTGTACAACATACATCTTAGAGGAGTCATAACATTGATGTCATTAGATATTTCTGGGTAGAATAACAAAATACCATTTTGTTTAAACAAAATCGTCAACGTCAGCAAGAGAATCTATATCCATTACGCATGCCATTTTTGTAACTTAGCTTGAATAGTTTTGGTGAGGGGGAGGGGGGTCGCGATTATCCCAATATTTGTAAACTCACTGTGGCAATGGCACTTTAGGTATCAGTCATAGGGTTAGATAGGCTCAAGATGGTTTAGATATCAGTTATGATATTTTCAACGCTCAAAGTAGACTCTATGCCGTGTACGTGTACTGATTTGTATTTTGTTGAATGTGACGAAACGTACATGGATTCGAAAATTGTAGTATATGTCGATGTGATCAAAAGTCAGTTTTGCCTGATAACCTTAATTCGGGCTCAGTATGTCGTCTTTCTAAGAACAATTTGTAGATATATGCCATTTTCTATGTTCCACTCGCCTCACGGAGTAAACTTGAATTGTGACTCCATTACACACAGAGCAGGATTTTGGCGTTGTTTCATTTGTGCCTTGGACATGGCATCACCTTAATTAATTTTTTCTTCGGTCAAAATTCCAACAAAGTAAATTAATTACAGACAGGTTTGGGTGATCTCACATATGATTTTTTTACATTCCGTTACGCTCAAAAGTTGCCAAAATCATGTCCCCAAATTAAGTAAAGTATTTGAGGGGAAATATACGTGCGTGGTAGACGTGAACAGTCTTCCACATACGTATATTTCCCCTCAAATTCACTACTTTGGGGACTAAACCGTACATTCGGTGCATTTCTTTTGTTTACCTCGGTGCAATATGGCATTTAGCATTTATCATGTGGATTACAGTGCGTTTGCAAACATTAAAAGAGGACGAAAAACGTGATATGTGAGTAGAAAAACCCATTAGAATGAGGCACCGCACATATAAAGGTCTGCTTTTTCGAAAGAAAAAAAAACAACAAGCAACTAAGGATCTTTAAGGGTTGAAGTTGCTGTAGTAACTTTTTCTGTCCCAATAGGAACATGGCGAATGACTTGAGAAAAATGGATTGAGTGCAGAGTCTGCAGACCAAAGCGCAGGCTTGGTTCGGTACTGGTAATGAGTGCTACGATCTTGCTACTGTACAGCGCTAAGGTACACCATAAACATAATATGTCTAGAGAAAAAATTGGTCGACGGAACAAAATATATTCACAGATTTTCTGACAGCCTCTTGCCATTCCGGTGAACAATGGCTGACGTCTTTCTTTTCTTTCTTTAGGAGAGACCCTGTGGCAGCCAACAAGTCATGAAAACGCAATGGTTTACGGCAGGATCTTCTACTGATGCGCCTTCATTTCGAAATCGGTGGAATCATTCACATTCAGCTGTAACTGAGAAAGCGGTGTTAAAAACGACCAAGCCGTTTTCTCTTAACGTTTATGAGCAACAGCTAACATTTTCCTTGGCCTCTGAGTCTAAAATACTGTTTTCTGTAGGAGACATGTTACATGTTGTTATTTCTGCTAAAGATGAACGACATAACACAGTGACGAACATTGGCGATTTCTTTCGAGCGTCCATTCTTACCAGGGAGGAAAGGAAAACAGGAAACCAGGAAAGAGGTTCTGGTGCGGTCGGTATCATAACGGACCACCAGAACGGTACTTACACAGCAACGTTCCGACTGCTGTGGGAGGGGGAGGTTACCATCAGAATCCAACTGGTCCACCCAAAACAGGCTATCGATGTCATCGAAAGAACTATCCGCAAATATCCCATTGACCTAGTCATGTTCCGAAAACGGTATATACTGGGTAAAGACACGATCGACACCAAATGTAACGTTGACCCGGCCATCTTCAAGAACACTAGTGCAGTTTGTAACTACTCCGACCCACATGCAGGCGCCAGGTGGTATTGTGAAAAAGTAGTCAACATTTCTTGTAATACTTCAGGTTACCATGGCACGCTTATGCCATACAAGAACGTGAACGGTGGAAAAGGGTTGTTTAGCAGGTATGTTAATGGACAATATTGATATCTCAGCACGATATACATCCAACACACTTTAATATCGGGAGGGTAGGAGTAGGGTTGGCCCGGTGTGCTAAAAACACAAGCCGTAGAGAAAATCACATTGTACTACCAGCAGAATATAGGACTGCTTCTACTACCTACCTACTTAACATAAATGGGAATTATGGCATCCTAGAAAATGTGTGTGAATCGAAAAGTTCGTTTCTTAAACATTCATCACTACATGCGCCACATATGTGCTGGTTATGAAGTTTTAGCAACTGATGATGTAAACCCTTTGTTATTATGCAAACAGATGATGTAAAGCTTTTATGTTAATTTGAACACAGGCGTTTTCTTGACGTTTTGTGGTTTGAACTCTGTTATAGTGGCAACAATGCACTGAAGATGCCCATCTTCGGATCTCCATCTCAAATTAATGTTAAAAAAGGTATGTCACATTCCTTCCATTCATCATTGTTATGAAGCTTACCAGATAGTTCTTGAAGTCATTGCATCATAAAAACATTCTACTCCTGATGTTGGAGCGAAAGCTATCCGTCAATCACGTCGCCGTCTATGGTCAATGGTCAATGCAATTGGCTGATAGATTTCCCTCCAACAACAGAAGGCGGGAATCTGATTGGCTGATGGTTAATGCGAGAATGACGGATCGCAGGCCGGTACGCCAGGGCCGTTGCTTAATATTTTCAAGCGACAGGCTTGGCAGGAGAGGATGGTTGCTCTATGTTGGACAATCGGGATTTCGCTTTGAAGAACCGTAATGTTCATGCTGTGCGTAAATTCACCGTTGTATATAAAAGGGGACACATCTTCATAGAGATGGGTACTGCATACCGTTGCGTTCCTTCCTTCCAAACACAGGGCGTGATATTCTGGCCAATCGCGGACGTTGTGTCCGGGGACTGGTCACTCCACAGATATCCGGGTTCTACCGGAACGGCGTGTGGAACTCTCTCGTCTGTAAGAACAGACATTTCTCCAGCCAGGCCGGCTGGCAGCAATGTCTGAAGGGGAAAACTTTGTACTTCATGGGCGACTCTACCATACGGCAGTGGTGGGAACATTTGGTCAGGATATTGAAGATGACTGAGACACATATTCCCGAGGCAGTACACATTACTGGCCCACTGCTCGCCCATGATCCTGTTAATAATATAACAGTGAACTGTCGGAGCCATGGACCGCCTCTTCGTTGTTTCTGGACGCGTACGTTTCACCTTAAATTCGGTGCTAACGCCATTGATGAAATTGATGGAGGACCGAACGATGTAGTGGGCATCACATTATGGGCACATTTTACCTCGTACCCCTTGGAGGTGTACAAGCAAAGGATGGAAGCCGTCCGTGCTGCAGTAGAACGTTTACTACGCAGGAGTCCTGAAACTCTTGTGGTCATCAAGTCAGCAAACACGAGCATGGGCAATGAGCTGATCTCCGGGGATTGGCTGGCGCACAAGCTGGACTTGATGATGAGAGAGATGTTCCGTGGAATGGACGTTGTTCTCGTAGACGCCTGGGAAATGACAAATGCACAACACTGGCACAAGGACGACATCCACCCTGCCGAGGACATCATCGTACATGAACTAGAGTTTCTTTGTTCTTTTATTTGTCCATTGTGAACCTGGGAATCACCGTTTATAAACTGTTCAACAGAACGCTATTCGTGCAGCACTAAAAACAACATTCCTGCTTTTAAGTCTAAGTACTGTACCAGCAGGCCCGTCAGCCGACCAACCAACAAGTCAACCAACGAACCCAACCAGCCAGCCAGCCAGCCAGCCAGCCAGCCAGCCAGCCAGCCAGCCAGCCAGCCAGCCAGCCAGCCAGCCAGCCAGCCGGTCAGCCAGCCAGCCAGCCAACCAACCAACCAACAAGTCAGCCAACGAACCCAACCAATCAGCCAACCAACCAACCAACCAGCTTGCCAACCAACCAGCCAGACAGCCAGCCAGCCAGCCAGCCAGCCAGCCAGCCAGCCAGCCAGCCAGCCAGCCAGCCAGCCAGCCAGCCAGCCAGCCAGCCAGCCAGCCAACAAACCAACCAACCAACCAACCAACCAACCAACCAACCAACCAACCAACCAACCAACCAACCAACCAACCAACCAACCAACCAACCAACCAACCAACCAACCAACCAACCAACAAATCAACCAAACAACCAAACAACCAAACAACCAAACAACCAACAATTTCAGCACTTCTGTTTTTGACACGGTTGCATATTTAGCTCTGGTGTTCAACCATTAACTGAGGGATCACGACAAATTTGGTAAAGCGTAACAAATAAGCTTCCCAATGATCCGTAATACTATACAGCTGATAAAGTACTAGCTAGGATATGATTTATCACATTTAGGTCTGTGAACTTTGTATTGAATGCAGATTGAATGTATATACTGAAAAGCTGTAAGAAAAGAAAGGATGGTGATTTTATAGTTTTACTTAGTCTTGTGGTACTACTAACATGTGTTGGATATTTCGCGAAGAACCTTATATCTTTTTGCTAACGCTTAGGAAGGCTAATGCTGGTTTCTGATTAAGGTCCTGAAAAAAATTATGGTCGGTAGGTAGGGATTATTTTTCTTTCCAGTTTGGCCAAAGTGTACCAACAAATGAAAAGAGTTCCGCAACCTCATATCTCCATGAAAAATTCTATTCATGCAAATGACTTACACATTTACATAATACATGCTTAATCATAAACACCTTTATCTTACTTACACATGTTGCAATATTGACAGTCCTATAATTTTTCAATTTTTAATGAATTTCTGTGTTTTTGCATTAATTATGCAAATCAGGAATTTATTTGCATAATTGGCATCTGTTGATGCTCCACTTTCCATAAACTATATATGTATTTGAGTCTTATAATGGAAAACACTGCAAGTTTAAATTGTCCTCATTAGCTATGCAAATTAAGTCCTAATTAGCATAATTTGCCCTTCATAGTGTATATCTCTGTCTAAGCTACCTGCATACTATATATCATGGAAATCCGTTGTTCCTTTGTTCAGTTATGCTCCTTAGAAGATTTTCACAATAACGCCCCTACAGTTCCAGAGCAAGCTGCTAGGGGGCCCAAACCTACACCACTTCTTTAATACATCACAAGCTATCTGCCACCCAAAAATCAAGACCATAGCACGTCCAGGTTAAAATATACAAAATATGAAGCTCTGCTGCAGTACCAAGGTCACATACCAGGGGGCCCAAAATCTACCTTGAATTTTGGCTTCACAACACCCGCCCACATACCAAATATCATCGTAATCCATCTAGAGGTTCTTGAGTATGCTGACTACAATAGTCCGGAAACACATACACACACAGACACGTCAAAAACAATATCTCCATTTTCGTGGAGATAACTAGAACTCAGAACAGTGGTTGGTCAGAATAGGTCACATGCTTACTATTATCCGGGAAGTTGCGAGAAGTTCCCGAACACGCCACGAGCGTTCGTATTTCAAGATCGGTCGCTCGGATTTGGCAACGACCGTTCAAAATGGCAACGCCCGTTCTGAGAAATGGCAACGGCCGTTCTCAAAGGCAACGACCGTTCACGAAACGGAAATTTGCATCGCCGAGCCAAGGCTAAATTAAGAATTAGTGATCATCCCTTATAAATCAAAGTAGGTTACAAGATACAACCGGACTCCTCCGGACTTTGTACACTTTGTAACTCCAACCGTATAGAAAACTAGAGTTCCACGACCTCATACCTTCATACCTTCGCCAAATGATTTTAACCTTTATGACTGACGTATCAGGAGTGTTTCTCATCAATAATAAATCATACCAGTTGATTGTCGTAAAATATAACATGTCCAAAGTATCAGCTTAACAAATTATGAGCCTACGGTTATTCTAATATTTATCAGCAATTATGCAAAAGAGGCCCTTATTAACATAATTTGAGTCAACGATGTTAACATTCACATAACTTCCCGATGCCAGAAAAGTATTAAATGTATGAAATTGCCGTCATTTGCCAGTGTGGAATAATACAAGTTACTCATTAAGTATGCAAATTAGGCCCACATTTGCATATTTTCTATCTATTAACAGTCCTCTCTTCCTCAGTTACAATTTGAATAGTCATATCATGAAACAAAGCGGATTTGAAAAGTTGCCTTATTAATTATGCAAAGTAGAATCTGATTTGCATAATCATTGTCCAATCATACTAAGCATCACACAAGCTATCCACATACCAACAATGATGACCATCAATCAAGGCCATCTTGTTATAGTATTTTCTCATTAAATATGCAAATGAGGTCTTCATTTGCATAGTTCATATCAATTAATATTTCTCTCTTCCTCAGTTACATATGTCACATGTTTCAGAGTCCTATCATGGAATTTGGCGGATGTATAAACTTTCCTCATTAATTATGCAAATTAGATACTGATTTGCATAATAAGTGTCTAATCATGGACATCATCACTCAAGCTATCTACCTACCAAAAATCATTACCATCCATCAAGCCCTTCTTGAGTTATTCCCTTTCAAAGTCAGACGCAAAACCTGCTCCTGCAGTTCCAACAAAGCCGCTAGGAGGCCCAAACCCACACCAATTACTCTCTGTCCAAAGATCTATCTACCAAAAAGTTCCATAGCATGTCCGGAACACGAGTTATCAAAACAGGAAGTTCCGCTGCAGTACCGTAAGAAGCCGCTAGGGGGCCCAAAATCTCATCGTTTTTAGGTCCCATCAAAACCTACCAACATACCAAATATCAAAACAATCCATCAAGGCATTCTCGAGTTATCCTGTGACACTACAAACAGACAAACAGACAAACGCTACCCTCTGCATAACCTTCTCGGCGAAGGTAATAAGTTCATTTTGTATTAGAGTGTACGTTGTAAGGGCATATGTAATTCTTTTATTGGTGCCCTGAATTTAGCTGCACGATATAAACAGTTAAAGGCAGAGACAACGCCAAATGCGGGTGCTATTTTGTAAAAGACCACATCTTTATGAAATCAAAATCAACCAAATTTGTAAAAATCATGTCAATATAAATATGAGCCATAACCCAGGAATTGAATGGTGCCCCTTCATGCTGGCCCATGGGATGTGATGCGTGATGGCAATTGAGCCTTGTATTGGAATAATTTTTGAAGGTCCAGATGAATTTTTGGGTCAATGCAATACAAAAATTAATTTGTTAAGGGTACATTGATTTTATACTTTCAAATGTGCTCCCTCCTCATGGATCAAAAGCGTCGCCTGGCAATCCTGGCTAGAACTGCCTTTTTGAGAGTTCATGCTTGCATCTCTAGCCAAGATTGCCAGGTGCGCTTTTGATCCATGAACATACATGTAAAGGCGTTATAGCAAAAGGTACATTTCGTTGACGACAACAGTTTCTAGTTTCTCTCAAGTTTTTTTACTTTTGATAGTCGATCACACCAGTTGATGGCACACAAGCAAGAGACCTGCCCTTGGTGTCACTATCCAATTACTTAGAAGTGTTTGGTACTAAAGTCTGGTCCCTTGATTGGCTTTGGCAACTGTTTTAATCTTAGACTAATAGACTAGTAATAAAACGTCTGTCATAAGTGAAAAGTACAACTTCTTCTTAAGCACCTTTTTATAACAATCCTCGCCGGTACTGCACTTTTCTACTTTCAAAGGTTTCATCCTCATGGATCAAAAGCGTCACCTGGCAATCCTGGCTAGAACTGCCTTCTTGAGGGTACATGCTTGCAGTTCTATCCAAGATTGCAAGGCGCGCTTTTGATCCATGAACATACATGTAAAGGCGTTATAGCAGAAGATACATTTCATTGACTACAACAGTTTCTTGTTTCCCGTAGGTTTAATGGTCAATCACACCAGTTGATAACATACAAGCAAGAGACCTTCCCTTTGGTGACTTTATCCTAATTCACATTTATAAGTGTCTGGTCCCTTGATTGGGTATAAATAACTGTTTTAATCTAATAGACTTGTATGAAAAACTTCCGTCATAAGTGAAAAGTATGAACAATAAACCATTATCATTATTATAAGGTCGTACTTGTGCCTGAAATTCGCCAAAAAGTTGAACCCCCAAGAACTAGTGACGTGCACAGTAGAATGACAAGAACAATTAGATGCAGAACCAACCGTTAAAGAGACTCACCCATCCCTTACTTTGCCAAACTCCTAAACACACACAGCTAATCATTGTTAGACGTTTATCTTTTTTCGTCATTACTATATGTATTCGTCATTAGTATATATTTATTACGTGCAATATTTATATCTAGTAAGTTTATGTAAATCCGGATACCCGGAAGAATGATGATGATAATGAAGAAGTGTATGTAAGTCTAAAGAATATGCGTAAGATTTATACGTAGTAAGTTATTTTGTAAACACTTAGTTTTATTACGTGTCATTTTATAGTTCCATTTGTAGAAACGATTATTATGTACAAAAACATGCAATTCAGCCTACTGGCTGCAATTTTTACAAAGCTTTTGTGCCAAATGAACCATTCATTCATTCATTCATTCATTCTTCTTCTTCTTCTTTATTCCTCCTGTAGGAGAGCATAGTTTCATTTCACTTTAGTTAAAATAGAACTGTATTGATACATCTTCAAATATAAAACATATTTACAAATCTCGTGGTATATGACATCCATCACATTGGTATGTCAAAGCTTGTGTTACAAGTTGTTCTTCTGTAGTGCTCGATTCACTTCTGTCACTCCTCCCCTTATCGGGTATAATTTTTCAACGGCTTATGAGTTGTCATCACACATAATTCATTCATTCATTCATTCATACATTAAAAAAAAACTATTGTGCTACAGTGGTCTGCCGTGCGTGCAGTTTGTCCGTGGCCAGTCAATCTTTCCAGACCGCTGGTTCAAATGTAACTTTTAACATCTGCTGTGTTTTTTTATATCTTTTTATTGAGCAACAGAAGAATATACAGGACACAGAGGTGATGCACTCTAGCTAAAGCTAATATTAAACATCATCTCTGGAAATAAAAATTACAACTACATAGACAAGTACGATAACAATAAGAAACAGCAATTGGGTCGTCCAATACAAACAAACTAACAAACAAACAGTGAATATATCAACATACCTGAACTAAGTTTTAAAACGTTTTCTTGTTTAAAAGCCTAAAATGTTACAATTGAAATCATACGAAACAAAGGATCTGCTGTGTTTATACTGATTATAGAAAAGCATAAATCTCAATAAACGAAGGGGCAGAGTCGCTGTGCCATAATTTTTAACGCTCTGTCATGGTCTATCCCAACGTGTAGTATGTATATCTAGTCTAGTGAAGTGGAAATCTGGTGCTCTTCCTCAATATTGTAATTTTGTTGCTGTTCAGGTTTTAACATAAATACAGAGAAGACACAGATTCCAGTTTCGGATCTTTTTCTACTGGCATAATTAAATTCATAGATATGAATGAATGAATGAACGAATGATTGAAGCAATCAATCAATAAATCAATGGAAGGATGGATGGATGGATTAAAGGGAGAACGAACAAACGAAAGAACAAACAAAAGAACGGAAGAATGGGTAAATTAATGGAATGCTCACTCCATCCACTTGGACATGTCGCAAATATGCAATTTCCGTCATGAACCAATGCAATATGACTCAGTGCAACCCTCGCTCATTATATGTACAAGTTCATAATTCACATTCTTCTTTAATTAATGGTACCTGCAGGTCAAAATTGCAGAAAATTCAGTAGTACCTTGTCGAGTTATTCTGTTTCAAAGAATGTTTTTAGTGGCATCGTGTGGCGCAATCGGTAAGGCGTTTCGCCCAAAACCGAGAGGTCCCGGATTCGAAGCCGCCGGCATGCCCCGATGTTGTGCCCTTGGGAAAGGCACTTCACACGAATTTCCTCAATCCACCCAGGTGTGAATGGGTACCTGACTTCGGTTGGGGAAGGTCGTATTGATGTCAACTGCTGGCGCTGAATGGCAGCCGCCAGACCCTTGCGACAGTTATATAAAGTGCAAGTGTGCAAATGTGTATCTTGTGTATTATTGTGTATTATGTGATTGTAAACCCTGCAGAACTTCAGCATCGGTAATTTCGGACCGATAAACCATTTATTATCATTATTATTATCATTATTATCATAATGCGACTAAAACGCCCCTGCAGTTCTAAATTGATTAAGGAAGCCGTTCGTGTTATTGGACGCAAAGTCATGTTACCTCTTCCCATGCACATGGACCCTCTACCATCCAAAAATTGTGGTCATAGCTTATCCAGAAAACGAGATATCTAAACCGGAACTTCTGCTGCAGTACCTAGGAATGCCGCCGTGGGTGGCTAACATAATAATTTCTTCATTTTGCAAACACCTAAACACATATCAAATACCTTTAAGATCCCTTCACAACTTCTCGAGTAATGCTGTTCACAAATACACACAGACACACACGTACCGGAAAACGCAACCTTCTTGGCGAAGGTAAAGGTATTCAATTTTTGGCAGCATTACTTATGGACGTGCCGATGCACTTGTCAAAGCACATCAAGAAGGGGATGGGGATATCCTAACGGTGTGTGTGTGTGTGTGTGTGTGTGTGTGTGTGTGTGTGTGTGTGTGTCTGTTTGTGTGTGTGTGTGTGTGTGTGTGTGAGTGTGTGTGAGTGTGTGTGTGTGAGTGAGTGTGTGTGAGTGTGTGTGTGTGTGTACGTGTGTGTGTGAGTGTGTGTACGTGTGTTTTAAAGTCGCAGCTAATGTAACAGTCATACACATCAATATCTCTCCATTATAACACACAACCGTCAGTTTACCGAGAATGAACCTCGTTTACGTGCCACATACATGAATTGACTCGGAGGTTGGTTCGAAGCACCAGAAGGCTTGTTGACTTATCCTGTTTCAAATAATTCAACTAAAACGCCTCTGCATTTCCAAATGGAGATGCTAGAGGTCTCACATTTACAGAACAGTCGCAGATTTAGCGGCAATCCCAAAATATCAATATCTCTTCATCATAACTTGTTTTTGTGATCAAGAATCAGCGAAAACACAAAACCGTCAGTTTACAGAA
The DNA here is from genome assembly GCF_035083965.1 of Branchiostoma lanceolatum. Taxonomy (NCBI): domain Eukaryota; kingdom Metazoa; phylum Chordata; class Leptocardii; order Amphioxiformes; family Branchiostomatidae; genus Branchiostoma; species Branchiostoma lanceolatum. Next base: position 3,205,307 of record NC_089737.1, read on the forward strand.
TCTGTATTCTAAAGTTTGACCTCGCAGGCGCTCTACATACACAGACGACACGTAGGTCTGTTGGCAGTGGCGGAAGGCTCGAGGGTTGAGAAACGCTGTTCATACCGCACATTCCTCCCGCCTGGCAGGCCGCCCAAGTTCGGACGGACCCTGCCACTGTGGACAAGGGGAGGATAAAACCTTCATGTTGTTTGTCTTAAAATGGTATGCAGACGTTGACACGTCTATCATAGTGCATGTGTATAAATAAGTAAACTGATGCTTTGGTAGGAACGGTTATTATGTCACACATTAGGACAATAACATAACATTGTAAGAACGAAACCGACCTAATAATTCTATTATAGTCACCACATAGAATATAATTGACAAAAAATGAACAATAATGTTTCCCAAGCTGGAGAATCCATAGTTTTGTTTTCATTTTTGAAACACCATTTAATCGTCTGCGCACCCACATGTCCCCGTCAGTCCTAAGACTGAGGAATGTAGTTCCGCCTTGTGTTTATAGGACACCACTTACAGCACAGACACAGAACATTCGGGCGCTGACAGAAAAGGCGTGAAGAAACGCGGTTGAAGTTGTGCCCCCCTCCCCCCTTCGCAGAACCAAGACCATATATCATCGCCGCTTACTCCTTGCCAAATTTAGACGGAATACTGAAATCACGTCATACGCCAAGGTTTTGAACAGATACCAAAGTTACCTCCGACTCGAGGGTTCTAATAGGGAAAGCTTGGGAAGACGGACTTTTTTGGTCAGGAGGTATATATAACCCTGTAACTTGATCTGTTTGCGCTGTCTATGCAGCAGTGGCGACCGAGGAAGAGCGCATCGGAACGGCACACCCCAAATCCGCGTTATTCCCGTTTGGTGCGTTCGTTCGCGACTGGTTTCAAGAGCTATTTCTGGACCCGGACGGGATTTTTTTTTCCCGTGAACGTCCACGCTTCAAGACTTCTTAAACATACCGAACTGTGCGTCATTCTTGAGGAGCGAACAAGGATTTAGACGCGGCGTGTTTTGCTTCCTTCAGTTTTCAAGGTTTGAGGAATCTCCGTCAGCAGTGTGTGTGCGGCTACTGCAGACGATAGGACGCTTCACGGCATCGTTCGGCGAGGGATAGGCTTTCTAAATTGGGTGAGCGATGAACACGCCTCCTCCTATCTCTTGTCACTAACCATTCTCAGCTATACAACGCTACTAACTCACAACCACGGGTGTCTAAAGCTTCATATTTCCACATATTATATACCAGGAAAGTGATTCATGTCGGTTATTATTTGAGTGATAAAGTTGACATTGTGTAGTCTGGGATCGGCGCGTGACATGACGGTGAGAGCATGATATGAAGGGGACAGGAATAGCTTCTTGTTTCCAGGCTATTTACAGCGCTACAGTCAGGATAGGGGCAGCTGTCCTACGGTCAGCTGTTCGCAGTTGGTTATCAAAAAGCGTGAGGCGCTGTGAAAAAAATGCGGCCTCATTTAGATATCAGGAAATTCTAATTGATGGATTTATAGAAACCTATATTTTCAAAACAAAAAATGACTGCCGTAGGTTTTGATGTCAAGTCTATTAATCAAGTATATCTATTTTTATTGTTGTAATATGGATATGGGCCTGAAATAAAGAGGGGATCAATCAAAAGCATCACGACTGGGGTTGATGGTCAAGGGGACATTTCGTTAAAACCTAGGGGGATGATAGTGTGTCGACAAAGAGTTGCTCACTATGGTTTAAGTGTCAGATAACTTATGTAGTGCAAAGTAAACAATTGTGGTAAACGATGAATATCGTAATGGCTAAAGACGGTCCTTGGTGCGTATCAAAATATACAATATACCGGATTATTGCACTTATCAATGATAACTGTCAGGAACCAGAAATATAGGGGTAGTACTAACGTTAGTAGGTACCAAAAGGAACAAAACAAGGTTCTTGCAAGAACGCCGAAGCTAAGAAAACACATTCCTTTGTGACTTTTTGGACCATTACTAACTGTTGGGGTAACGAAGGGTGCTTCCAAGGATACAAACAAATGGTCCTTTAAACGACAAGGTTTTGTAACTAGAAGAAAGGTCGACAGTTACGCATGAGGCTCCTGTGTTGGGTAAATCGTCACAGACGTCGGAGTAAGTAAACAGGGTCAGAATGTGCCTGGCCTCGTCACTGGAGTAGATACCAGAAATGTTGTCAATGTTAGTGAAAGAACAGATAAGTGCCTTTAATGGGGAAACTTGATAGATGTGATGAAAACGTGAAAATAATGACAAATTTTCACTTTGGTACCTTAAGTTATGTTTACAACTGGAGTAGACAACAGAAACAATGTCAATGTCAGTGAAAGAACGGGTAACTGCCTTTAATTGGGAAACGTGATAAACGTAATGATAATGTGGATGGTGAAGTATGATGGCAAGATTTCACTAATTATCTTAAGTTATATTTACAACTGGAATAGACAACAGGATTATCAGTGTTAGTGAAAAGGCGGATAAGTACCTTTGATGGGAAACTTAATAGATGTGATGAAAACTTGAATGCTGAAATATGATGGCAACATTTCACTGATTATCTTAACTTTTATATTTTCTTGCTTGTATGTTATGTTGGAGCAAAGATAAGCATATCTAATTGAGTGTACTGTTACATATGCACAACGGTTAATTGATCATAGATACACAATCGATCTATAAGCGCAACGTTAATGTCTACCCACTGGAATATGCAGTATGCTGTAAACTACGTGAATTGAGGAATCTGATGACAACATTTCATTTTGTTCTCTAAAATTGAGTACTGTAATTTCTTGCTTATATTGGAGCTAAAATAAGCATATATGTAACATATACTAACATAATTCCACCAGGGTACATAATTCTGCCACCCTGAAAAGACACGGCCAAACGGATCTCCAACCCAACGTCCCCCAGTATAACGCACCCCTGAATATCTAAACTGTGCATACCTGGGGGTGCTGCACTAGAGATCTCTCAAACACACTGTTTTACAAAGTTCTTACGGGTTTATGTAACCCGGCGGATTAATGTTAATGGGCGTTACATCTTGTGCTAGCTAATTGAAAATAATTGCACAGCGGAGTTACTAGCACAATATTAGTGTCTACCCAGGTATTCGGCGATGTTTGCTGTAAACCAAGTGAAACCCACTTTCCCTTTTCATTTCCTGTAGGTCCTCCTCAGGTCACATGCCTTAAACGCTACACCTGTTTAAGTTTGTATTTCCGGTGACCTCTTGACCTCAAAACGTCCCAACACTGTTTAACGTTACACGCTATGTATTCTGAAAGAAAACACATTAAAGACAACGTTTTAACGTGTTTTTATGATAACCTACAATAGATAGATGGCAGCTAATATGATATAACATCTATGGACATATCAAAGGTGTGTAGATTGAGTGGGAGGGGGGTCAGTGGAATTTGCGGAACTGGAGAAACAAAACAATGTCTCGAAACCACTTTCCCACTACTCATTACTCTTCCTGTTGTAGACCATCGGGAACTTGTCTTTTTCGTTTTATTTCCATTAAAAAGATGTTAGGGAAAATATAACATATATATATTCGCTATTTGAATATCCTTTCTTCAGGATTTTCTCTAGTAACTTTTCACATTCTTTCAACTCAAGACCCCAGCCCAACTGTCGCCCTTCACCGTAGCCCGTACAAACATTGTAACTTGACATTGAACATGTTGGACACGTGCCCTCTAGCAGCCTAGCCTCCATAGCAGGCTTTTTGGGCCTTTTTGGGCTTTGCTGATGGCTTCTTTGTGTACTGGGTAGTTCGTGCAGCCAGCCCGTAACCATTAGGCGCGGTAGAATGGTTACGGGCTGGCTGCAAAAACGACCATGTACGAAACGAATTCGAAGTAGCGCTGCGTACCTACATGTAAACGTAACATCAGGTACAGGTACTGGTACCGGTCCCGGAAGTTTAGGTACAGGTCCGAACCTGTACCTGTACCTGAACAATTTGAAAAATTAAAAGGGGGTTTCTCTGTACCTCTTCAATAATGACAGAAACATAAATAAACTGTTTTCAACTTGTCAGTATCTTTATTCAAAGAACATAACTAGGTTTCCTACCGCCAAACTCCCTTCAGAACTTCCTGCCTATCTGAATGATCTGTTGCATATTGGTTACGCTGTTCCAAGGGGTCAATTTGGTCACGTTTGGTGTTGCATGAGGCCATGAGGTCAGGAGATCAGTGACAAAATGCGCACATACCTGGTGTAAATCTATATCGGTACAGTACCGGTACTTCATGATCCGGTATTTTGGACCTGTACCTAATCAATTTTTACGGTACAGTGCCGGTACACAGTACCGGTACGCAGCCCAAAAACGAAGTCACCAGGAAGTGAATTATGAGCCCCCAAAAGGCCCAGAGAGCCCGCTATGGAGGCTAGTAGCAGCCAGCCTTCTTCAAACACGATACCGTCTTAGCGACTGACGTCACATCAACATCGCAGATCTCAAAGGCAGTGTTTTTCAAGGCTGAGCCAATATGCAAATGGCGGTAGAAGCATGATGGAATGCTGAGTTTCACATTTTGCGCGAGGGAGTAAAAACATCAGAGAAGCTATCAATGTGAAGAAAGCGTGGGCAAATACCTAAAGAAAGTAAGGAGGGGTGTTAAGAAAAAAAACTTCTGTGTATATATATGAGCGGTCTCCGTCTGATAAAGCTATTAATACAATATCCAAGGAAAAGCATAATCCTTCATTTTGTCAAGTAGCCGCAACTGGGAAATCATGTTGTATCAAGGATGTGACGTTAAAATGCATGCCATTAGAAATACGAAAGAAGACGTGAAACTACATAGACACTGAAAAATGACATCTCTGAAAGGTGGGAAGTTTATAAAACTCACATGACCATGCATCCTCTTTTTACTTTCGTGTCAAGATATCTGGCGACAACATGTTGGGTTTGTGCCATTGAAATCTTCAGGGTTGCCATCCCTAGGAATGTTTGAAAATGAAAAACGTAAAATCAAGATTTAACGTATGTAGAACTACGGAAATAGGAATTAAAACGGAAGGGGGCGGGGGTTAAACAATATTCCTGGTAGTCTACTTCCTACAGAGAGAGCAAGACTGAGATATATAGAGAGGGAGCTAGTGAGAGAGAGAGAGAGAGAGAGAGAGAGAGAGAGAGAGAGAGAGAGAGAGAGAGAGAGAGAGAGAGAGAGAGAGAGAGAGACAGAGAGAGACAGAGAGAGACAGAGAGAGACAGAGAGAGACAGAGAGAGACAGAGAGAGACAGAGAGATAGATAGATAGAGAGAGAAAGGGAGAGTTATTTCATGTTGAATTTGAATAATGGTTTTTTAAAAAGTGTTTAATACAACTTCAGTTACTGTCATCATGTTATCAGCAAAGGAGTCAATGAATTCGTACCAACTGATAACCCAAGGAATTCAAAATGTCTACCAGAAGCAAGCATAATCAACCACGGCCAATTATCATCAAAATTGTTATTCAACACGCTACATAGTGTTTTTTAATTACCATTTTTTTGTCAACATCCCTTTTCCGCAAGCTGAGCGCATCGTAAGCTGAACTCTTGACTGGTAAACACCACAGCTCCTAGTGACAACGATGACGTACTGATAGTGTTTGTTGTTGACGGTTGGGAGGAGCAAAAATCCTACATGAGCACTCGGGTTTCGGTTTGTCTCGAACACTGTAGAGAGAGAGAGAGAGAGAGAGAGAGAGAGAGAGAGAGAGAGAGAACGTACATGTAAAGACATGGATTGAGGGAATGCCAAGTTAAGGGACGTTCTGAGTTAACCAAGCTATAGTATCCTAGTATCGGGAAAAGAACCCACCACATCTTTCGAAAAAGAGTAGGGGCATGCCCCGGTGTGAGTGGATCAAAACATTCCGGGCTAAATGGGGTAGGGACTTTTCCGAGCAGCCTTCGTAACCCCTGCTTTTCCAAATGGGTCATTGAAATCATGCTTGTCTCGAGCATTGATGTTTCTGACCTAGGGTGAAGAGATGCTTCTACAGTAACGATTTGTTCAGTGCTTTGATGCGTGGCCCCCTACGGCCTTGCACTGAGCGAGTTCGTTAAAAAAAAACAAAAAAAAACCAGTATCTTAATTGACGGTGTATGCAACGTTCTGTGGCTGTTGATAAGCATTGCTGTGCATTATTGTTCGCGTTGTTTAGTGTTTGTGAATTTTTTTCTGTCCTTCAAGTTGTTCAGTTGATCCTTTGTGGCATATGTTTTATCAAAAATTTTGTACAATTTCTCCTCACACTTTTACAACACCGACTTGCCTGCTCGTTCTGTGTCTTATTATCTCAATGAAAAATGGAGATATGCTTTTGGTGTGTGTGTGTGTGTCTGTCTGTGTGTGTATGTGTTTCCGCACTACTGTAGTCGGCATAACTCAAGAACCTCTCGATGGAATACGATGATATTCAGTATGTGGGCGGGTGTTGTAAAGCCGAAATGCAAGATCGATTTTTGGCCCCCTGGTATGTGACCTTGGTACTGCAGCAGAACTTCAGTTTTTGTATCTTTTGACCTGGACGTGCTACGGTCTTGATTTTTTAGTGCAGATAGCTTGTGACGTAATAAAGATGTGGTGTAGGTTTGAGCCACCTAGGTCGTCTGGCTTTAGCAGTTCTAGACGATTGTGAACGGATAAACTTTACTACATTATACTTATGTTTTGGCACACTCAGAAAGTCACAGTGTCCTCTATGATCGCTATGTCTAAACAACAAGTGTATTTCTAATCACGTCCCGACATAACATCGTTATAATATGATATCTATTATGTATAGCACTGATCGACATCTGTTTCGAGGCTAAACATAGCACAATATTGGAATACTTCCATACCTTCCTCATTACGGTTTACATTTAGAACATCTGGCCCTTCCCTGATCGGGGACATAAACATTATGTTTTAGCAATCAAAAACTGTTAACATCCGGCGTAATATGCATTCATAATTTTCATAACAGTCAATAAATTTCATACGAACTATTTTCTAAGTAGCAAGCAAAGTTTAGATTCAGATAGATAAAATACCATTAACCCTTAGCTCAAAGATAATCAGAGTAACATACCCATGGGACTTAAAGTAAGAAATGCCGTACAGTCAACCCTACTAGATCGTTAATAGATAGAAAATTAAAGTAATAAACAAATAAATGAATTTGGTACATTCAGTTCATCATCATCATTATGTTTCTCATTGTACATATTTTCCATTTCCCCGTATTTCCATATTAACCGTCATATTCCATACTCTAAGCGGTGCCAACATTTCAAATTTGTAAAAGTCCTCCTGTATACCAATCTCATATTGAAGCTAAGTTGGAATACTAGTACATCCCAACAGCCCTACAAACATACCAAATGAGCTGCCCCTTGATCAACAGTTGCCATATCCCTCTAACTACAAGTAGTTCACGTCAGATATCCTCATCATGGACAGACATTGCTGTCATATCTTATCTATAGGACGAGCCTGTGGTCCATCACTTTATCGTCCGACGGCGCGGAAGTCTCGCGCGATTACGCGAGACTACTAACATTTGTTTATCTTGGCTGTCCCGTTAATCCAAGAGCATACCATGTGGAAGTTGACGTGAGAATCATATCGCTGTGTCTATTTTCCTTTGAAGAAGACCGGAAGATGTCTTTGCCAGACGGATTTGCGATTGAGGGCACAGATGTTGGTATGGCAAATGGAACAAAATGTTCTGTCCTGAATATCATCTTCCATGCAAGCTTTCGAATTCCGCCATCTTGCTCACCTCATTATCTTTGCCATAAAAGTTATTACAGGTTTGCGTAGCAAACCCTTTGTTGGATCCGTTGGCATGTGAGGTGGCCGCCATCTTGAATCGTGACGTCACGGGGTCGCCATACCATTTTATTGGGGAGGGTGTTTTTTTGGGTCGCAATCGTTCTCTCTATCTTTAACAAGTCGGCACACAGCTATCACACATTCAACTTAAATAAAAAGAAAAATTCAATACCAATTCATATTTATAAAAAGATCACGTAATCGCTTAACTAACATAGCAAACCTGAAGTATATGTAGCACAAATACTCTAGTGGTTTCGCTACTGTTTGACTGTGTGTCAGTCTGTTTGTTTGCTTGTTGACATCATAAGTTTAGAAGATGCAGATGGATCCTTAAGATGTTTGGTAGGTGAGTAGCTGTCGGTAAAACGAAGGTCAAGTTCGAAGAGACGGGGCCCCCAAGCGACTTTCTACGGTACTCCAGCTTTTGATATCTCGTTCCAATTTAAAAGCACCATATACTGAACCGTAATTGATCAAAACTTCTCAAACCACACACAAACTCATAACAACCAGATAGGCGGACTGGATCTAGAACAGGGTGGGTACCAGGCTACCGACAATGACCTCTGTTCACCAAACGTACGGTCTAGCTCTCGGACAACACAAAGTGACTACATGGCTAAATCATCTGGTACCAGCAAGAAGTGACCGGTGGCGTGCCGGTACATGGCAGTTTGGACGGCTTCCAGTTCTCTGGAATTCTTGCAGGGACATCTCAACACGTTCCAAATGAAGAGTTAAGGCCACTTCCTTGCCAGTGTTTCTCAGACCTCGTATCTTTTGGCAGCGTTTACTTTAAGCAATGTTCCGGCCAAGATTTTTACTCAAACGCTTTCAATCAGCATTGCTTTTTGTCTTAGATGCTTTCCAGCTAAGATTCCCTTTGAGCTGAGTAACCTAACAAAGAACCTAAATGTTATATTCTTGTTTTCATTTTTTTCTTCGATTCTCTTTCGTCTCTACATACAATTACAACGTATGTTTATACAAGTAATTTATAATCAGAAAAGGCTTCAGAAATTTAACATCCGGGTACCAAAGGATGAGACGGTATCGTGGGAATGCCGCAAAATGGCGACGTATGTCGTAAAACGCCCAAATCATCCTGAGAAGCTCCCATCATCGATCCATCAACGCGTGACGCAGACGACCTCCGCAAATGTCGACGGAAAAACAAACGGGTGTGTCTATAAGCCTGTCCGAGCCTTGTCTGGATACCACGGCCCGGGTTATATCCTGCCTTTACCGAGTGATGAGGTTCCCTTCCCTTTCTCGGAACGTCGGAATGTTTCTGTGAAAACAAAGAAGGCGAGACCTTGCAAACAGCTGTGAGAACCATTCCGCTTTCTGCTAACGTTATGTCATAGTGTGCAGTACGTATCATCTATGTCTTGGTGACGAAAGATATAGTGAACTATGCAATACAAAAATATTAATGTATTCCACTTTTTACAATAATACCGGTAATTTTTTTGTCATACTTGTATTGTGGCATTCAAAAACAAATCAAACCATATTCGAATGAAAATCCATCTGTCGACGGCAAACATCATTGTAAAGATTTTATTCACTATTTCCGCAAAGAGTAAATTTCTTACCAACAACTTTTCGACCAGCTGTCTGATCCTGAAATGACCCGAAGCCAGTCACGTGACCTGAACGAAAGTGTGACGTCAGCAACGTGTCAAAGGTGCCATAAAGTCGGTATCGGCGCCCGTCTCGAATGACCAATATCTATAGCCTTTTTCATTCCTCTCAAATCAAATTATGTCGTTTAAGAACAGACTGGTTTATTGGTCAGAAATTACCCGTGCAATGGCAGCCATTGCTGTTTTGCTGCAGGGTTAACAACCATACAATACAGAAGAGATACATATTTGCTCCACACTTGTGGAACTGTTGCAAGGGTCTGGGTGGCTGTCATTCGGCGCCAGCAGGTGACCTCAATACAACCCTTTCCCAACCGAAGTCAGGTACCCATTCACACCTGGTTGGAGTGAGGAAAGTCGTGTAAAATGCCTTTTCCAAGGACACTACATCGGGGCATATCGTACTCTCCAAGCAGAGCTAGGGTTTCGGCTGGTTTTTAACGTGTTTGTCATGCCTTCTACTTAGTCATCGTTTTTGTTGTGCTGCAAACTTGGGTATCGGGATTTCGACCCGGGACCTCTCGGTTCTGGGCGAAACGCCCTACCGATTGATTGCGCCACACGATGCCACTGATCTCAAGAAGGGTAATGTTATTAACGTACACAAACCACAAGTTGCTTTTAAAAGCTTTATAGACTTCTAACGAGGCTGAGATAGACCCTCTTAAGCCGAGCGTCTTCAGGTATGTGTGTTCACACCACTGTTTGTGTCAGGAACACAAGAGGCCGTGTATTCTGCCATGGACCGTACCCTCCTAACAGATGACTTAGGAATTCTATCTGTTGACTTACGAAACAAGACGACGGCCCGGGTTTTCAAGTAGGTCCTTTTTCGACGGGTGGGACCATAAGTAAAACAGGTCATATCATTGGGGTATTTCTAAATTTTTCTTTGAGATTGCCAGAAATTAATGCAGAGTAACTGAGGGGAAAATTACACGAGCTGTGAAGAAGATGATCACTCATGCCTGTTTCACACCCTTTCACACACCATTTACGTAACCCGAACTGGTCATCATTATAATTTGCTTGTTGGTGGATAAAACTGTACGTGGTACTTCAAGCCAAAACTACGTAATATACATAAAACAGGCTAGTAAGATCTCAATATTCCTAGATACATGAGAAAGAACAGTGATAGCCTTATTCGAAGACTCTACGTGTCAGGATTTTTCGCCTACGATACGGAATTTTTCTGATGGTATGTTATTTCTATTGAGTGTTGTGCACGTTTTCTTGTGACCGTGCCTCTGACATGGCATCAGGAAAATATTATGCCCCCCTCCCCAAAAGCCGGACTCATAGAACCTGCTAAGGAGGATAATGAATAAAAAAATGTTTCTTGAGAAAGACCAATCAAGTCAAAACTGGTCGAATACCAGTCTCATCGCTGTCATTTTCCCAAGAACTACGAGTAAGGATAATGAATTAATAAGCAAAAATGCTCTGTTTCTAGATGACTGTATGATTACTAAAAAAATCCGGACACTTACAATGACGTCACTATCAGACGTTCACCATACCTCAACGTCACCGGACTAGTTTGAAGCAAAGTGTGACATTTTGAATTAAGGTGACCTTTAAACCCTAAGTGTGTCACTGGGGCTTCTATTACGTCTTCGCAATAACTTACAGAGCGGACAGCGCGCTTCAATGTTTTCTCAACAAACATGGCGACAGATATAAGCAAACAAAAGAAGAGCTTAAGATGGGGGAGGGCAATTGAACTGTAAATCATAGACTGCGCACGCGTTACTTTTTTGATTAGCTTAGTCAACTAGCTTTAATGGCACGAATGTCACGTCATATCTCAGCGTCACGTATTTGTGTTTTGTATTTATTCGCAATGAAAGAAGTCATTACACTGGGTTAGCCAAGGCAGCTTTCGCTGGTAACGGCTGACCCACAAAACACAGACGAACGTATAACTTAACCTACAACGTGTAACTTAACTTAATACACAATCTACAAATAAAAGTACAATATTCATAGCAATACACTAATATTAGATACATTGGAATACAGTACAAATACTACGTGGTAGAACTGAGGCAGTTGTTGCACTTTTTTGGCATTTGATCTTTCAACAATTAGGTCCGCATGTTTGGACCAAGTTCACGTGCTGTGTGATTAAGATTAATGGAGCGTTTAACGGGGACCGTGAACTTGCGCAGCCTCCCTCGCCGCTTGGGCGGGACTTCTCCCGATCGGAGGGATTTTAATTGAGACGCTGCTCATTTCATGGTAAATCGGCCTTAAAGGATCTTAAAGATTCCAGATAGAATCTGTGTCAATAAGGATTCCTGACGACTTTATTCGCGAAGTAAGAGAGGACAAGTGTAGTACTTGGGTATTTACAGACAAGGACGACGTGGCACTGCACTCAAGTTTTATAACTTATATCAACAGTGCCACGTACAGATAACAACATACGCAATTTTTTTTAGATACACCTGGGCGAAGTGAGGAAAGTCGTGTAAAGTGCCTTCCCCAACGGCACAACATCGGTGGCGTCATAGGGGGATTCTTCATGGGGATTCGACCTCGGGACCTCTTGGTTCTGGGGCGAACACCCTGTCGTTGCGCCACACGACCCCACTAGTGAGGAGATTCATATATACATGTATATTGTCCTGCAAATTAGGTGGGGGTCAAGTTTTCATTTTAGTTGATGTCGAATGTGAATAAAAACTAAATTCAGGTGTGATAGTCTCTTACATGAAACTTAAAACCTAGAGACTCGGTTTTAGAAAAACTTCTCCTACTAAGACAGATCCTGGCACCTTGAAGAAAAACCATAAACGTATGTAATAAAAGCTGTAACGTTACCCCTATTCTAAAAGGGTATGGAAACCCCAACCCTGAGAGCATGTACTGGACAGAAACTAAAGTTATGCTAACGTAATTAAAGGGGACATTGAAATGAGGCTATGCCAATTGAAGACAATTGAAGAAGATCCCTTGACTAAAGAGTTCCACTCTCCCCCACTCCCACCACATGTCGCACATCACATAGTGGCGAGCAGCCAAACACACAACCCTTTCCTGTTCATGCACATGTCAAGTTGAAGCCGTAGGGATAGGGGTGTAAGTTGACAAATATGTCGGACATCACATAGTGGCGAGCAGCCAAACACACAAACCTTTCCTGTTCATGTACAAGTCAAGGTGAAGCCGTCGGGATAGGGGTTTAGGTTGACTAGCCAAAATTTGATATTTACCTCAGTGTACGGAGGTTTTGTATTCCAGTGTGTGTTTTTTGTCTGTTTGCTTGTGTGGCCGTTATTATCTGAATGCATTAGAGTGGCTGGTTTCAACATGCTAGGCACGGATGGGACAGGAAATTAGGTCAATGGTCCAAGAAAGGTCCCAGAATAGATTATTTCATTTTATGTCTTCTATTTTCTGCTATAGTAATGTTTGTTGCCTTGTAATTAGGAGAGTCAGTGGCAAAAACACAGAAAACAAAGAAATCCACAAAAACTGAATATATTTCATGGAGGTATGACATCTTCGATTTCTTGTACATGAGATTCAGCTCCCCGCTTCTATATCTTACCGTTAATATCTTTGCGAAAATATTCACTTCTCTACTTAAAATGGATATGATATGAAGTTTACAACAGATACAATGCTTACACTATTATCTACACTAACAGGGACAATTTTGTTCTTCTCTTACAGGATATTCAGTAACATTGCAGACAACAAAGTCATCCCGGGACTCCCGGCCCATCTTTGCTCATGGTGAGTTATATCAAATATCTTTTCAATGTTCGTATAATTTCTTAATACACGCTTTGAATTTGCTTAAATTTAGGTCTAAGAAAAGAAAAGAAAAGGAAAGGGAAAAGAAGTTAAAGAAATACAGGAATTCTTTTCGATATAACGCTTGAGAGAAAATTTACAGTTTAATATTGGGCACCAGAGGTTTTGCTGTGTGATCAATTTAAGTGAAACTTTGTGGCAAAACCGTGTCACTTGGCCATGGCAGTTCCGGCACCCAAGATAAACCGAAGATGCTAAAATTAGATGGGCCTATTATAACATAAATTTGACCGTGCCCCCTCCCTCGACACCGCCCTTGTACATAATTCACCCAGGAGAAAAATTCCATAGCCTAAGACTATATCAGATACTGGGCTGTTTTGATACTTTTATGTTTACTCAGTTGAATACCACGCCAATTATACATAACCATTTGCCCTAATAACACGACTGGAGTCAGAGAACAACACGTAAAACAACAACATTAAACCAGTCCCCCTTGGCCTTCTACTGGCGAGTCTAGATCCCCTTGTCTCTCCGCACCCTTTCAGTGACGAACCCTGAAGCACCCTCTTGACGGGTACGGCGCGCACGGAGCCCCAAATATAGCCCTACCCGGTCCCACAGCCCTCCCGACATATTTGGAACGTAGCTTGAAACGAGACGCTCTCGGAATGCACACAACCAGGCTCCCCTAGTCCCCCAGAACACTTGAATATACAACCCAATCGCTGCAAGAATTCCCGTCTCTGTTTGCGAAAGGCCAGCTCTCTTTTCAGCGTGGTGAAGGCTCGCTTTCCTGAGATATTTACCGCGGCCGCCGCTCTTTGTTGTGCGCCCGTGTAGTGAACCGATGTGGGTCGCGAGGCTTTGACTGAAGTTACTGGTTTTGAAATATTATCCCATGACTCCATAGGACTGATATGTAGAGTCCCGACCCCCTTTTTGACCCTTGACCTTACCACTTGGCGTTCCGGGGGAGGGGGAGCAATGCTTTTAGAAGATGGGGCGCGTCCAAAATACAACCCTTACCAATCGTCATTGACGAACCCTAGTAATAGGCTACCACAAAGAGCGTATCCGTTTTTCAAGAAAAACAAGTTTCCTATTTTGGACTCAGACTGTCCTGAAATTTGAGTATGAATGACACCCCCCTATAGGCTGAAATGAATCATCCCCCCGTACTTGGTATGCACTTGGTACACAATGACTAGTGAGAGGCATGGTGAGTACCAGACTATTACTGAAGGCTCCGTTTTGAACCATCATTATAATCTTACAAACATTTGCGCTGACTACTCGTAACGTCATAGCACGATACTGTTTTTACTGTTTATAGCTCCATGACTCTAGGGCTTGGTTTGTTTGGGTGTGACATTATCAGTGATTAAGTAGCCCTTAAAACAGTGAACGTAATCCTCAAGCTGAGATAGAGTGGACGAACTACCACTATACTATAACGTAGGTACTCTTGTATGATTTCTGAAGAGATTTGCTTGTACTAGTGTGTTTTGTGTTTTATTTTTTTCCATTCATGTGTTTGGAGGTATGTACACCGCTTTGCGCTGAGAACATGTTTTTCTAGCAGGCAGATGTTGATAGAGCTGTACCACTGGCCAGGGCACCGGTCTGTAATGTTATCCACTGTGGCTAGATCCCGCGTGTTCCCATGCACTGGTCTGACGTCTCCATTGTACTTGTATTGCTTGTCTTACAATGGGTCGCTACGATTGATTTGCGCGAACAATTGCAAGGTGTGCAGGTGTAACTGTAAGTGGAAACTTGTGCTGTTTTACTTGTAGCACTGTACAGCGCACAGAAAACGGCTAAAACATTACGCTATCTTGATGATAATGTCGTTGATATTAGATTTTATCACTTGAAATTATTGACGTTATCATCAAATAAAAAATCCCCCACCCCAATGATAGATCGTGTACAGGGAGGCACTCCGTCATCATCAAAATGGCGTCCGTGTGATGAGAGAATGACACTTCACGAGTTGTTTGTTATTATATATTTCCACAGGTGCAGCCTAGTAAAACAAAAACCATGGCCAAGACAGGGGAGGGGGACACCGACCAGCAGTCGGCCACGGAACCTTCGTCCAACTCCGTGAATGGCGACAACAAGAAAGTGAGTCGAGGGATCTTGTGTCTTGTACAAACACTAGACGGTTTTGTGTGCAAGCAAAGGGTTACACTAACGCATAATGGTCTCTGTGCGACGGTAAACCACTCGACGGAAACACAGTGGCCCTCGAAACAAGACGCAGTAACGATTTTCTTACAAATTATGTCTGTAAACTACAATGCTCCACATTCCAACAACGATATTCTATCACACAATTAATGATACACTGTTTTCATCTATCATATGATATCACGGCGCCTACGTCAATAAACAGTGTTGAGACTTTTGTAAACAGTAACAAACAGGGGCTGAACAAATAGGATTTAGTTTGGTTTTTTGTCTTCCTTTGTGTTTCTTTTGTATCTAGTTTTGTCCTGTCACCTTGCTTTCGTCGTTTGGATTTTTCTTTCCCATGGTTGGATATAGTGTGCATGACCTTGGATGCTTTAAATGGAACGGTTATTCTAGACTCATGTTGAGTCGGCCATGGGTCATTCACTGATGGTCTCATATATAGACGCATGTGAATAAGAATAGACATTTTTGTGTTATGTCATCCATTGTCATCGAACTATAGTTACGTCGACTTTTTCTAAATTAAACTTTGTACAAAACTGCCGCATGCGGCAAAGGAAAAATGTACCTTAAAACGTAAAAATATGAGAAGACGTTACTTTTGACAACAGTTCATTGTACCCGTCTCGAACACTTAGTTTAATTTAGTTGCACGTCGTTAATTTTAGTTTTTTGAGTCATCTCTGAGACCCCGCCATCCATTTTGCACAGCATTGGCAGACACAAACCAAACATCAACAATTCCTGCCATGGAAAGTCTGGAGGTCTGGATTTTCCGAAACGTTAAGTACTAAGTCTTGTCTGCGCCCTTGTACTTAAACTTGTCACGGAAAAGCCAGGTCTTCCTTATTTATCCCCCTTTCCTTTTAGGGTTGTTTACTTAAAATCTTAAGACACCAAAGGAAGTGCTCTTAGTCACAGAACAGCCCCTGTAACAGTGTCCAAACTTAAGGAGAAAAATCGTTTCTTGTCGTCAAAGTGAAACGAGATGTTGTTTTTCGACCTGGAGCATTTTGTACATTTTGAAAACGAGGGTGATTGAAAAATAGCACAAACAGGTGACTCAGGCGGGCAAAAAGAAACGCCACCTTGCGAGTCTATTACTTGTAGCATAATAATGAAGTTTAAAGATTTTTCCACTGATGAAAATGCACTGTGAGTGTGAGTCAGGCTGTGACAGTTAATGTCTAAAATACAAAGTTTCTCAGGAAAATAAATGTAGAAAATTCAGGGCTTGGGGAAATGACTTTTAAATTAGTAGCTCGTCTGCTTATGATGCATCGCTTGTTGTCATATAACATTCTGCAATATTTTTAACCATAGCTGGTTTGCGCTATCATTAGATCCTAAGAATAATGTTGTCGTTATTAAATCATTCATGCATTCGTTCATTTATTTTTCTTTATCTCATTCATTCACTTACCCATTCGTTCATTCGTTCATTCATTCATTCAGTCTTTCGTTCTTTTTTAGTTCATTCGTTCTTTCATTTATTTATTCATTCATTCATCTATTCTTTCATTTTATTCAATCATTTAGTGCATGATGACAATTGCGTTTATATGTTTAACCTATTTTGAAGATCTGAGCATGCTAAAGCATGTATTCTCTGAGAGCAACAAATTGATTAGATAAGTAGATCTAGCAAGTCGAACTTTGAAACAATATTTATACATGACCAATATCGATGGGAACAAGCAATAAATATATTGCAGTCTCAAATCAAACAACAGTGTTCACAACGTATCAGTACTGCTTGATAAGATATTTACCTATGGTAATAGATAGTAAAGTTGATATCTTTACTAAATGTTGCTAGGACCCGATCGTACCTGGTCTTACCAAGGTTCAGTTGCCCCGTTCTGCTGCTAAGGTTGTTCTGCAGCCAAAGAAGGTATGATGAAAGAAGGTATAGTACCGTGGAGTAGAGGAGTAAACGGCAGTAACGTCCAATTTCAAGCTTATGATAGTCATGGCTGTGTCTATCACCTGCCATTAAGCACGTATCTCAATGGGCAGCGCCTGTTTGCGAAATACATTCGCCAAGTCGTGGCGGACAGTCGCCAATCGGCTCCAATAAGTCGCCAATCGGTGCCAATTTGTCGCCTGAAATGGGGATTTTTTTGAAATTTAAAAAAGAAATCGCAATTGGGAAAATGCCACGAATGGTCGCGAACTAGTCGCTAGCTAGTCGCCAACAGGCACGATGACTGCAAACCTCTTTTTCGTGAATCTTAAGACACATTGGTTTTTAAGTCAATAACAACACTGTCATTACCAATAAAGTAACTATCTTGTAACTAATTTGAGGCTAAAACTAAGAACGTGACATTTCGGGCGCGGCCATTTTGTTTGCAGAGGTCACGTATTTTTCCCGTGCGTCGCACGTCAGTGTGACCGCAAAGGAAAATTGGCGAAAAATTCGCAATGTTGCCGCAATAATTTGTCGCTAATAGGCGCGACCCATTGAGATACTCGCTTTAGTATGAACAATTCTATAGATACGAAGGCATTTTTATACGCCGAATTTACCGATTAACTTGCTCTATAGCCTCCCTCAAACGGCGTACCAAGGTATTAGTGCTGAAGTATTTTATGTAACAATACAGGTTTTGCTATCGCAAACCTGTAATGATGGTATTTCAAAGTGGCTCAGTAGGTGCACTGATGCAGCCATGACATATGCAAATACATGTTTCTACTTTTGTGTTTCAATGTAATTGTTCTCTTTCTTCCTTCAACTTTTCCGAGTTTTGTGTGTTTTTTGTTGTTGTTGTTGTTGTTCTCATTCCTTTCTGTACCGTCTTGTGTTTATTCATTTTCCCAACGTTACTTTAAACCTCCAGGAGTCAGAAACCTCCGCCTCATACGTTCCTAAGTTTGCCAATGTGAACGTTAAGGAACGTTTCGAGCAGATGAGGGTGAGGAAGGAGGAGAAGGAGGCCAAAAAATTCGAAGAAGTTCGCAAGGAGAGAGAATCAAGAGACCAGCGGGAAAAACATTCAGCACTTAGAAAACAATTCCTTAAGGTTTTTGTCGCTCTTGCTGTTGTATATTGTCCGCTCTTTTCTGAACTTTCCTTTGTCTTTGTTTGTTGGTTCGACAACTTCTCTAAGTGAATTTCTTTAACTTTTCTTTTGTATTGTCAATGTCTTCTCGCAGTCTTGGTTTTGTGATTGCTTGGTTTTATTTTAGCATGTGTTATGCATTTACTTGTAGAAAGAGTGGTTCTTTCTAGTTCTATTAAGCACAAACCCACTCAAAATATTCATTAAAATATTTGTATGCTAGTTTATCATGTTGGGTATATGTTCTTCATTACTCTATGTATGGGGAAGACAGAAAGGCACGCCATGAGTCTGTGTTTGCTAGCTGAGATACATCTTTAGATACTGTTTGTTTTCTTTTCATTTTCCAGCATATTTTTCTCTCACGTACATATTTCTCCTTAGATTAGAGACGGAGTTGTGAATGCAGTTGGCATGTTCCAGGATATCTGTAATGTTCAATCTTTTAGTTATACAGACGGAGTGTATATATGTCCCGACACATTTTCTTACTTTTACTTGAATGTTGGATTATTTAGGAGCTGATGGACTCCGACGAGGAGGAAGAAGTGAAAAAAGAAAAACCGAAGGAAACTCCGAAGAGCTACGTGCCAAGGATGCGAGGCAGCGTGCGGGGAAAATTCGAAGAGATGCAGAAACAAAAGGTTCGGAATCAGTTTCTTGTATTGCTGACACTTAAGGTCTCATTCATGAGTTTTTTCGCCCCATAGGCTTACATGTTATAATACGTGTTTTACAAGGGCCCGTTTGTAATGAAGCTATAGAAAATGCACCAATATAATTCATGTTATGTTGAGAACACGTACCCTAGATCATGTGAAAAAATTGCAAACAGTTTCACTACATAGAATCTCTTTTTATAGCAATTACAAACTGCACTTAGCTACAACCCCAAAAAGCCACTTTCCAGCTGTAAGCGCATGACCGCATCACCTACAATGGCCGGCTGTGTACGTCCGACCTCGCGCGCGGCTGCCGAACTATGCCTGATAATTTCTTCAGATACAAAACAGCTTTCGTCAGTTTGAAGCTTGAGATCAGCTGGACTGGCTAAAAGAGAATTTCCCACCGATATAAACAAACGTTCATGCAGCCGTTAAATTTTTGGCCACGGATTCCTTTAGTACCACTCGGAGTAATACATGAATGAGACCTTAAAATTGTGTTTCATATGTATACCTTAAACTAGAGTTCAACGAACCCATACCTTCGCCAAATGACGTATCATGTTTCTCATTAGTTATGCAAATATGGTCCTCATTTGCAAAAATTATATCAGTTGATCATATCTTCTCCGGCGGTTTCACTGCAGTACCTTAGAAAGCCATTAGGAGGTACATTATCGAACTTCACCTTCGTTTTCCCGACCCCTGTCCACCTACCAAGTATCATTAGAATCCATCCATAGCTTCTCGAGTTATGCCATTAAAAGACATAGTGACATACACACCAACGATATGAACCCAAAACATAGCCTTCTTGGCGAAGGTAATGAAATTAGCTGAAGATCACTCTTTGACTTTTTAGGACTCGTGAATGTACACTGCAATCTGAGCACATTTTGTTTCAAACTGTCCAGTTAACCATGACGAAAGAGCCGAACTATTTAAACAAGTTACCACGAAATACCCCTTTAACACATTCACGGATGAACAAAAAGCTACTTTTCTCTTGAAATCACAGAACCCACGAATTCGAGAAAAAGTGGGACTTTTCGTCTTCCAATGCCTCCAAAAAAGAAGTCAAACCCAGCTTGTTTAGATATAGCCAACAGTCGTATCTAGTATCAGTATCCTATTGTTACAACAAAGTAAGTCACAGTTCACGAACACATGCATGTTTTCCCTATGTTTATACCATGTATTTGCAATTAGCCCACGGGCATGAACTTGCAATAAAACTAAGATTATCTTTTCTTCCCGACTTATTCGTAGGAGGAAGAAGAACGCAGGAGGGCGGAAGAGGAGAGAAAGAGGCGGATTGAGATGGACCGGCAGATCCAGCAACAGGAACAGGAAAGCTTGATCTCAAAACAGATGGAGGAGGTACTTCTTTGCACATTCTACATGAGTAAAACCCTGCCTAACTTTTCCCAGATCTCTTGTATATAATTTTCAACGTTAACCTCGCAGTCTCACCCACAAACCAGCTGATCACAATAATTTATTTCAAAAAAACTTTTCATATCACGTAATAATGATTCACAGGAATCTTCCTTGTGCATTCTAACGTCTTCACTTTTCTGACCAGTCCAATTTTCTCAACTGTTTCACACTAAGGCAAATCAAAATTTGGCATATTGATAATACACAGTGCCCTTTGTATCGCTGTCTGTCTCTCTCTTTTGGAATAAAATGTTACTAATTGTCCTGAATTCCAAACAGCTTGTAAATCACATGACTAAACATCATTGGCGAATGATATTTAAGAGACCAACGTCATAATGTCATTCATTTATACTAGATTCATCTTTTGTTAGTATTGATGTAATACGCCAAAATATGGAGGATGATCTTCTATTACGAGATGTATACAAATCTTTCATACTTTTTTCAGGACTTTGTGAATATTTTCCAATGCATGATAATACATTTGTGTGATGACCTTTTCCAGTCCACAAAGTCGGACCCAAGTGCTGGAGCAGAAGATGGGGTGGGTGAGACTGAAGGGGTGGTCATAGAAGGACATGTATTAATAAAGATTAATTATGTTCTGGTAGCTCGTATTCAGGGCTGCAAAGCGGCGTGTGTTGGTTGAAATATCTTAGGAAAGATTACAGCTCACTAACTTTAATTGCTATAGTTTAGATATATTTAAATTTGTTCCTTTAATATGTGGGGTCATTAGTGGCAGGGGGTGTATTTTTAGTTGTCAAAAATTATACCGTATGTTTTGAAGAGTATAAGCGAACTTTATATTAGCTGGTCTTTGTGCCATCAATATTCTATTTTGTGAGATACCAATATTTAGTCATATCACAAGCATATTGTGTACCTAGGAAGTCTTTCTTACTTTCTTGCTCAATTTGAGCACTAAAAAGACAGGACACAAGTTTTTGGTTTTGGAATGGAACAATTAATCTCCAAGCAGATCTCCACGGTGCTCCGAAAATCGTATATATGCTAGCCAGATAAGCTCCGGTCAGCCGGTAAGATCCAATCCGCCCCTAGCATATATACGATTTTCAGCGGATTGGAGCTTACCGGCTGACCGAAGCTTCTCTGACTAGCATATATACGATTTTCGGCGCACCGTGGAGATCTGCTTGGAGATTATAGAACAATAACTACGGTCTTACCTTCAAACAAAAGGAAATGTTTGACAAGATGGAGACGCCATCGGGCCCTCCGTCCGCCGCCCCGCCCGTCACGCCGTCCGACCTGCCGTCAGGGGAGAGGCGCAGCATCAAGGGCAAGTTCGAGGAGATCCAGAAACAGAAGGAGGAGGAAGCGCGCATGCGCGCCGAGGAGGAGCGACTGCGCAGGATCGAGATGGACAAGCTGCAGCTGGAGAGGGAGGCTGCGCGCAAGGGGGAAGAGCAGGAGGTATCGGTGAGCCTAGACTTTATATAGAGAGTGGCTCTCGTATGTGGTTGCCTTTATATATATTCTTTGATATATTCACAGATATATCCACTAATATATGCGCCCCATGAAGTATATCTGTATACATATGTACGACACCTTTACCTTTTTTATAGCTGCCTGCTTACTGTAGACTATAGTCATCGATAGCTTGTACTTACTAACGATATATAGAAGAACATTTTAGACAATGGGTTTTGGTAAAATTTAAACATCATTGATCTAACCTTATCATTTGTGTCTATATATAAAGGCATGTTTAACATTTTCTACAGTTTTTTGATGTTCTGGTTGATATAGTTTTAAGATTTGACAGTAGTTTATGTCTACCTATTAACATGCATCCGGTGCAGGGGACAAGGTAAGTGATGAATGCTTGTATTTACGATCAATACGGTATTCGTACTTTGTCAGATACAAGTCACAAGTACACACTATGCAGTCGTCTGTCGCCTTCATCTCAAACTCTTTCACTTGACTCAAGCTTTCACTTCATAGCCTCAACTGTCCTTGTTGCAAAGTTTCTATCTCCTCATTTCAATCTCTTGGCTCTCTTTTGTCATATTCCATGAAGGTGTCTACCTTTTAAGGTAGAAGTTAAAGTTTAAAGTTCTTAAACCACCAAACTAGGAAACTTTTAGTAATGGATTCCTCCAGGTATACTTTGGATTTGAAGTATGTCTTCCTACAAGCCAGAGAGGCGCTGCAATTGCATATCTGAATAAGAAATATATGTAGAAAATATGTAGGCTAGAAAACATTTTTCATGTATGAATATTTGATGCTGTGATGGTCAAGCACAATCGTTTTGTTGTTGGAACTGTTGCAACGTTTCCTTGTATCGCAATGTTGCTTATTGCCATTGTCTGCTTCCTGTGATGTAAGACTCTTCCACTCTGTCTCTCTCCCGAGATTGTCTCTTGTTGGCAACTGCACGTCAACTGTGTTGTCACTGCCCTTGCTGTTTGTGACGCAATCATTGTCTAAAGACATTTGAAAGACTCATAGCGATCAGTAGAATATCACTAGAGTAGAAAGTATTTTCCGAATGTATGGAACATCTGAAGTGTGAATAAACGCATGTACTCTGAACAAAAATCCATTGTAGCTCAGAGTCTTTTCTTTTTACTTAATAGTAATTACACACTAAGATATTTGTAGAAACTACATTTGCAGAGTGAGGGTAATGATGTCAAAATATCTATAGCAGCTGGTGCCATAATTGCATCTCAAAAGCGTGCCTATTTTGAAGGTACTACAAGAGACAACCTCGGAGAGTTCCTACCTCGCGAATATCTCAAACTCTTCTTCAATCGGACCTTTGCCAGCTTGCCCAGAAAGATATGGCCACCTTTCTCTTCATTATCATTCCAATGATATGACTTGTCTATCCCACCAGTTATCAGTCTTTTCCACCTCTACCATTAGTTTGAATACGTGTACGCTTGTCGATGTCGTGTAGGAATCGGATGGTGACACCAGTAGCAACGCTAGCTTCCAGCCAACGGTTACCGACATTCCAAGAGTCACACGCGGTGGTGTGAAAGGAAAATTCGAAGCTATGAGAAAAGCCAAAGAAGAGGAAAGGTTGCGTCAGATGGAGGAAGAGAGACAGCAGCGCATTCAGGCCGAAACAGAATCCCTTCGCCTATCCATTGAGGCTGCCTTTTCGCAAAACGAGGTTAGCTTTCTGGCCCCTTCTAGTTTTAGAATCTTGTTCAATAGGCTTTTTCTTGTTCATGGTGTCTTGATTATTGATAGTGAGTTGAGCAATTTCTTTTCCCCTGGTGCCAAAAATAATTCAGATAAGTGGGCAAGTAAGGAATGTGCTCATGGTCACTCCCCTCTGTTGGTTTTGAGCTGCTTCTCCGAATGTAGAAATGACCCGTCCCTTTTGTGTCCCTTGCTTCAGGAAGAAGATGTTGAGGAAGAGCCCGAGGTCAACGGCCTTGATATGTCCCCAAGACTCACGAAAAAGATCGGCAGTGTTAAGGGCCGTTACGAGGAGATGCAAAAGGTGCGGGACGAGGAGCATCGTCGGCAGTTGGAAACGGAAAGACTCAGCAGGCTCCAGCTCGAGAAACAGGCAATAGGGAACCAATCAGAAACAGCCGACGTTGAACAGGTTAAAGCTTCCCTCCTTTCCACCACATTGTAGTAGATTCCCTTCTCTTAGCCAACATTTACCGTGTCTTCCCTTTCCGTAGTGCTCAGATGTACCCCATTGTGTATTGCAGTTGGTCTAATAAGCAGTTTATCGTTAATGGTGTGGATGTCCTACAGGTCAATGGCATCAACGGGCATTCCCCGCATCATCAAGAGGAGCAGGAGAAAACGTACACGTCAAACGAGACAATCAAGCTTAGAAACAGGCCCAAGGGTGACGTGAAAGGTCGGTTCGAAGACCTGAGAAAGCGGCGAGAGGATGAAGCCAGGCGTAAAACGCAAGAGATACGGATTAGCCGTATCGAGTTTGATAAGATGATGCAACAACGAGAAAAGGAGAAGTCCCCGCAAGTAGAGGTGATCATAAAATCAGTGCGTTTGTTCTGTGTATATTTCAGTCCCATTTACCCAAGTTCGGACGGTCGGATATTTTTTTCAAAATCCACATTTTAGTCAAAATATATATCAAATATTGCAGGACGAGGAAGAAGATGGTGATAGTGCTTCCGTGACGTCATCCCTTACGTCATCGTTTATCAGTGACGCGGATGGAGAATCCGGTGCCCCCCAGCCGGGCACGTGTGGCAGTATGAAAAGTCGTTTCGAAGCTTTGAGGGAGGCAAAAGAGAAGCCCAGAACGACAGAACCACGACTTAGACGACTTAAAAAGCTGGATACGTTTATACGGGATACCGGGAAGGTGGCTTAATTTATTCAATACTGCGCTTCCAAACCTGTAGAGTAGTGATTGGATGTGGCGCTAATCAGGTCATAGCCTTTACCTTATGGTAATGTAATGCTTTTTTGTTGCAGATTCTTCCGCTACAGTGTGAAACACGACAAGAGAGGAAATATGATTTAGCGAATTTGATTACATGATAAGTGCATATCTATATCCATACCCTAATATTTATTCAATGATAATTTCCTCTCATGTCATGGCGAGCACGTTTTTCTTAAACATTAAACTCTGCTCTCCCTCCTCTAGATGTCCCATCCGTAGCAGTTTCAGTGGCTGTGAGCTTTTTAAAGTAAAGTAGGGTCTAAAGCAATCAACTTGCAGTAAGTGAAGCAATTGAACAAGTTTCGCAGAGAAATACAAATGTAATCACATGACTACATCGTTGTCCCACACATGCGCAGGACAACGAGGGAGAGAACGAAGTAAACGAGACCAACGAAACGACAAAACCCAGAAAACTCGACGTCAAGAACCGATTTGAGGAGATGAGGAAGAAGAGAGAAGAGGCCGAAAGAAGAAAAACACAAGAAATCCGTCTCAGCCGACTTGAACTCGACAAAATCGCGCAGGACAGAGAGAAAGAACGCAAGGAGAAGGATGAGGTGCCTTGCGATGTAATCACGTCTTCTTCTTTTCGTGCACGTTTCCGCGATCGCATCCTCTTCTCAACAACCTCAAGTTTTGAAGGAGCCTGAAAAGATTCGTGATTTCATAACGACACAGAAACTGTTTGGCCTAATTATTAAACCTATTTAGGACATTCTAGTGTGCATAACCACCTTTAGATAATGTTGAGAAAATAACCTTTTCCACGATGCGTTTGTCCAGACATTTGTCCCTTCAAAACTTGAGTGTGGTGTGATCTCTGCTGTTTGTCTTTCTCTATCCCAGTAATATGTCGTTGCTTTATTTGGAGTATGTAGTCTCTTTTGTTGGTTTGTCTTCCCTTACAACTCAGCAGTAACTGATCTGAAATATGTTTGGCCGGCTCGCGAAGTTCAGTGATACTTTGCGACGTAACTTGGTCAATTCTCACAATGTTGCAATGCACTTGAAGCTAACATAGCTCAAATAGGTGCATTTGTGTTCTTTATGTTTTTACGACCTATGTAGTTAACATCGCGTACTTCCTTTTTTCTGTCCCCCCATCTCTCCATCCATCAATTATCAGGATGACAATGATGACAGTCCCTCTGAAGGTACCCCCCTTGACATAAGTGAGCCCGTCCCAAGTGTCAAAGATAGACTTCACCAAATCAAAAACAGCACGGAAGAGACACAAAGAAAAGCGCAGGAGCTTCAGTTGAGTCGACTTGAGTTCGACAAAATGATGCTGGAACGAGAGAAAGAGAGGAATAGGAAAAAAGAGGTTTTCGTCATCTGTCCTATTTTACAGAAATTATTCACTTTTGTTTAATATGTAAAGCATGAAATTATCTTTTTCATTTTTTTTCTCATTTGATATGGCTTTGGCGAAAACTTTCGGGAAACGAACATTGCATGCATTTGCGAAGATTTGAAAATTTAGGAAATTTTGCACTTTCTTGGATCGTCGATTGTTATAATTTCTTAGCTTCAGCTTGGTAAACAAACCCTGTTTTCTTTTCGTTTTTTATTGTTGGTCATCCTGGTCCTCTTTCATATCACCCCTCCTTGTTTATGTTTGTATACCATTGTTTACGTAAATTTGTCTACGGTTTTGTTTTCATGTTTTCCTCACCAACCCTTCGCATATGTTCACATAACCATAACCATAACACCACCATATGTTTGCATCTTTCCGTACTCATCCTATACATAGGAAGAAGAAGACGAACTCGCGGGTTCGTTAGAGGATTTGAGCGAGCCCGATAAGCCCATGGGCAGTGTCAAGGGTCGGTTCGAAGAACTAAGGAAGGTCCGAGAAGAGGAGAGTCGGCGGAGGGCTGAAGAGGAGAGACTGCGGAGACTGGAAGCTGACAGATTGGCGCAAGAGCGCGAGCTTGAAAACCAAGCCCAACAAGAGTCAGCTTCGGTGAATGATACTTGAGGACGGTCTTGTGCAACGCGTTGTTGTTAGCATGTCACCTACCTCTGCGATTATCTGCAAAAGAGGGAATAGTCCTAGACCTCATAGACCACAAATCTGGCGCCCTTGCGAATATTTCGCGCCTTGTAATGTGTGATGCAATATGTAACTGTTAGATAGTATGTAGTAAGATAAAGCTTGCATTGCATCTGACCATTTCTCTTTTTTCCTTGTTGCTGCAAGTTTAAACGTGTCGTTTAAACGTGTTTAAACTGTCTGCTTCTATGCATCTCATGATCATGACGTTTATTTTGGCAGACGCTTTCTGACATGGAGTCACGTACAGTCATTGCTTCCTGAAACAGCTGCATGTGTTTGCACATACATACACGACACATCAGCGAGTAGGGCTATATCATAACCTAGGGCTTTTCTGATTGGCTTGACTAATCTCTCAGCAGGCCAATGAGGAAGAGGCTGAGGATAAACCGGAAGTCAAAGAGGACATACCACCACCAAAACGGGGGAGTCTTCGCGGGAAATTCGAAGTGATGCAGCGTCAGAAGGAGGAAGAGGCTCGCAAAAAAGCAGAGGAGGAGCGTCTGCGCAGACTCGAAGAGGAGAAGAAGATCTTAGCAGAAGAAGCCGCCAAGAGAGAGGCTGAGTATGAGGTCGGCTAGATTATAACCTTTTGACCCCGAGAGGGTCTAATAGCGCTAAGTCAGAGGCATGTTTATATTTCTACATTTTTTAAGGGAGGGGGTAGTTGGTAGAAAAATTGAACCCAAGATGTGCACTGGCCTTGAGATTTTAGAACAGCAATTAAATATGGAAAGATAATGGAGGAAAAAAAGATCTGACATACTGTATATTGTTGATAGTTTTGCTTTAAAGTTTAAAAATGTATTGACGTAAACAAAAAGTACTGTTAATGACATAGGAGCCGTCGCATATGGCTTTTATCCTTGTTCTCTTCGATAGGCGAGCTGCAAAAATGTGTCGTTTGGAAGCAAGACATTACAGGTAGTAAAAATACGGAAAACTGTTCCACCGAAGGCGCTTATTCCTTCGCGTGACATAACGCACAAAGTGACGAAGCTAACCTGTACACACCAGGAAGCGCCCGAGGAAAGTCTCACCGAAACTCGCGAGACCAAGCGAGAGAGAAGAGCGCCCGGTAAACTTAAGGCAGACTACGTCACGCTACGGCAGAGAAAAGAGGTGGAGGACAGAAGAAAAGCAGAGGAGCTCCGAAAAAGTAGATTAGAATTCGACCGCGCGGAGCTCGAGAGAGAGGCCGAAAGATTACGAGAGGTTTTATATTCTAGACAAATTCCTGTCATAGTTAAACGCAACAATGAAGTTTCTCTGAATGACTTTTTGTGGAATGGACGCCCCTGCCTGTCGTCATGCTCAATGCAGCTTTGTTGATTGACCTGTGGTAACGACAGAAAAGCATGAGGTTTTATTCAGTGACTTACCAACCTGAAGAAACTATTCACGGAGAAAAGCATGAGGTGGAACCTGCCTGTCATATGTACATGCTTTTTGGATCAATGACAAGTAGTACCACGAAACTTTATCTCATGGGCAATGTTGATTAGGTAATAGCGCACAAAGACAACGTATATCTTAAAGTGTGATTAGATATTGTATGATCTTAAAGACAGCATGGAGAGTAGAGAAATGTCTTACGTGTAAAAAGCAAGCATAATTTTAGGTCATGAGTATGTGAGAGCGTCATGCGTATGTTAATGCTTGATGATGTTTGTGCAAAGAATGAACTATATTAAATGTGTTTACAAACATTCCTCTTTACTGAGATGGCATATTTTTACGTCCTCGACTCCCTGTTGACGTAGGAAATGGAGCAGCTAGCCGAGCAGCGTGCTGAACAAAAGGAGGAAGCGGCACCTAAGGAATCCATAGAGGAAGTAACCTCGCCCAAGGTGTCTCTGGGAAAGCTCAAGAACAAATTTGCCGAACTTCAAAAGAAGAAAGAATCCGGAGCCTCTGAAGACGACGGCACACCAAGGGAGAAAGTCAAACCAGGGAAACTTAAGAATAAGTTTGCAGAACTTCAGAAAAAGAGTTCAGAGGACCAAGAAAACGACGCATGCGCAGAGAAGGCGCCGAAGCCAGGGAAGCTGACGATCAGTTTTGAGGAGCTGGCCAGACAGAAGGAGGAAGAAGCCAGACGTGATGCGGAGGAAGAAAGAAAGAGAAAGCTCGAGGAGGATAAACAACTTCTGGAGGAGGAAAGGGCCAGACTTGAGGCAGAGGTGAACTGTTGGCTCCGTCTTGTCTTCATCTTTAAATCGAAACAATGTCTCTCTCAGAACCCTTCTTGACTCAATCTATCTTTCTCTAAACTTTCTAATGCAACTGCTCTCTTTTCGTAGACAATTCAATTCGATTCAACCTAAAATAAGGAAATGTTCTACATACTTGAGTTATAAGATTGCTTGCACATGTACATAATGAAAAGATATGGAAATGAATTAAGTTGTTGTTTGAGCTCTGTGCATGTGTGGTCTTGATAGGAGGCTGCTGCCGCTGCTGCTGCATCGGAGGGAGGAGACCAGGAGGGAGAAGAGCCAGTCGAATCTGCGCCGGGGGAATCCGGGCCTCGCATCAGCGTAAAAGAAAGGTTGGTGGCATCTGGGAACAGTAAAAATTGTTAAATGTGCTATGTTGTCAAACGTAAAGAATTGGTGTAATAATTAACAAACATAGAATATTTGTGTCGGTTATACCAATTGTATCCTCAAGGTAGAGCAGTTTAACGAATTGTGTAGATTTCGTGGAAACTTTCCTGGTCAGCGAAAACACATTTTTACGCATCTTAAAACTTGAGACGCCTTAAACAAAACTACGTTAGTTGCCCCTCTATAGAATTTCTATAAAGATGTTATATTGCATTGTTTTTACTTTCTTATTCTAGATTCGCCCTGATGCAGAAGAAGAAGGAGGAAGAGGAGGAACAACGTAAACTCAAGACTACAGATGTGAAGGAGGCAGGCAAGAACAAACGGGCCAGTGCGCTCTTCGAGAAATTCCAAAATATCGACAAGGTATGTAAATTGGACCATATTTAGCCAAGGGTGTGAAGTATTGTTTTGGGCTTGTCTATCAGTCGAGAATGTTGCTTTATTTAGCAAGTACCAAGATGGCGCCGTTATCTGTGGTGCGCACGCGCATTTCCCGTGACCCCTAGATTTGACCCCAAATCCAAGATGGCGTTCCCAATACAGCAATACGATATATCCTTAGTGCTGCTGACTTTTTTTCTTTCTGTGGAATAAGAAGGGTTTCAAGGAAGTATGGATAAGGGGATAAAGCCTGCTACCTTACCTGTCTTGTTGAAAGGAACAGTTTATATGAAGCATGCTAGGCGGAGTCTTCTAAGAAATATAAAATAATTGTTTTCTGAATAACAAAATTCTTTGAACACAACTGCAGTGCAAAGTTAACCAGTCGGAATTGCCCTGAGGAAGGTGACAGACGGTCACCGAAACGTCGGTGTTTGTTTGTTTGTTTATTTATCTATCCAGGGGGTACATATCGTCGGTGTGAATAAAACACTTGGTTGTGTACAAAAATTGTTATTCAGTGACTTACCAACCTGATGAAATTATTTACGAACAAGAATCACGACCATGGCATGTCCAGAACACGTACGAGATATAAAAACAGGACGTTCCGCTGCAGTACCTTAGAAAGGCGCTAGAAAATCTAATTTCGAGGTCTCATCAAGAGATCCCACACACCAAGTATCGATACTTATAGAGTTATGCTTGTATCACATGCACACACAGACACACACACATACACACACACATACACACACACACACACACACACAAACACACGCACACACACACACACACACACACACACACACACACACACATACACACACACACACACAAACACACGCAAACACACACACACGCAACACGTACATAAAAACACGCACACATACAAACGCTACGGAAAACATAACGTTCTTGGCGAAGGCAAATATTGTTTTCTGTCCCTTAGGTTGCAGAGGAGGAGCGTTTCCGCAAGGTGGAGGAGGAGCGAGCTCGCCGTCTGGAGATGGACAGGGAGATGCTCGCCAGGGAACTCGAGAGAACTGAGAAAATGGTCGGGGTGTGTTCTTAACTTTTCCCTCCCTTCCTACCCTCCTCCTTCAGACAAAATGCTACTCACTAGGGAGCGCCGTGCGCCCTTTTTTCAACACTTCATGTTTTCATTTCATTTTTAGACCTCACCATCATCTGTAACACTAACCAAATGTGTTCATACCACACCTAATACAATAACTAATGTCATCAGATTCCATACATCCCGTATTAACGTGAACATGGTCTGCATACTCCCTCAAATGCCCTTTCCTTCGTCCTTTCTTCTACTCATTGTCGTTTCCGTCCTATGCAGATTATTTTGTGCCTGTTCATAAATTAAAGAGAATTTTCTTATCAATAATAGACAATAGAACAACAGATCCGATTAGATTTTACAAAGTAAAGTATGATCTTTTGAGAATACATCTGGTATTCCCATCTTTAAAACTTCAAAAACGTATAATTCCAAACGTGTAGGTAGATCAAATCTATAATGTTATACATTTTGTAGGGCGGAGACGAATCTTTCTATACTATATGTTTTCATTGCTGTCTTGTACATGTATTGTTTGGAATGTGTCTTTATTCATTTGTTTCACGTTCTTTGCACAGTTCACACATTGTTGCTATGATTCACTCCTTTCTTGCCCTATCACCGCTTAATCACACGAACGGTGGATTCTGATATTTATCATGAATACTAACCTAATTGTCTTTAACAGATGGAAGAAGAAGCTCAGGAGGAGGAGAAGGAGGAGGATGTGGAGCCGAAAGCAGCGGAGACGGAGGAGGACAAGGTGGCCAGGAAACAGAGAACACGCGCGCTGTTCTCACGGTTTGAGAACCTCGAGGTTTGTTATTTCATTTGAAGTCTGGAAAATAATTGTAAAAATGTATAATTTTTCAGAATCTATTAATGACATGTGACGTAAGAAAAAGATTTCACAGATTGTCTTGATTTTTTTTGCTAACTGTAAGATATTTTGAAGCTTTAGGACTGATAAGCATATAAAAAAGAGCATCCCTCTTTGTATTGTAAACATAGAGAAGTGGGTCTCCTATGTCAGGTTTGAAATTGTCATGAATGCTGTCATCGAGCAATAAATAACATACTTTAATCTCTTACTTAAGGCCTTACTCAAGACCTACGTAAGACCTAAATTATAATTGCAAGACACAGAACGCGTACACAGACCACACGTCTTCACGTAAACATCTCAAGGTTTGATGACTATAATATGTTTTATAGAGCTATGAGGAGCAGGAGCGGCGCAGGCGCATTGAGGAGGAGAAGCGGAAGCGGCTGATGCTGGAGCAGCGGGAGATCGACGAGGCGCGCAGGAAGGAGGTGGGTGGGGCTGACGGCGCACTTCCGGTGAGTGATGTCATTTCCGCTTATACAGGAAGTTGTTGAAACTTTTTTCTGACGTAAAATACCACTTTCGGCCTAATAACATAACTAAGGAAAAAGGTTATAACTTACTTTTCGGTATCAAAATTATATTCAATCAAAGAGGTTTAAAATCTGATTTTAAACCTCCTTAATAAGATCTTCTTTTCATTTCATAAGATAATGTATGACGAAAGACAAATCTCTGTTTGACATCTGCTGTGTTTTCTATCGTGTGATATCCCTGCTTTTCTTCCTTCTGAACTGTTTAAAACAACTAGATATTCTCCGAAATATTAACTTAATTGCCGACAACACCTTCTATATGACATCACTCACCCGTCTATACTCCAGTGTTTAACAACACTTTGTACGTATCCTTGTCTAATAGTATTTTTCTGTTGTATTCCCACAAGCGGCGACCTGTGAGTACATAACAAACTTTAAGTCTCTTTAACTTTCACAGTAGTCACTTTGGATGATTAGTAAAAAGAGTCAAAGGTTTAAGAGTAAAGAGATGAATATGGTTCTAGTTCGCTTGATTTCTGATCGAGTAACGACATTGTAATATTATGGTATTTTATAGCTTAGTCATTATGTTGTGGCCAAATAGTTTCTTGGTCCTGTTTACAAGTTTACTTTCTTTCATACAAGCAGCATCGGATCTGTTGTTGATATATTCTGTTTATCCAACATGCATTTTGCCTGAGTTTATTCTCTCAGGAATATAAGATATCACATTGGCAACTATAAAAACGGGGCAATAAACCCTTTCAACATAGTTTTCATAGGTGCACAACCTTGCTTGTTTCTCTGCCAATGATTCAGCAGCTGCCTGTTGCCATTAGGGCAATGTGATCTTTCTCCTTGACGTGTTGTCTCGGAATTTTGACGACAAGGGTGCGCTCTTGGAAGAAAAATACGTTGTTTACCTTAAAAACTATGTTGAATTGATACCTGTATAATAGATCCAGATGATAAAATAAGCAAGGTGACAGTTACTCAAGTCAATTGGATGACATTTGGAAACGGCCAACGGTATGTTGAATTGGTTACCAACCTGATGAAACTATTTACCGGCCCTTAGGAGGAGGCTAAGCGGGAGGAGGAGGACCGAGAGCGGGAGTACATGGAGCGGTTCGCCCGCGGGGAGGCGTCCGACGTGGAGGAGTCGGATGAGGACGAGACTCTGTCCGCCACGAGCGAGACCCTGGCGCCCAAGTTCGTCAAGAACTTCGAGAACATGACGATCTTCGATGGGGATCCCGTCAGGTAGGATTTAATCTTGGGTTCCAATTGGAAAAAGAGTAGTTTTGGGCGCAACCCCTACGTGGCCCCATGGGACACCCTGCGGCTGCCGGGCTATTTTTGGGCCCGGGCGGGACCCCGAGTCATTTAACTCGGCCTCAAAATCAACGCGGGACCCGGTAACAAATAGACGCCGTGAGGTATATCGTGTGCGCGCATGCGAGCACCGGGATGTACTCCCCCTTTTAGCCGGCAGTAAACCGGAACAAATTTGTGGCCAATCAGCCAAGAACTGGATTTTAGACGGGATTACATGGGCTGTACTGAGCTTTTAAAAGACAGCGTGATAAGATAATTAGACATATGAACTGCTATAATGTAATTGACAATGATTGTTATGTAAAACTAGTAAATATCATATCTTTGGATTCTTGCAAGAATCGTTTTCTTTAAAAAAAACATGATCAATTTCTTTAATTTTCTAGGTTTGAGGCAAAGGTGATCGGCCGTCCCAAACCGGATGTGACGTGGTACCTGAACGGGAAGCGGCTGCCGAACAACCAGGACTACCGGTACAAGTTCGAGGGAGATCACGGCGTGGTGCTGGAGCTGCCGGAGACGTTCCCGGAGGACGAGGGGGAGTACATGTGTAAGGCCGTCAACACGTCCGGCATGGCGCTCTGCAGCGCTCTGCTCATCATAGAAGGTAACGTTCTTTTTGTACAATTTCAACCGATAATTTTCCAATTGCTTCTGGAGAAGTTTCACCTTTAAGAATGAGGTTTATGACAACTAGAACGTACGCCAGGGTTTTTGTTTATTGAACATAACATTCCATGATATTGCATGGTATACCTTGTATGTATTCCAACATCGCCAATAGAAGCGAGGAAATTGATAAATCAACCAATCAATATGTCAATCAATCAATCAAACAATCAATTAACCAATCAACCAATCAGTTAGCAAACAAATCAATTAACTAGATACAAGACATTCTCTTTCTTATCTATATTTTATAGCTTATATAATGGCATACTGTATTCGCTTTTTGCCATACCTTAAATGTGTTAACATTATTATTTTTCATGTCACTGTAGGTTATGTTGCATATTGAACAACATTTGTTGTGTAAAACACCATACTGCATATGTCAGATGATTGTCAATGATGTAAAGTTGATTCATGCATTTTTGTCCAAATAATTAGACTAGAAGAGGATCGACTTAACAGTTGGTAACGTTACAGCGCTAGTCCGGGCTAACCACATCAAGCTTGTGGCCTCTTAGCTAAATGTAGTCTCACTTCTCGTGTCTGTGCTCTCCCTGCGGCTGCCTCCTTCGCAAATCTCTCTCTGTCGCCTTCTTCTCTTCACTCAATCACTCAATCATTCATTCATCCATCCTTCCATTCATGAACAATTCATTCAGCTATTCGCTTATTCTGTCGTTCATTGTGATCTTTCCCCACACGCCTCACGCCGGTTTGCGTTCACACTTCACGACTCGCTGTTTAGGACCAAACGTATGTAAGTACACCCCTGCGTACTCCTGCCATTCAAACGGTCCATGTATTTACCGAAATATA
Organism: Branchiostoma lanceolatum; assembly: GCF_035083965.1. NCBI lineage: Eukaryota > Metazoa > Chordata > Leptocardii > Amphioxiformes > Branchiostomatidae > Branchiostoma > Branchiostoma lanceolatum. Next base: position 3,240,722 of record NC_089737.1, read on the forward strand.
CGAAATGCACGAAATACACGAAATGCACAAGAAAATAGGTGAAATCTATATCGTCAAGGAATCTCTGTCTTTTTTTCGCCAGGGCTATAAATACATTATTCTATGCCGAAATTTAGCAACCTGTGATGTTAACTCATCAAATTATACTGCATTTTGGTAGAGTTTACCCATCTTCATGTGTATTTCGGTGGTGTATTTCGTGCATCTCGTGTATTTCGGTAAACACACGTATCCCCATTCAAACACTGTAACAGGACTCAAGATCAACTCACTGTCAAACATGCTTTGGCAAATATGTCATCAGCAATACGTAGCATCACACACGGGCGCACTAACCACATCATCCCCACACTTCAGTTTTCGACTTAAAATTATACAAAAGTCTTGCATGCACCACACCACGTTGTTTCAATTTTTCGAAATGATGATATCGTTCGTTCGGTATGTTACATGTTTTATTGATTGTTTTTATTCCCTGTCTTGTGTCTTGTGTGTGCATGTGTACCACCCCCTCCCTCCCACTCTTTCCACGAGTCACTCAGTTTGAAATGCAGGCTTGTGGCTCAGATGTGTCGCACGCCTGCATCTCCAAACTACATCACACCATGTTATAACTGTATGTAGGCAAGGGGCACAGAGCAGAGTCTTCCTACATCAAGCAAATTGTCGAACCTACCAAGCCGGCTCAAACTAAAGCAGCCGCTAAGAAAACCACCGTTGTTAAACAACCGGCAAATGTCCAAGTCAAGCAGACCACTGTCCAAACGAAGTCAGTCACTGTCCAACCAAATACCCAACCAAAGCAACAAAAGCCAGTCCATGGCCAACTAAAACAAGCCGAGATGCCTCCAAGTAAAGAGGCCGTGATAAAACAACACGTTGTTTCTAAGTCCGAAAAGATAACGTCCACTACAGCCAGTGGACAGTTTATAAAGAAATCGTCCTCGACCACGAGTGAGAAAGTCGTGACCAAGACTACAACTTCGGAAGTGACTTCGTCAAAGACAGAGAAGTCGGCTGCTGCCAGCGCATGGGAGTTAAAATATGGTGGTAAGCCTCTGACGGCCCAACAGCTAGCCAAGCAGAAGTTAGCTCAAAAGATGGCTGGGAATGGACAACCGCCCTCGCCAACAGTTAAGGTTCCTGTACAGAAGCTCTATGTAGGTGGCAAGCCCGCTCCTGCCCAAACCGTCCCGCCCAAGGCAGCACAGCCGCAGGGGGAGCCACAGCCCGGGGCCGCGCGTAAACAATGGCCACCTCCGACCAAGGGTGAGCCCCAAACAGTAAGATAGGAGTTAACAGGAAAAATTTACTTATCTATACTAGCCGTAGGTTGTTGTTTTCCTTGAAGAAGGAATAATATAAAAGCTAACACAATATTTTTATAAAACATGATTTTTTTAAATTATTAAAAGATTTATTAGAATTTATTAAATTCATTAAGATCTATTAAAATGTATTAAGATTTATTAAAGTTTCTCCAGTAAAGCCCTAGCCAAAGTCATAGGCTACTGGACTTAACACAAAGTCATTTCTTGGTATGAGGCAACTAAAGAAAAATATTTTCTTTTCAAGTGTTCAGTATATAATACTGCCGATACACTGATACACGGTAGTCTACGAATCCTAGTACATCATTTTATTTGTGCTAAACTTTCAACTAGCAAAATGACTAAGAAAATAACAAAGGTGATTTACAAACTACTCAAAAATAGTTCTTTTAAGTGCTCTTTCTCTTTTGTAGACAAGGTAGACACCACTGTCTTCGGTAGGTCGTTTCTGTGACATGTACGCAATACTCTACCTTAACAGCAGTTTACAACACTGTCAACTTAATGTTATTGATAAATATATATGATGATTTGGTTTATTTCATATCATTATATATATATATATATATATATATATATATATATATATGTGTATTACAGCTTACACAGTTATCTACCTATATTTACCTTCTTGATAAGTTGTTTGCCATGTATATCTCACTGTCTCCCTTTATCCCGCAGCTCGGTAAAACTCCCTGCCACTCTTCAACTACACCTCTCTGATCCTGTAAGACTCTTCTTCTCTCCTGTCATATCATGTCTTTATCTCCCTGGCAACTTGGGTTATTCCCTTTTTCTCTTTTTGGGTCCTGTTTTAATTTATCTTTTGGTTATCTTCCCAACTCGAACATTTACAACCCTCCTAAAAGCAGGACCCCTATCGCTCGATTCGTTGGCTCGCTCGCGTAGGCGCCCTGCTCTTTAGCCCCGGTAGACACGGTTCTGGCGACGTCGCCACCAAAACAGCTTCAGCCAATCAGAGGGTTTGCTAAACCTCATCTAGAGCAAAAGCGCCAAGGACGCTGGGAAGCTACCAACCAATCAGGTTACGTCTCACATCGTAACTTTAGGTTCAGAACAAATTTACCCCCAAATTGTGCCAAATAAGGATAGCGCATTAATCATCCATGAGCAACTATCAGTAACGTCGTCAGAACCGTGTCTGGCGGGGCTAAAGAGCAGGGCTCCTACGCGAGCGAGCGAATGAATCGCGCGATAGGGGTCCTGCTTTTAGGAGGGTGACATTTACAGACCACTGTCGATATCTTCCCCTTGTTTCAATCTACTTTTTATCGTATGTTATCGTATCTTATGTGTTATGATCTTCATTGAGAAAAGCCAAGTTATGGTCGTGTTGATTATGATTGACAGGTTCGCATGAACTCCTCTGAATCTATTCTTGTTTGAATCAGTTCCACTGAATACTTTTCCTTTTAAAGGCATCCAGAGCATTTTATGAGGCTTGAAACTTGAATGAAATAAATCCAATTTGTAGTCATTCCTACACATAGTAAGTTTCGGCAACACTAAACCATTACATATCGACATTAAGGAGCAAAGATACGATGCCGTTGTGTGGTAAGACCTGGTAGAAAATCCAAGCCCTAATAGACTGATCCTGACTGTCCATCACAATTAGCGGTTCGACCAATGAGAGAGTGACTGCACATGTCCGTCAAATATTTGCATTTTGATGTTATAACTTTGCATTTCTACGTTTTGACGGAGGTGGGCGAGGCTGTGGTATCGGCCTATTTACACTAGGCGCGTGAAACTAAAAGATCACCTTGTAGCTTATTTTGTGTCGCTTTTGAGCACTTTTGATAAGAGATCCGCACGCAAATGTGGTTAACAGTGGCATTAAATGTCAATTTCATAAAGATTATACAGCAACTAGATTATCTCCAGTTTTCAAGCCTCATAAAATGCTCTGGGTGCCTTGAACGGTACCGTTGACCACAATACGTCAAAGCAGTTTATGACGTCACATCCGGCACTTGTCATTATACCATACAATAGTAAGCCACATTAACAGTGGAATGTAATGAAAGATATAAAGTATATGGGTATAATGGATGAAAACTACTGAATACTCCGTGTCCATGTACTGAAATATATTTTTAATATCCAAGCAGATCTATCAGTGTCAAGGCAGTATCGTAAGGGCCAACCAGTAACAAATGCTAATCACCAAGCAGATCTACACGGTTCCAAAAATCGTACATGCTAGCCAGAGAAGCTCCAGACACCCAGAGAAGCTCCAGTCCGCACCGTAATAACCTTGTCCCGTTCCGTCTTGCGGCAGATCCTACGGTGCGGACTTCTCTGTCTGACTGGAGCTTCTCTGGCTAGCATATACGATTTTTGGCACCGTGTAGATCTGCTTGGAGATTAAACAAAGGCCACCGGATTTTGGTACAGGTTGGCCTTTTGATACTGCCTTGCCACCGATAGATCTGCTTGGAGATTAAGACGTTTTGCTATTACCTTATTCCTGATGTCATCCTTATTCCTAGGTGGGTCCGACGAAGACACCACCAAGACGTCTGAACCTGTTTCCCCCAAAATCAAAGAAGACAAGACTTGCAACCATAACGGAGACAAAACTGACGACAATCAGACCGCCCATAGCAACGAGAAAGAAAACAAACCGCCGGTAAAAACAACAGAGAATGGGAAATAAAACCATTGCCTTTGTGAATAGTGTTTTGTAATGATATTTAGAATCACATCAGCAATTATTGTCTTTATGAAGATATGATCACGTTGTTTAAGCTTAGGTTTTACTTGATTATTTGGAACGTAAAAAAAAATCAACAATCTTTTATCACAGAACACTGTGTTCTGCTTAACGTGTGCATCATAGCCTGGTATCATTATAAAATGAAGCCAAAATGCCGTAAGCGCCACTGTGACTTTATGATAAACGTGTTTTGTAGAATATACTATAAAATGTGCTCTCGAATACATTGCACAGCTTACCCTATCCTAAACATTGTCGATATCAGAGAACAGATTGCGTAAACATTTGTTATAGTCTAGTCTTCCAAAGAAAGGCAAGAGTATCAATGGATAGAACTCACCCGCTGTTTTGCAATGTTTTTCACTTCTTTACAATATTGTATTATTGTAAACGTAAGATTATTACTCGTTTGTTTGTTGCAGTAATTGTATAAGAAAACCATCGATATGTATTTGAAGTAATGTAGATTATTATTTCATCGCGTGTTTTTATTTCATTTTCGATATTAATGATAGTGTTGCAAAATTATTAAGTAGATAGACTTGGATCTCACGATCGGTTCTATTATGAGCAGTCTTGCATGGCAAGATGAATTATAGAATAGAAGATATGCCAAAGTAAAATATGAATGGCATGAAGTTAGTTCAGTTGAAACAATTGTTTAAGAGTATTTGCAAGAGTCCTAATTGACGCTTTACTTTGAAAGTCAATAAACGCTATTGTTGTTCAATTTCGACAATCATTTTTGTGTTTGAGTTGTATGTTGGATTAGTTTGCACTCGGTCGTACGTGTAGTCAGACGTCACATCGTCGACGTGGCAGGGGGGGGCACTATGCGGCTGGTTTGAATTACTGCAGGTTGGCAAGTGCACAATGGGTGTGGTTCTATCACACTTTACTAGGGGGCACTTTTGATCCACGTGGGAAGTAGATCGTACAAATAAATGGTCTCAAGTGGGAGTTGTGTGCCTCAAATGGCCGGTCGGAAATGCAATGAAGAACTTTAGCTCAAACGTGTAGGTTTAATTCCTTTTCAAGCATCGGATCAAGCACAAAACTGTGTATTCTGTTTCATTTCTCATGGTTCCTGGTGACCAGCCTCTATGATCTATCCGCTAAGCGAACGCATGCCTCCCATCAACTAAAATTATAGGTCAAGGTCATTTGAACATCGACTTTGGCAAGAGGGATCCTTACAGTACCGAAATCAATTCTGTTGCCCAAGTGGACAGCATACTTCGAAGTTCGGCGTGTTGAAGTAAATTCATCGTTGGTTATACAGTTTCAAAGATATAGGCATTTAACACGCTGAAAGGGAAATTGGCAGGAAAATAGACGAGGAGGCCATTGTTTTTGTTCAATGTCTTTTTGTTTCATAAATCAGGATTCAAATTTGGATGTGGTATCCCTTGAGAAAGGAACAGTATACAGGAAATGTTCAATCGACCTATTCTATTGTTACGATGCGACGGACACATAATATATTTGACTTAATATCCCATTTTTATATTTGCAAATGTTTTGAATATTATCATTATTCATTATGAATAGTCGTCTTTTATTATAATAGCCATAAAGATTCAAACCCATTTGCGAGCCTTTCGCAATTTCCCAATTCCCGAAAAGACAGAAATTTGACAATTTGACGGTCGTTTTAGCCACTTTTCTAGGGGCGGCCGGGAGCGGTACTGCATATAAGGCTATGATAGGGTTTATAGTCCCGACTTGTAAACTGACAAAGATACAATTAAGAAATGAGGCTTAAAGCCAGTGAAAAACTTTTCCAAAAGCTCCAGACATCTTTACATACATGTAGGATGACATTTAGGACACTGGTTAACATAAAAAAGGTCGATTTTAGGTGCATATCTGGCGCAAAGAGGGGGTGGCATAGGTCTTATCCCTTCTTTTTACCATAAGGAGATTTCGTAGTAATTATCTGGCGCAAAGAAGGGATAGCATAGGTCTTATCCCCTCTTTTTACCATAAGGAGATTTCGTAGTACCTATCTGGTGCAAGGAGGGGGCGGCATAGGTCTTATCCCCTCTTTTTACCCTAAGGAGATTTCAGTGTCATTCTGGCGAATATGGGATAAGACCATCACAATACCACTATCCCCACAAATTTGTTTATCCCAGATTTAAAGGTGCCCTAAGCAATATTAGGGCACTGAAAGTCACATATTCAAAATCAATCTTTTTCTGATTTCTATCCATAGTAAGTTTAGATAACACTATCCCATCGCATATCGACCATCATGGAGCAAAAATGCAATGTCGTTGTGTGGTGGGAACTCATTGAAAATCTGAGCACTTGGAGGCCAGCCATCATTTCAAATTTTCCGAACATGCACGATTCTGACCGATAAGTCCCGAATGCTTCCGAAGAAATAATCACGTGGTCATGGCTCAATGTGCTTGGGCATTGTGACGTCACCCGGCCGGAAGTTACCGAACATTGTCGACAGAAAACGGTTACGGCTGGATTCTGGGCTGATTTTTTGGGGGACCCAATAAATAAAATACTCCTTTTGTGGCTTGCTTCTGTGCTATTTCTAAACGCCTAAAGTATGAAATAATGATGCAGATGTGCTAATATGGGGAAGCAAATGTCAATTTTAACTTCACCAAACAGAATTGTTTTCCCCAGAATATTTCAAGTTTTACCCCCTGAAATCGCTTAGGGCACCTTTAAGCTAGTTTACAATTCAGTACTAAATAAATGGGATAAATAATCAAGTCTGCTAATTTAAGTATGAAGAACAGTTTGTACAGTAAGGTATCTCAGCGTCTGGGCCGGTTATTACGCATTAGAACTTACCTCTGTTCTAGAGTCTCTAATGAATATGTTATATAATGCTATAATGGTCTTACCCCTATTTGACTACTGTGATATCATCTGGGAAAACCGCAAGGCGTCAATGAAACAGCGACTCCAAGTACTCCAAAACAGAGCAGCCAGAATCATCCTGTCACGTGACAACAGAGCCAACGTCAAGCAACTACACCTGAGGCACTTGGCTGGAAATTCCTCCAGGAAAGAAGATTCTCAATACATGTGCATCATGGCCTACAAATGTCTACATGACCATACCCCAAGTTACCTCCTGGACACTTTCAACTACAACAGACAGATCCACAGCTATTGAGTACCTGGTGAGGCCAGTTTGGAGATGCGCAGCTGTGCACGGCCATGCCATCCATCCCCGGAAAAAGTGTAACATCGGCCCTCTGACCATATTATCCAAAAATTATCAGCAAAGACGTGAAAGATCTTGCTGCAAATTTTGTCCACAGTATGAACAAGTTGGAATAATCATATTTCTGTGGAACAATGCAGGGCATTCTGTGAAACTTTGCAGGATGTTCTGCAGAACTCTGTGAAACATATATACATGTGTATTGCCAAACTCAATGCTCACTTTGCAGCTTGTATTGTACTATGGGTCAATTATCGTAGATGTGATGGTTCTAAAAAAGTGCACAAAAAGTGTAATATTCCCTGTATCTACTGTTTGCCTTAGCACCAGCATTGTCCTCTTCCTCATCCCCAAACAGACCAGAGTCTCCTGTCTTGGTGTCCACAGCCTATAGTGACATAGTGTAAGTTACCACTTACAGGCCGACCCAAGGAGGAGATAGACGAGGATTCAACGGAATGACTGGTGTATAATTTGCATGACTTCCACGAGGTATCTCAACTCTGACCCCCGGGTCATACCATTATGATCCGGGGTATATTTATGGAACTCTACATGCTTCCCCCTATGAGGGGAATGAACTTCTCCTGAAGTAATAGTGAACTAAATTCTAAATACTTTGAATAATACTTAAACAAAGAAACGGGGCTAATGCTTCGTGGAAACGGTAAGTTAGATAACCATATACAACTGTATGTTGCTACTGTATACAACTGTATGTTACTGTATATAACTGTATAAGGCTAAAAATAACTTAACATGTTGAGTAGAATGATTTTGTCCGAAGACAAAATTGTGCACTGACGAATAACTAATTGTCCGCATAGTCGGTCCAAAGACAAATTGTGCACTGACGAATAACTTATTGTCCGCATAGTCAGTCCAAGTACCGGGAAGGCGGTCGTTTTTGACGACCTCTCCGAGTGGTCACTGATGTCAGCGTCGAAGTGGCCCCCTGGGACTGGGGTTCGGGCCGTGTGGTCGCTGATGTCTGCATCGGAGTGGCGCCCTGGGACTGCATCTCGGGGGGGGGGGGGGGGGGGGGCGCCGACTGGGTGGCACAACGTTTGTGTTGGAATGACATTTCTTTAGTCCATTGAAGTGTACTACTTGGTGTTTACCGTTGTCGTCTCGTAACTTGTATGTAACCCCTGGCTCGAGTCGGTCTACAACTGTGTATGGGCCCTTCCACCTGGGTTTTAGTTTCTGTCGCACGGTGGTGGGGTCATGAAGCCAGACCCTGTGTCCCTCCTGATAGGCTCTGTGCGACACCTTGGCGTCATATGCCAACTTAATTTTGTTTCTGGCCCGCCAATCGAGTGTTCTGTCGCACCTCCTTAAAGGCCGTCCGGAGACTGGTCGTTAATTTCCGAGCATAGGACATTGTTGAGGGGGTAGTTGCTGATGCTTGTGGGGTCGGACCAAGTATCACTTCTGCTGGCAGGTTTGCTTCCCTCCCGTGGGTAAGGAAAAAGGGTGTGTAACCTGTTGAGGCATGCACCGCAGTGTTGTAAGCAAGTAAGACGTGCGGGAGGTGGTCATCCCAGTCATCACCGGTGGTAGAGACGTATTTGGACAACATGTCTTTCAATATTCTGTTGAACCGTTCCACAAGACCGTCTCCTTGTGGATGGTAAAGGGTAGTCCGGCTCTTGGCTATGCCAAGAGCGTCGTATAGCGCTCTCATGGTGGCTGCTTCGAACTGGCGTCCCTGGTCCGAATAGAGACTCCTCGGGACGCCATGCTTACGGATGTATTCTTTGAAAATGGTGTGGGCCACTGTCGAGGCATCCTGGCGCATGAGAGGGTATGCATAAACGAATTTTGTGTGAAAGTCTTGCAGGACAAGGCAATAACGATTTTCACTTTTCGAGGTGGGCAGCTCCGTGAGGTCCATTGCTATCTTGTCGAATGGGCGAAGGGCCTGAATTGGTTTTAGGGGTGCCCGTGCTGCTGGCGTTGGTGTTGTCCTTCCGGCGCATTTAACACACGCCCTACACCACTTTTTTTTACCTCCTGAGTCATCCCAGGTCAATAGAAGCGTATGTATACCCGTTGAAGGGTCTTGGCTGGTCCCAGGTGGCCAGAGAGAGGTCTGTTGTGTAGCTCTCTTAGGATTGCAGGCACTAATGCCTTGGGTGCAATCCGCTGGTGTAGTAGCCGAGACGCGGGCCTCCATCGGCGGTATAGTATACCGCCCTTGACAGTCAAGTTAGGATACTGGTGCGACAGGTACTTTAGGTAGCGTCCTCTGTGCTGAATGGCATTGAAAGAAGGTCGGCCCCGTCGACCGCGTTTCCACTGTAGGACTTCCGATATGTCAGGGTCTGCTTCTTGTGCTTGATGCAGATTATCGGATGACAGGGACTGTCCAACTGAAGTGTCATCTGACGAGTTGGTTGACGTTGCTGGTTGCTGGTCAACCGCTGCGATTGTGGTTGTCGGTGCCTGGAAATGTTTCCTTCTGCGGCCGCAAGCGATGTGGGTGGCTCCCTTGCGGGTAGGCTGGGATGCTGCTCTGGCCCCATGCGTTGCCGTGCTAGTACCTTTGGATCCGTTTGGTCAGGGGCCTTGTCGGCAAGGGGAATGGTCGCCTGAGAGCTGGTGTCTCTCTCTATTGGAGGGCGGCGAGACATGGCATCCGCATTGCAGTGAGATTTTCCGGGCCGGTAGACGATGCTAAACTGATATGTTGAAAGCTCAACGGCCCATCTTGTACGTCGGCCAGTGGGGTCGTTGGCAATAAGCTTAGAGCTCAGGTCGCCGACGAGTGGCTTGTGATATCGATCGTTGACAACAGTAAACGTATGTCCAGCCAAGTAGGAGCTGTAATGGCGAACACTCCAGACGATGGCCCATAGCTCTCTATCATATGTGGACCAGTTACGCTCCTGTTTGGTGAGAGTTTTGCTGGCGTAGGAGATCACTCGTTCCCCTGCTGGATCCGGATGAGTCAGGACAGCCCCCACAGCCGCGTTTGAGGCATCTGTGTATAATGTGAGAGGGCGATGGAAGTCCGGGTATGCCAACACTGGCGGGGTAATGATGGCTTCTCGCAAGGAGTCAAATGCTGCTTGACAGGCATTGGTCCAGCAGAATGTAACGTTCTTCCTCGTCAATGCAACCAAGGGGTCTGCGATGTCGGCAAAATTCTGGATGAATTTCCTGTAGTAAGATGCCAGGCCCAGAAAAGCCCTGATCTCAGCTGTAGATGTTGGGGTTGGCCAGTTATTTACTTTCTCCGTGTTGGCCGGGTCGGGTTGGATTCCTCGTTTAGAGACAACATGGCCGAGGAAACAGACTTGCGGTCGTGCGAACTGGCATTTCTTGGGGTTGAGCTTAAGGTTGGCTGTACGACAGCGTTGAAAGATCCCTTCCAAGGTAGCCAAGTGTTCTGGGAAGGTGCGTGAGAACACAATGATGTCGTCCAAGTATGCTAAGCAGGAGCGCCAGTCTAGCCCAGCTGAGGAGAAGCTCCATCAGGCGTTGAAAGGTCGATGGTGCATTCGTAAGTCCGAAGGCCATGACCTTGAACTGGAAGAGGCTGCGTCCCGTCGTGAATGCTGACTTTTCACGGTCATCAGGGTCAAGGTCAACTTGCCAGTAACCTGAGGTCATGTCCAGTGTGGTGAAGAATGCGGCACCGGACAATGCGTCAATAACATCATCAGTCCTGGGTAGGGGATGTGCATCTTTGATTGTTGCCTGATTCAATTTGCGGTAATCACCGCAGAAACGAAATGAGCCGTCCTTTTTCCGGGCCAACACCACCGGAGAGGCCCATGGGCTGTTGCTTGGCTCGATAACATCATCTGCGAGCATAGTCTCCACTTGTCGATGGATTTCAGCTTGGCGGTGGATGGGCGTACGGTGAGGTCGTTGTTTGATAGGCGGGCTGTCCCCGGTGAGGATCCGGTGAGAAGTCAGGTTAGCACGGCCCCTACCCCTAGGGCAACTGCTGAAAACATCAGAGTAAGTGTCTACCAGCTTATGCAGTTGCTCCGTCTGCATTGGGGAGAGATCTGAGTGCTGGATATTGAGGGGCGGAGGTGTTGGAGCCGGTGTGGGAGGGGATGGGCCTAAATAGTCTGCGATGTCATCATCCTCCAGGGCCCAGAAGGAGCCAATGGGTGTGTCTGGGTGTAGCGTAATAGGTTTGTCAGTGGTGTTGGTGACCTCGGCATACGACTTGGCATGGTCGGCTGCTGCTACTGTCCGTGCTACGGCTAAACCCCTGTCCTCGTAGCTACGTGGCTAAAGCAAGCCGACGAAGTCGTGGGGCATGGTGCCAGTGGAGTTCCGAGGTGTAAGGGACACTGGAACAGCCATGACTGCGCGAGGCGGAATGGTTGTGATTCTGCAGACAGGTGCATGACAGAGTCGTGGGACGAGTTCAGTTGTCGTTAAAGGGCACTGTTGTATCCCCTATGGCAAGTATGCCCTGTCCGGTATCAAGGACAACGTGGTTCGCAGTGCAGAAGTCCCAGCCGAGAATGGCTGGCTGGTCACTTCCCCGGACAACGTGCACAGGATGGGTGGTTTAGTATTTTCCCAGACGGACATGAACCTCCAAGACACCAAGCACATCCATTGAATGGCCAGTAACAGATTTGGCGGGAGTTATCATGGGAGTAAGGGAGGACTGGCGTAGAGAAGGAACGGTGTTGCGAAAATCTTCCCCGATAAGAGATATGGCTGATCCCGTGTCAATAAGAACTTGTACAGCATGTCCATCAAGGATGGCTGTGGTAGAAGATGTGTGGGCCTTGGGACGTTCTACTGGCGGTCGGCCCGTCGGGCCAGCAGTTGGCCGTTTCCCTGGTTGTGCGGGGATGCGAAGCGGACCGAGCGTGGTGAGCGAGAACGGCGATCAGGCGATCAAGATGGCGAGCGTGAACGATTGTTGTATGATCCCGTTGGCCTGTACGGAGAACGAGAGCGAGGAGCTGGGGATGACAGCTGCTGGCTCTGCAGTAGGTCTGTGAGTTTGCGCACCTGTTGGGCCAAGTCAGCCACTTCAGCCTGGAGGTGATCCTGGCGGCGCTGTTGGATGGCATTGATGCCACACTCTGGTGAGGAGCCGGTACGCTGTTGGACCGCCAGCACTGCTTGCTCATGTAGTGTTGCGACATCCACTGCTTTCTGCAAGGTAGGAGGATTTGTCTCAACTACACGCTGCAGTGTATCCGCATCTAAACCATTGATAAAGTGGGTTAGCGCCATGCCCTTTATGGCAACCGCGTCGTAACCTTTGTAGGCGCGTTGCACCAGCCGTTCCAGTTCTGCAGCAAACACGGTAAAGGTCTCACCAGGTTGACGTTTGTGGGATGCCAGCTGGTGCTGGAATGTGAACAAGAAACGGTCCTGCGAGAACATGAGACAACGCTTCATGAGCTTGGGAGTAGTCTTCTTGGACAGGGCGAGGCAGGCTGATGAAGTATGTGAACGCCGGCCCATCTAGAAAGATTGGGAACACCCTTGAACATGCGTTGTAGTCATAGCTCTGAGATACCGTGTAGAGATAGAACTTGTGGTGCCATACTGCATAGTCCTCCTCTCCCTCACCCCTAAAACGGGGGGAAGGGGGGGGGGGGGGTAAATGTGTTTTGAAGTGGGTCTGTGGTTGTGCTGGCATGTATCCAGGGAAAAACTTTGGTGGGAGACCATACGTTTGGGCTGCAGTGATCCCATGCTGGATGGTTGGCCCAGGGCCGAATTCCGTGGGAAACTGCTGTGAAAGGCCCGTGCTGGCAGCCTGGCTGAAATGAGGATGGAGCAGTCGGTGCATGCACGGATGAGGGTGGTGACCGCTGCCCTGAGGTAGTTTTTTGACGGACTGATGGTGGGAGACCCATATCAGGCTTGGGGAGGGCCGGGGAGGGCAGGCATGGAAGCCCCGGCACTAACTGCTGGCTGTGACATTGCTTGGAATGGTACTGTAGAGTGGGAGATCGTCGAAGATGGCACAGAAGAAGTAACGGGAGGCGTAGCGTACATGTAAGTAGAAGACGTGAACGGATATAGAATACCTGACTCCGGGTCTTTGAACGTTGTGTCCATTGTTCAGTCGGTGGTAGCTGGGGTGGGAGGGGGGCGAGGAGAAGTCGGTGTGTAAAAAAAAATGTCCTCTGAGTTCGTGGAAGGGCTGGAACGCCGTTGACGTTGGCTCGAAGTAGTCCCACCGCTGCCGCCAATGTAAGTTACCACTCACAGGCCGACCCAAGGAGGAGACGGGACGAGGATTCAACGGAACTCTTGTGTATATTTATAGGCAGGTCCCCCAAGGGGTGGTCAAAATGGCGGTGCTTTAAGAAAGATGGACACTAGTACAGGTTAGACTGTACGAGGGGTGATCAATAAGTCCTCGGCCTCACCCAGAAATAAGGTCCACATCTAATTTCGGGGCATAATTATGTAGTATGACATGTTTAGCAATATCCACCAAACTTCAAAGTATTGCGGTCAATATTTGTAGTCGACGTCCATTTAAAAACTAGTGGGTAAGTGATGAGAAAAATGATGTTGAACTCTGATCAGAGATATGTGGTTCGAGTAAGAATTTGCATAAAATCTCCGAAGACATTGTCAAAATGTTTGATGAAGATTCCCTTCTTATTTCAACTAAGAAGAAGTGGGTATCCGACTTTCAGCAGAGCAAGTTGGCCAGCACACCTCAGGTCACAGCTCAATTGTCCATGTCTATCCTTCTACCTCACCTAATGTTACTGAGTGCCGTCTGCAAAGTAATGATCACAACGATTTGAAACTTGGTAGACGTACATAAAAGACTTCATACTATTGGAAATTTTAAACTATAATCCAACACAAGGAGTTGAACTAACCATAAACTTTCGGCTGGACACTCCAACCTTCGTCAGATGTTCGAATCACTGCGTTGAACGCCGGGAAGTCCGAGACGTGATGACGTCAGCAGTGAATCGAAAACAGCGGATAGACTTCATACTACATAACTATTTCCCAAAAATTTGAGCTGTGCACCTTATCTCTGCGTGAGGCTGAGGACTTATTTATCACCCCTCGTACATACATTTTGTATATTGATACATTTTATGTTTGCTTATGATAATTGATACCGAATGAAATATTGAATCAGCAACACCCAAAGCTCCTAGTCATCATTGTTGTTTTTGACTGAACAGACAGGGTTGATATCTGTGAACAAAATAGAAACAGTACTTTTCAGCTCCAGGAAGCTAAACCAGCACCATGGTCGGAGCCAATTGCTTCACCGTAAACATCTGTTAACTGCTAAACAGTATCTGGTCCTGGCTGGACGTCGAAATGTCGACAGATAAAATTCATCATTTTAGGAAACTATGAACACATCATATATCTGTGTGTATCTGTTTTGAATTATTTATAACTCGTATGTATAACTGCATTTTGAGGGGAAAATCTTGCTGGCAGGCTTATGCTAAGGTATTGCTAAAAAAATTCCTTGGCCCTTCCCCCAAGCCAATTCTTTTTTCCATGGCCCTCCCCCAGGCAGCTTTTTTTTCCTTGGCCCTCTCCCCCTTTCGCACCCCCCGGTAAATTTCGTACTGTCCCTTATTGGATTATGCTTTAACTGGGTTTTAGGACATTGTGCATTTTTTTTAATTTAAGCCCTCCGACCTATCGTTGACGTTAAACCTTGAAAACATCTTTTTAAAACCAATGAGAATGAAAAGCTATTTTCCTGTCCGTAAACATGCGGTACTCTGCGAGCGGATTTGCCACGTTATATGTTTGTTTTTGCCTGGCCAGAGACAACAGATCGTGTCTGTTTGTGTTTTGCTTTGTCTGCAAAATAAGCTTTCCCACAACAAGTTTACCCAGTGCTTCCTTTCGCAAGAATCGGGTCCCTGGTGGCTGTATTGTGTGGCTATCTCTAGCTAGAAGGCACAGTTAGGAAACCACACGTGGGGCGTCTTCATCAACGAGCCAGGTAAAACTCCTTACAAGTGAGTGGGTCAGTTCTATGCCTCGGGAACATGTGTTACAATGACACCTTGGAGTGTTTATTACTGCATCAATGGTCCAAGTAAGACATATAAGGGTCGGTGGTGTGTTTTCTGAAGGGCTTGCGCAATCTGTAGGTGAGGCGCCTCACATGGAACTTGGGCGTGTTGTAGATTGAACAGGGGCCGAGTGAGGAACCTAGATGTGTTTTACAGACCGAAAGGTGAATAAGTTGTATCTCCTTTAATTACTAGACCGGCTAAGGTACCTTACATGTGAGGTAGGTATGTTCCGTTTGACTAGGTAAACTACCGAGGTAGGTGTGTTTCGTACGTAAGCGGACGCCCTCCATGTCCATAGTTGATGCTGTGGTGGAATATTTGCTTTCCGGTTCAAATCCAAGCTTTGACTGTTCAAGGCACATATACCATGTGGACGCTGTGTTGCGTGTCAACATTCGGACAATTAAGGGCCATTGAGATTTTTGATGTA
The DNA here is from genome assembly GCF_035083965.1 of Branchiostoma lanceolatum. Taxonomy (NCBI): domain Eukaryota; kingdom Metazoa; phylum Chordata; class Leptocardii; order Amphioxiformes; family Branchiostomatidae; genus Branchiostoma; species Branchiostoma lanceolatum. The sequence continues at coordinate 3,256,449 of NC_089737.1, forward strand.
ATAGATGGTTTATTGGTCCGAAATTACCCATGCAGTGGCAATCCATGTAGGAAATGGCAGCCAATGCTGAATTGATGCAGGGTTTACAATTCGGCGCCAGCAGGTGACCTCAATACGACCTTCCCCAACCGTAGTCAGGTACCCATTCACACCTGGTTTGAGTGAGGAAATTCGTGTCAAGTGCCTTTCCCAAGGGCACAACATCGGGGCATACCGGTGGTTTCGAACCCGGGGCCTCTCGGTTCTGGGCGAAACGCCCTACCGTTTGCACCACACGATGCCATGTAGGAAATGGCATGAAAGCGGCTAGCCTCAGTTGCAGACTCCATGCGGCTGTTTCCTTTTTTTTAAAGGTTTTTAGGCACTGTGATGCAATCAAAACCACATGTGAACGAGCATGACCCTTTTCATAACACTCCCCCACCCGTTTCTAGAGATGGTTCCTTCCACATGGAGACGTATGATGTTGATGGAAGGTACCATTGTTGGAGGGGTAAGGGTGGTCAAGCCAGGCACTGCCTTTTTATGGTATTTCAAGCAGTGTTTGGGTGTATAATTAAGGGTCAATGACCCACTTATTGCTCGGTTAATATGCTGCCATAAGACCTGGTCATTTGCTATAACCACTGAATAGAATTACCCAGTGAGGAACGCGAAGGGAGCACAGAAGAGAAACATGTTGTTTTTGCTACGTTTCTTCCTCTTCTTCTTCTTCTCCAAACAAATTAGGTCAATGAGGGCTGTAACCATGGTTACTGGGAAAATGACAGACGCAGGGGTGTTGGATTGCATTTTGTAACAAATCGGCAGGACAGAGCTGGAGGAGGGCTGGTCACCACGTATATGAATGTGTAAAATAAACATAGCAGCAGCTAGTAAAGCTAGACCACGTGAAGGTAAACATTAACATGTATTTGCTTGCAAACGTTTTCTTTCTAGTTAACGTAATTCTCAATTGGCCAATCAAAACTGACCCATATAAGAGATACGAATTCCTGTATGACGCATAGATCAACCAATACTATACATGTAAATACATTTGTCCGATGTGTAAAGAATTAAGAAATGCATTTGTTTTGTCCAGAAGGTCACAGATTTCATGTGGAAACCAAACGTCCCAGAGACAATATTTCGAAACCATTTTTTTTTCAAATCTACTCTATTCCTTCCCCTCTGTCTGTTGGGAGATCTCCTCGTGAGATTAGTCAGAGAAGTGTCACTCCTTCTGATTGGTCAATGTTGTGTGTATCTCTCTCTCTCTCTCTGATTGGTTAACATCATCTGGCCATATACGGGCTGTGAGCGATTCCACTTGCAACGGGGCCGCCAACTAGTCGCGGGTCCAGTGAGATAGGGGCTCCCTAATCTCCAAGCAGATCCACACCGGGCGCGAAAATCGTAGTATGCTAGCCAGAGAAGGTCCAGTCAGCCAGATTTTCGCGCCCGGTGTGGATCTGCTTGGAGATTAGGGGCTCCCCCATGCGTGACACTTACGCAGCGTACCATCGTGTACACAACCAGTGTGGTGTTGGGGGACATTTCCTGGTGCAGTGTAACATAGAGCTGAAAGTAGATTAAAACTTGTCGATGAAGATGTATTTGTAAGTGTCCCTGAGTGGGAGTGGGAGATACTTCAGATATTTCATGTTTTGCTTTTCCTTTGGCAAACATGTTACACAGTAAGGTTCTTGTGCTGTGGCAAACATGTTAATACACAGTAAGGTTCTTGTGTTGTGGCAAACACGTTACACTGTAAGATTCTTGTGTTGTGGCAAACATGTTTTACAGTAAGGTTCTTGTGTTGTGGCAAACGTGTTACACAGTAAGGTTCTTGCTTGTGTGGTGGCAAACACGTTACACAGTAAGGTTCTTGTGTGGTGGCAAACATGTTACACTTTAAGATTCTTGTGTTTTTTACGTCTAAGTTTCTTTCCTCCTGTTAGATGGAAGAAGCAGCAGAAGATCTGCATGAACAGACAGAAGAGAAACGGCCTTGTCCAGAAACAGACCATGGAGGGACAAGGAAACAGCGCCGCAAGACTCACAGTGCTGACAGACCACATCGATGCCGGGAATGCGAGTTCTCCGCATCCAAGATGTCCGCCATGAAACGGCACGTTAGGACGTCGCACGCCGCAGGTAAATGTAAACAAACGAAGAAAGATCACCTTGTGAAGCATCTCAGGGCAACTCACGGTGGTGAGAGACCTTTTCAGTGCGATGTCTGCGACTATTCCGCAGCACGAAAGGTTCACATGAAACTTCACATCATGGCCAAACACAGTAACTACCGGCCATACAACTGCGCAAAGTGCGACTACTCTGCAGTCAGCAAAAGCCAGTTAAAGGTTCATATGATGTCACACACTGGTGAGAAGCCCTACAGCTGTGAGCGGTGTGCTTTTGCCACTGCCCAGAAGGGCAATTTGAAGCAGCACATCGCTACCCACACTGGAGAGAAACCTTACAAGTGTGATGTATGCGGTTATTCTACAGTACGAAAGTATGATTTGAAGAGTCACATGGCCACCCACACTGATGAGAAACCTTACAGGTGTGATGTATGTGGTTATTCTACAGCACGAATGTCTCATTTGAAGCAGCACATCGCTACCCACACTGGAGAGAAACCTTACAGATGTGATGTATGTGGTTATTCTACAGCACGAATGTCTCATTTGAAGCAGCACATCGCTACCCACACTAGAGAGAAACCTTACAGGTGTGATGTATGTGGTTATTCTACAGTACGAAAGTATGATTTGAAGTGTCACATGGCCACCCACACTGGGGAGAAACCTTACAGGTGTGATGTATGTGGTTATTCTACAGTACGAAAGTATGATTTGAAGTGTCACATGGCCACCCACACTGGGGAGAAACCTTACAGGTGTGATGTATGTGGTTATTCTACAACAAAAATGTCTCATTTGAAGCAGCACATCGCTACCCACACTGGGGAGAAACCTTACAGGTGTGATGTATGTGGTTATTCTACAGCACAGATGTCTCATTTGAATAGTCACATCGCTACCCACACTGGGGAGAAACCTTACAAGTGTGAGGTTTGCAGCTATTCTGCAGTACAAAAGTCTGCTTTGAAGCGTCACATCGCTACCCACACTGGGGAGAAACCTTACAAGTGTGAGGTTTGCAGCTATTCTGCAGTACAAAAGTCTGCTTTGAAGCGTCACATAGCTACCCACACTGGGGAGAAACCTTACAGGTGTGATGTATGTGGTTATTCTACAGCACAGATGTCTCATTTGAAGAGTCACATCGCTACCCACACTGGGGAGAAACCTTACAAGTGTGAGGTTTGCAGCTATTCTGCAGTACAAAAGTCTGCTTTGAAGCGTCACATGGCCACCCACACTGGGGAGAAACCTTTAAAGTGTGAGGTTTGCAGCTATTCTGCAGCTCAAAAGTCTCAATTAAAGAATCACATGACCAGCCACACCGGGGAGAAACCTATCGCGTGTGTTACGCCGAAGGGTGGTTATACCGGCTTTACAGATACAGTTGTCCACACAGTCTAATGTTAGACCATGAATTTTTGACGATTGTAGCTGTTTGTTTTTTCCCTTTCCATGGAAGCAGACACAATCAAAGGACACAGAGTTCATGAGACAAACTGGAAAAGTCCGATTATGTCATACCGCCTAAAGATTGTTATTCTTGGAATACGCGTACCTTCTGTTAGTGTTCTTCATTTCCTGTATTTGCTTTGATACAAGTTTTATTCAAATCATGGGAGAAAGAAATGAATAGAAATTATTATATAAGGATGAAAATGAGGTGATCCTGAAGGTGAAAAGAATGAGCTAAGACATGCACACATCAAAGTTATTACTTTGTATATTTAATTATTTAGTTACGTTGTTACTTTCATTTATTTGATACGCTTTGTTTCAGTCTTATGTTATCTATGTTATATTTGTTCGGAAATTTGCTTAAGTTTTTCATAGTCTCTGTCTAATCTTTTTTAGCTTTGTTGTGGCGATGTGAAATAATGCATACTGTGTTTCATGTTTTTCCGGTAAGCACACTTTTTTGGGTGCCTTAATCTATCTCATTTTCATGATACTGGTACATGGTACCGAGTTGTTCTGAAATATGCGCATCATAAAAATAACGAGCTATTCACATGTATTATGTCATCTAAAAACTACGATATAATTGGAAAACTATGTGAATTTGTGTACAAATGTTTCAAGAAGAGAGAAGAGACTCTGTAGATTTAGATGGAATATATCACAATGTTCCTTTTCTTTAAAATTTACTTTATGTTACCTAATGCATTTAGCCCATGCTGGGCATGAATATGCAATAAAGTTCATTATCATTGTCATTTTCATGGTCTGTTTGAAAAAAAAAACACAACACAAAACTACATGAAGTAGAATCATTCCAGCTTTATTGAATGAACTTAGTCGACCCTGGATTATATTTGACATTGTCTGCTATCATGGCTTGGATGCTTCTCAGTAAAAGTAGAGTTCTTACAATTTGGGCTCCATTTAAAATGACTCTGTAGAATAGTTTACATGTAGGATTGCCTGACTTATATATGTACACTAAAATCACAAGCACATATCCCTATACCTGCAACAATCGCACCTTTATCATTACATAGTACATACATATATACAAAGTAACATATACTATTATAATAAAAAAGGGAAAAAAGGGGAAAAAGGGCAAGAAGAGTGGGAAGAAGGGAAAGAAGAAGAAGAAGAAGAAGTATACACCACCACATCATCCAGGATGAGATTATCACTGTGTATAGTATATATACTTCTTGTCATGTATATATCAAGTTGTACTTTTATGTTACTGTCATTAAGGAAGTGCTGCAAAATTGTGGATTTTAGCATTTTGGAGAGGTTTTTAGTGAGACAGGAGCAACTTGCAATTTTGGGTCTTTGGAGAAAAAGCCACTGGGGTGACTTCTTTTCTCTTCTGAAATGAAAAGTTTGGAAATATTCCTTGAGAAAAATTAAAAAGTTAATAGCCTTACTGGGTGTGGGTGGTTAACTGTTGTCCTGTTGTGATATGTTTGTAAGTTGATGCATACATCTCTGCAGTTTTGTTATGAAATGATAGAGGACCTCGCTACTCCACGTGAGGCCAACATTGCTGTTCCTTCTCTCAGATTGTAACGTTAATTCCTGATTAAATACAATTCGTGTTTGCACCAATAACATTGCTGTCTGTCGTGACTTATTTTGTATCATTATGTACCTTTAAACACTTTAGGCTACGCCAACGTGATTTCATGTATCAGACTGAGAATCAAGCCATGTCAGAACATGATGGAACAGCTATCCAGACTTTTCAGCTGACTCATAAGAATCTTTTTGAAAAAAAAGAGACCTAAGCAGATGATTTACACCCTTCCTACCCCCTCCCCAGAAAAGCACACACACACTCACAACTTAAAAGGCATGATTGACTCATGGCATAGAGTGGTCCCTTCCCAAAATGAAGACATATACATTTACTGAACACTACAACCTCATACACTGGCTACTAAGGTTTAGAACCCGACACTACGAGCTCAATTTGTTATCTAGAATGTCCACAACGGAACAACAGGATACTAAATATTTTGTGACAGTAGAACTTTTTTTTTTGTCTTGCTTCCTGTGAGGCCATGACAGTATTGTTGATAGCGCACTGATATCAATCCATGTATTAGTTCAAAGTTTCAGAACTGTTTCGATGGGGATTGTTTGATATCAGACCACTTATCAACCTTAATGGATCACAGTTATGTATACACGCATACAGCTTCTGAGGAAATTCTTCTCAGCCTCTTTATTTTCGATTGTCATTCAACACTTGCTTCTCCTTGAAATAAAAAGCTTCTGCATAACTCTTTCCCCTATTTAGGTAAACATCGTTTAATTTTGACCTCCCAATGTCTCATCTTTTCAAATCAATATCTCAGTGAGAACGATAATGTTTTCAAATGCCTAGAACATGTAGCGTCTTTATTCCGATATCATCACAGACAATACTCAGTTAACGTCTGGTATGCAGCCACCCCCTCCACACCCACGCTGAGGTGAGGGCCTGTAAGGGTATTATCAATCTCTTGATTCTATGCTGCCATTGGTGATGTCCATGGTTATGTCTGCCGAACAGTCACTGTTGAGGACGAAAATCACATTCAAGTTGATAGTTTAGAGATTAAACCATTTTAGATATAGCCTGGCTGGCACTTCAGTTAGCTGGTTCCTGTCTTTGAGCGACTTTCAGAGCTGAGAGCTACATAAGCATAAACATAGCCATTATAACGTCCATACACTTCATCCCCATTGTCTTGATTACCTTCGCCAAGAAGGTTATGTTTTGGGTAGCGTTTGTATGTATGTGTGTATGTATGTAGACGACCAGCATAACTCGTGAAGAAAACAGTACGTCTGAATTCTGAAATATTTGAACAGTTTGTAAAAAAAAGTTACCGTGAAATCTAGCGAGGCATCATCTTAACTGTACGGTAATACAATAAGTCGGCTCTTGGATCGTATGAATAAGATTATGAAGTTTGGTTAGTCGGCGTACGAATGGGCGGACCTTTACAGCTGACTGCTGGGGTGAGTAGGCAGAGGGCGCCAAATTGTAATAGCTGCATGCGCACATTGATTGGTCACAAATTCTACATTGACCAATCAGCATAAAACTTGCTAAAGAAAGGATACACAACCATTTGTAGGGAAATGAGCCTTTGCGTACTCTTGGTGTAAATGAAATGAAGTTATTGCTATATCTATATAATTATGCACACACACAGAGGAATATAGAGCAATACATTTATGTCGAAAACATCACCAGAAACGTTTTGTTAATGAAGGCGTAGATTTTGAGACTTCTCAATTGCACATAACTTCAGTAAGACACAACATTAACAGCACAAAGACAGGGGGCAGTGAAGTTGTGCCTGTCTGAACGTGGCAGATTAGTGCTCCTAATTGAATTGACTATTCAACCAATCAGGTCGTGGTTCTGTTAAAGGTGCTCTCTCTCATTGGCTGACCGAATTAGCCCACCTGGCTATACTAGGAATAAAGATGTGACCATATATGGCAACACCATATATGGTCATATGAGGAAAATAGCCAATCATCTCCCCAAAATACCCCCCAAAATCGTATTTGGAAGTGATGTAGGCCAAAAGCTAGTGCGAATGGGGTTCTTTGAATATTTGTCCAATGTACCCCCATAGCAAATTTCAGGTCATTTGGATGTAATCCCAGAGCAAAGGAGGCACACATGTACGGTCTTGGTCTTAAATGGCCAAAAACCCTCAATAAAATCATTTTAAAGGCATTTTGTTTAAATCAAAAAAACGCCTGAGGGTATGTGCTAACTCTACATGTATACCAAATTTCAGCCCAGGGACGACCGAGATGAATCGCTTTGAAGATTTGACAGGAGGAGGAGAAGAAGAAAGAAACATGACCAAAGACAATATGTATCGCCCGGCCCACACCTATAGTATAGACGATACATAAAAAGACACAAAACGTTTGAAAGAAATACCCCTTATAGACATACTCCTAACAGACATTATGTATATTCTTAATATGCATTTTCTAATCTTTGATTTCTCCAAGAGCCTTCTCGGACCCTGCTTGGAAATGTGGGAATTTCCTTTCCTAGAGTCACCAATAGGAGATCAGGATTTTTATCAATATGAAAATCAGTCCAAATGGGGTCAGAATTTACTTTCACTATGGAAACCAGTCATCATAGCCTCCAAACACCATGGTAACAGACCGGTCTCATTAGGGCAATAATTGTTCCATGTTATCACGTGATACATCAGTAGAACTAGGATGTTCCCAATTCTTCTGACTTAAGCAATGGTCAAATTTGTGGGTTGTGTGGTTTGCTGTTTGCAGAAACGAAAAATTAAAATGTGTATCAATAAGATTTTTAAAAATGCAGATATGCACAAACTAAACTACGCTCTTAGAAAATTTTTGGAATGTTGTGTGTTTTCTTGTTTTCTTTTATGTCATACTTTTCGTTCCCAAGACTATAGTACCTGGCCGGGCACGGGATTGGAAATGTGACCCTATCACATAATAGGTGTTCTCCTTCCAGCTTGTAGGGACCTGCCAGTGGAAGAATCTGATTTAGTCAGCTAGGCTTTACCTATACCTTAAGACTTAGCTTCTCTTACCATGGAAACCACCCTGGTGACTGTCAATCAGTGATGTACTGTACATGCCTTTAGTCTTTAAGTTTACAATGATGTTATTTTGTATTAGAGAGAAAAAGGAGTGTTTGCGGTGTTTAAAGTTCGCCGTAGCGATATAGTCACATGCTGTACAGCAATGGAAACACCGGTTTTAAGTTCGCAGTGAGGCAATCACTTTTAAAAAAACAGAGAAATTTCAAGAATTTATAGGATATGCAAAAACTACCGAATTTCAAGAATTCCAGTGTCTGAGATCTGATTCACTTGTAATGTTGAGACAGCTTATTAAAGCGCCACGCTCAGCACAAAACCCATTGATTGCAACCTGTTTCTTTGCAAGACAAATGTCACAAAAACGGTCGCAGTAGACTGGCGGTCACTATAGACAGGATTCGTTATGCTTGTGTCAATGAGATAATTATCTAAGGGACCACCAAAGAGGGTTACACACCTATGTTCCAAACGCCCTATGTTCCGAACGCCCTATGTTCGGGACGTAGGTCGTTCGGATTGCAGCGCTATTTGCTGTTCATCTAAATGAGGCCCGTGAACTTGAGAAAGTGATTAGGACACTCTGGGACATAGAGTACCTAATGCAAGTATCAAATTGTACGGGCCGGATTTAATAAACGAGCCACGGGGGGTCTTACCCTTCAAGAGCGGGTAGGAAAGGGGACTTATAAAGGCTTCCTCAACGGATTGCAGCGCTATTTGCTGTTTATCTAAATGTGACCCGTGAACTTCAAAATGTGATAAGGACACTCTGAAACAAAGAGTACCAAATGCAAGTGTCAAATTGTACGGGCCGGATTTAATAAACGAGCCACGGGGGGTCTTACCCTTCAAAAGCGGGTAGGAAAGGGGTACATATAAAGGCTTGCTGGACGGATTGCAGCGCTATTTGCTCTTCATCTAAATGAGGCCCGTGAACTTGAAACAGTGATTAGGACACATTGGGACATAGAGTTCCTAATGCAAGTATCAAATTGTACGGGCCGAATTTAATAAACGAGCCACGGGGGGGTCTTACCCTTCAAGAGCGGGTAGGAAAGGGGACTTATAAAGGCTTGCTGGACGGATTGCAGCGCTATTTGCTGTTCATCTAAATGAGGCCCGTGAACTTCAAAAAGTGATACGTTCACATTGGGACATAGAGTACCTAATGCAAGTATCAAATTGTACGGGCCGGATTTAATAAATGAGCCACAAGGGGGTCTAACCCTTCAAAAGCGGGAAGGAAAGGGGACTTTTAAAAGCTTGGTGGACGGATTGCAGCCTATTTGATCTTCATCTTAATGAGGCCCGTGAACTTCAAAAAGTGATTAGGACACACTGGGATATAGAGTATCTAATGCAAGTATGAAATTTAACGGGCCGGATTTAATGAACGATCCTCGGGGGTCTAACAGTCAAAAGCGGAAAGAAAAGGGTACACAAAAAGGCTTGCTTAACGGATTGCAGCGCTATTTGCTCTTCATCTTAATGAGGCCCGTGAACTTCAAAAAGTGATTAGGACACTCACTTATTGCCATTTGCACCAATGTTGTGGCCTAGTGTCGTAATAAACATTGTATCCTCTCATGTTTCCAGGGGAATATTATGTAAAAACGAACTTTTTTGTTGATTCTTAAACTTAAGCTGTGCGTGAATGCGTGTGGGGGTCATCATGATCCATAGAGCGGCATGGAAGGTTTTCAACTTAATAAGTACGATCTGTAAAAGGCTACAAGCATTGGCCAAACTTCAATACTTTTTCAAAAATCAGTCTCGGGAATGTTCCGTGTTTTTGATACACAAAGTTTAATTGTCCGTTATCCTGACTGAGCCAGAATGCATCACCTGTTGAAAAACGCGTTTTCGTAAATCAAATTTTCTCAGCGATTTATACGTCTTACCGTTGAGGTCGACATGATACAAGCTGGGAGTTTGTCCTAGTAGCCTATGTCTCAACTGATTCCTCAAATTAGGTCCCTTTTTATGCCTGTCGCAAGTTTTTAACTTAAACTTACGTTACGAAGAAGGATGACTAGAAATTTGTAACAAAAAGTGATTTCACCAAATTCTTCATGTAACCGATTTCGATATCATCTCAAGATTCTTTTATGGTTTTGAGAATTTATGAGACATTCTTGTGATTTTATTAGACAATCTTGATTTTTTTTCAAAGCATCTTGAGATACTATAAAAGGTATTGGGATGTTCTGAAAGCATCTTGGAAAATCTTGAGACTTTTTCTGTTCCATCTTGAGAATTTATGAAACATATTGAGATGACTATAAGACATCTGAAGAATATCTCATAAAATCTCAAGATTAAACATAAAGTCTTGAGACCATTGGAATAAATATTCAGATTTTGTCATTTTCAACGAATCGTGATTATGATCCGTTGTGTAACAGAAAAGTGTTTCACAAAATATTGGATATGTCCCTTAAGCTTGAAACGGTCAGAAGTGTTCAACCTAATTATAATCTGCTCGCTGTTATATGTTTCAAACGGGCACACTGGAAGTCATGCCAAGAAATTGTGAAAATATTCGGAAGGTGAAGATAATTTGTTAACGCTACAAAAAAATCCAACAATTTTCATTTATCATCACATTTCAACCCTCAACTCGTAATTGTAAACAAGACTGACGCCAGCAACCTTGTGGGTTTAAAGGTCGTTGGACCGTGAAGGCTCTCAAGTTCGGGATATTATGGAAATGGAAGGATTGTGCTCAAATGAAGACCTTTATTTACAATTCAATTGCAAGTCTCTTTACATAATCATCACATCATTAGTACGAAATAAAAACAGACATCGACTGTAGGAACATTACGCTGGGGATAAATCTGGGTTACCCCCATCGCGTATCGTTCGTTCCGTCCTGCGAAACACAATTTCTATTACTATTTCTAAAAACTATTTAAATTTCCCGAACAATTTGACACTCGCATTAGGTACTCCATGTCCCAATGTGTCCTAATCACTTTTTGAAGTTTACGGGCCACATTTAGATGAAGAGCAAATAGCGCTGCAATCCGTCCAGCAAGCCTTTATAAGTCCCCTTTCCTACCCGCTCTTGAAGGGTTAGACCCCCCCGCGTGGCTCGTTTATTAAATCCGGCCCGTACAATTTGATACTTGCATTAGGTACTCTATGTCCCAATGTGTCCTAATCACTTTTTGAAGTTCACGGGCCACATTTAGATGAAGAGCAAATAGCGCTGCAATCCGTCCAGCAAGCCTTTATAAGTCCCCTTTCCTACCCGCTCTTGAAGGGTTAGACCCCCCCGCGTGGCTCGTTTATTAAATCCGGCCCGTACAATTTGATACTTGCATTAGGTACTCTATGTCCCAATGTGTCCTAATCACTTTTTGAAGTTCACGGGCCTCATTTAGATGAAGAGCAAATAGCGCTACAATCCGTCCAGCAAGCCTTTATAAGTACCCTTTCCTACCCGCTCTTGAAGGGTTAGACCCCCTCGTGGCTCGTTTATTAAATCCGGCCCGTACAATTTGATACTTGCATTAGGTACTCCATGTCCCTATGTGTCCTAATCACTTTTTGAAGTTCACGGGCCTCATTTAGATGACGAGCAAATAGCGCTGCAATCCGTCCAGCAAGCCTTTATAAGTCCCCTTTCCTATCCGCTCTTGAAGGGTTAGACCCCCTCGTGGCTCGTTTATTAAACCCTGCCCGTACAATTTGACACTTGCATTAGGTACTCTATGTCCCAATGTGTCCTAATCACTTTTTGAAGTTCACGGGCCTCATTTAGATGAAGAGCAAATAGCGCTGCAATCCGTCCAGCAAGCCTTTATAAGTACCCGTTCGGAACATAGGGCGTTCGGAACATAGGGCGTTCGGAACATAGGTCGTTCGGAACATAGGTGTGTTCAAGTACATGTGGTATCTCACCTCTCACCCCCGGGTCATACCATTCGGACCCGGGGTATATTTATGGAACTCTACAGTAGTCTTTTTCTAAATTTTAATGATAATTGTATATTTTCTTATCCACTGTGGTTTTTGAAGCCTTTGTCAGAATTCATTTCACATACGCACACGGTCATGATCCTGAAATGCCGTTTTATGTATCTTAGCAACAGATATGCCTTTTAATTTCAAAGCAGCACACAACCCCAGCGGCAAGTGTTTTGTCTCTACAGATAATATCTTTTGAATCCAAAGAATTCAAAATTTGATTGTACAGACTAATGATGCATAATGCAACAAAAATACAACACAATAGTTGACCAAACACATATTGTATGATGGTATTATGAATATATCATGGATATGTGACAACAGAAGTAACATGTCTTCCTACGCCTTGCATCATATGTTTCAGTTGTATTGTGAACAAACATTTAACGCCAGCTGCGTTATGATAATGCGAATTCAAAGCAGTTATTGTGCATGGGCTACTGCCAACACATTCGGGTAGAATACAAAGAGTTCCAGAGTCGGGCGCTGAACGGTCGAGAAGGTTTTAAGCAAAGCTCAAGCAGCAGAGCGTTGAAATAAAATTTGCACTGACAGTAAAGACTTCTGAGTGGAGCACGAACTCAGTAATCGTCAATTAGCATAACACTTCAATGCATTCCAAGGTAAACAAAACAGTTATTACAATAGATACGTTAAATTTACATCGTGGGGGTTCAAAGACGGTTTTTGATGTTGGAGCTAGGGACCTGGGCTTAACCTACAATCTATCCTATTCTTAACTTACGTTAAATGGAGGTCCCGTGTTTGATGAGAGCCACAGCACAAGCACGTTAAAGAACCCACCACACTTATCGAAAAGAGTAGGGGTCCTTCCCGGAGCGAGTAGGTCAGATAAATCTTTCAGGATATGGAGCTTGTACTCTTCAGTACAAACCTGGTGTGTTACGCCATGAGGCGGTTTACACGGCATGCAATACAAACAAAACAGACAAAAAAATCCAGGGAGAACTCTACGCAATAGAATATGAATCAAACAGCCTGATGAATTATCTTAAAAGTCAGACGTTACAGATAACATCACTGTCTTTCATCATGGAATCAGAAGGTCGGTTTATTTTGTATCATGTAATCCTTCAGGTACTTTCCCCAATTTGAAAATGGCAGGTGGTCAGAAGCTACGCAAACACCAAATAAACAATCCACTTGACTTGGGTCTGTGGAAATCTTAGACAGCTGGAGTTTTTACTAATTTCACGATGTCTATTCAAACTGAGTCATATATCAGATTCCACATCATTGAAATAACTTTCGCAGAAATGCTAATTTTGTAACTCATTGTTTTGCCTGTTGGTGCCTGGGCAATGACAGAACTTCAGGTAAACTATTCACTACATACCAAATCATCTCACCAAACAACGAGGGTGGTAGCAATGCCCCGTGCTTGATTCACCAAATTCCAGAAAAGTGATTATGTAAGTATTCCCATACAAAGATATTGTTTGATGTTGCATTTAAAACAGCCCCATGCACCTTGATAGATATTTCATCATGCTAGAAAACCTGAGTGTTTACATTTAAGTTATAAGTTTAGATTATCAAAGACCCTATTGATAAGTGCACTTCCGAATCATTGAAATGAAGTGTCAACATACTTTCTAAAGTACATTGTGCGGAAAAAGTAGTATAGACCTCCATTCGCCATGCACCTTTAGATCATTCAGATAGCTATGCCTGAATAACACCTGAATCATGGTGGAGTCATTGCATTCTGATTACATCATACAGTCCCTAATGTTGCCTGTTTCCTGTTTGGACTGTTTTTTTTTTTTAATTTTCAAAGTTTTATCTATAAAAGGGCCTTCGTTGCCTACCGTAATATCACTTCGGGTTTCTGGATACTGGCCGTAGGACGCACAGGTCTTTCTATTTTGCAACGAGGCCTCGGCAATTCTTGTGGAGGTCGACAACGGCAGATCCAGCCGAGATGAGGGGCCTGCTTGCTGTCATCAGCTGTCTGTCATCTGTCAACGGTAGGAAATGTTACTACATGTATGTGTCCGTTTGCAGATGGATAGAAAAAAAAGGAATACAATGTATATCAGGATCAATATTGCGTCGGTGGAGATTATGCCGGTGGAGATTATGATCGGAGTCTCTGTCATCAAAGATCGTAATCAGGATCTCTGCCGGCACAATTGCCAATTCTACCTGTAGAGATCCCGATCGGAGTCTGAACATTTTCCTGTGCTTGCGGATATTTGCCTGAATGATTAGAACTTGCCAACTTCGATTCATGTCACCTTAGATCTATAAACTGACTTGAAACTCAGGATTTATAAATGGGAGACCACTCTAACACGTCCCCAGCATCCTGATTGTGATTTCTGTCAACAGACTCCGATAAAGATTTGTACCATGGAATATGTTTACTTTAGAGAGAGAGAGCTCAGAGAGGTAACATACAATTCAAACAGTTTTTGTCAACTTTTCTTCAAGTGTTGACTTACTATATTGTGTCGCAGGCGCCCGGTGCACTCAATATGTTTGAAGGAGCAAGAAACCTTTCCAATAAAGATTCAGATTTAAAACCGATGAAAAAGAATCAAACTCAGGAGTAAAGTTAGAATCATTAAGAAAGCACCAGGTGTGGGATGAAAAGGCTAGTTGATAATTATCTATGTATTTCTTGATCGTTCTATGATATACATTCAATACACAGTAGCTTTCAAACGATTTAAATGATATCTCGATTTCTAATTTAAAACAAAGTCTGAGGTTCACACTGGTTTAACAACAGAGACAGGCAAGGTTTGGAGAGTCGCTTTATCTCAGTATCCTGACTTTCAGAATGTCAATCATGCATTGTTTGTAGTGCCATAGTGTTCCTTTGTGATGTGGGAGTCCGTACCCATAAGGTTGTCGCAGGTGTATCTCAGTTTCCCGGTTTTCGAACTGTCGGGCATTTGTCCATTCCTGTACACGTGATGCTAGATCTGCTTTGGTTTAACGAACGTTCGAACGTTCAGTGTTTACAAGAGATCTTACGAACGTGTGGCAGCTTCTCCAAGAGTTCTGAGGCTCAGATGTTCAAGTGAATCTGTTTATCCAGGGGGTCTGCATATCTTTGTGCGTGAGGCGTAGCGAGCCATATCAATGCACCGTTTATCGTAGCCGGTCCGTTCTAATTCAACGGTAAACTTTCCCCGCCAATCATTCGGTATTAAGGGTATATTGGTCGCTTTAATTCTATATATCACGTTTTTGGTTATCTTGAATTCATCGTTAAGCTTTATTGACAAATTCTTCGTATCGCGAAGTCGAACACCAGGTAGCTTGATTCCAATACAAAAACGTAGCACATGAAATTCCCGACTGTCCTTCAGTCTGTAGTCTTCTGAATGCTGTGGAAGACTTAAGTACTGCCGCGGGTCAGACGAAAATTACATGCGCTGATTTAAAGTGTTGGAATAAAGTTTGACCCCTTAGCTTAGATAAATCCTACCAATAATAGTTCAGATTTCTCATTATGTATATAAACATGTCTCCACAAACTTTTTGGTTAAATGGTTTAAAAAATGCATTTCAAATAATTCAATACGGCGGAACCAAGATGGCGGATTTCGCTAGTGTAACCCGATATGAATATATTTATATTTTTATGACGTCATTTTGACGTCGTTCCTGCTGCCATCTACAAATAACGTCTTGGGATATATCATGATTTATCATACAGAATTTATATTTAAGATTTGTCGTGTACCTTTGAGTTATATGGAAATACCCAATTTGTTGGTTTTCGTCAATAAAATCACATAAATGACGTCAAAATGACGTCGAAACGTCATTAATCTTTACGTTCATTCTTTTCACGTTTCTACAAAATTACATTTTGTAACTATGATCATAATAAACCTTATCATGCATGTTACTAGATGACAAGTATCAAACAATAGGGAATATGAGTGCAGATTTTGCTGGGGTCAGTTTTGACCCCACTGGACCACGCGTAAACTTTCTAGGAAAACTTAATCAACAATGAGCCAATCTCGGTAAAAACTTATGAGAAGTTATAAGACATATATACAAACACACTCATTGAAGGAATTTTGTTTTCGACTCGAAATGTCAAAAAGGCACATGTTGATATACGCCTCGGGTCAGTTTTGACCCCATACGGTGGTTTGAGGGTTAAATGTCCAACCGTTTGAGCCATGAGGAAGACCGTTTACAACTGATAAGTTCTCGTTGATATATTCATTCCTGTCGACGCCGTTTCGGTGGCTTCTTGTCAATGCTTTTCTCCCTGACATGCTACACAATTGGCTGTTCACATCATGCGAGACCTGCTTGGTCATGTTTGTGGAAGTTGTGTAAACATACCTTTCGTAAGTTTGTTGATCTTGTGGTGGCGCCGTGTGCCTGTGAAATTGGGAGGTAGAAAACATTAGGCTCCGTGACTTCTTTTGCTTCTTTCCTAACTGTACGGATGAAGGCCTATCTATGTGTAGTTGTGGTTACTGGATGTATCTTGCGTGTGTCTACCTCTCTCACTCATGCAGAGTGCCTTATAAACAAGCTATTTAAACCTGTTTGGGACCGTTTTGTGGTGTTTTTATTGTAAGCAGTCTCCAGTTCCAACATTAAAGGCAACCTAAGCAATATTAGGGCGCTGAAAGTCATATATTCAAAATCAATTTTTTTCTGATTTCTATCCATAGTAAGTTTAGATAACACTATACCATCACATATCGACCATCATGGAGCAAAAATGTGATGTCGCTGTGTGGTGGGAACACATTGAAAATTTGAGCACTTGGAGGCCAGCCATCATTTCAAATCTTCCGAACATGTACGATTCTAACCGATAAGTCCCGAACGCATCCGAAGAAATAATCACGTGGTCATGGCTTAATGTCCTTGGGCATTGTGACGTCACGCGGCCGGAAGTTACCGAAAATTGTCGACAGAAAACGGTTACGGCTGGATTCTGGGCTGATTTTTTGGGGGACCTAATAAATAAAATACTCCTTTTGTGGCTTGCTTCTGTGCTATTTAAACGCCCAAAGTATGAAATAATGATGCAGATGTGCTAATATGGGGAAGCAAATGTCAATTTCAACCTCACAAAACAGAATTGATTTCCCTAGAATATTTCAAGTTTTACCCCCTGAAATCACTTATGGAGGGGAGGGGGTACGTGTGGATAAAAACAGTCATGTACATGTCAGGATAGAGATTTCAATCTGCAGATCGGCCACTCTACCGGTACAGATCCTGATTCGAGTGTGTGAATCTAGCTAACGTTAGGAGTAGCGTTAAAATAATCTAGATAGGACCTGGTGTTGATAGTATAGGGATACTTATCTATCTATATGTTGATCGGACTATGATATACAATTAATACACAGTAGATAAAGACATACAAACGTTGACCAAACACACATTGTATGAGGGTACTATGGATATGGAACGGCCTATTAACAAATGAGTAACAAACAATTCAACCATGTCTTCCTGTGCCTTGCATCAGATATTTCAGTTCTGTGGTGAACAAACATCCTACGGCAGCTGCGTGATAATAATGCGATTTCAAAGCAGTTCTTGTGCATGGGCTACTGACAACACATATAGATGTGAGAATCCAGAGTTGGGCACTGAACAATCGAGAAGGTTTTGAGCAAAGCACAAGTAGCAGAGCGTTGAAATATAATTAGATATGACTCTGTAGTCTTCTGAGTTGAGCATGAACACAGTTATTCTTACATAACTTAGAAATTAGATGGATACTATGGTAAACAAGACTACTACTAGTACTGTGCAGACTAGAAACAAAGAATACATTAAATAGTATTAAAAAGAAGTAATATGTTACAACGTAGGAGTAACGTTATAATAATTTACATAGGACCTGGCGCATTGTGGCGTGGTCTTTAAAGGCAAGTTGATAGTTATCTTTTTAAGTGTTGTTAAATCAATGATATACAGTTGATACAAAATATTTCCCCAAATATAATGAATGCAATATAAGGCCACAGCAAGTAGATTGCAGGGATGGCATCAGCGCGCGCATGTATTTTCAGCTGATTTTGAAATAAAAAACAAGATTTTTTACCCTTCGGCTATGGTCAATATGCCGAAAATGGGGCCATATGTCAATGTCCTTCATTCCACGAGCCCTAAGACTTTACTACAGTAATGATTCCAAGTAGACCACGCATCGAATATCTAGCACCTCAATTTAAACTCGAGTTATAACAGAACTTTCTATTGATTTCACGGATTGTTACCGTATATATATTGAGACTTCCCTTGTTGTGAACTGACTGGGCACTTGTTGCGAGCACTTTTTATCCTATATGATACGTTTTTATAATTATTATATCATCGTAGTAAGTAAAACTACGCCTAGAGCGATTTTTGTGTTTAATTAGTGTTTTGATGTTTACAGTTAATTGTTTTAAGTGTTGCAGTAATATTATGTAAAGAGCGTGCAATTCAGCCGTTAGGCTGCCATATGCTTTATGCAATAAACCAATACGATACAATACGAAACGCCTGTCAGTTCCATCCTAAATATTCCCGAGGCAAAAAGGCATCTGCACATGTAGGAAAATAATGTTGAAAATCCATACAAATGTGTTGTACAAGTATTGTTTATGAAAGCCGTAATAAGATTGCCTTTCATCACCAAAATACGGTAAGGCACAGATCACGCGGCCCTCATACCAAACTTGTAATAGGAATTAGTCTGTAATTGCTGTACCATTATTATCAACAATGTAATCGGATGTGTTAGTCTTGAATGAAGTGAACTACTAAAAATCCGATAAGAGATTCAGATGAAGTAACTAATACCATGCGGTTTGAGTAGACCATTGTTTAGCTGTCTGACTGTCAATTCAGTCCGACAGTCAGGACAGCAATAGCGGAGAGAACTTCAGTTGAGACAAAGTGAGCAGAGCCAGCATTATGAAGTCACAGTTAGGGTATGCTTATTGACTCAGGAGTCTCCCGTGCCCAGTGTGCGGGAAACTTCTCTGCGTTCTTGATGTGCTATACAAACTCAGATCTAAATTCAAAATGATTTTAATGTTGACATCAGTGTTAGTTACTGTTATATTGAATACTTGTTAGTTGTAATACAGCGTTTTATCGCTTCAGTTCAACTTACATGCTTTATGGTATTCAAGTTTGAAAATTTAGACATCTTGGTTTTTTTGCTCATCTTGTTTTTTTTCACCCGCCCGCACTAAATCTGTAGTCTGCAGAGGATGTTTTCCATAAAACTTACTTGCTGTGGCCTAATGCAGGATAACATATCTCGATTTCTAATTTGAAACAAAGACTGAGGTTCACTCTGGTGATGCCTCGGATTGGCGCCCGGCTATTGCCCAAGCGTTGGCCGTTGGTCGGGCGAGCCACGGGCAACCTGTTCACGAGCTCTCCGAGCTCAAAATCGTCGCCGAGGCCTCGCGGAATTTAAAAGTAGCTTCCAGTGACCCGCGAACGTCGGTCGCTAGCGGCAAACGCTTGGCCAATAGTCGGGCGGCAATCCGAGGATTTCTAGCCCCTTTTTTTTTTTGGTCGGAGGTCGCCTAAACTCTTCGGCCTCGATTGGGCTTTATGCAATAATCGCCGTTTCGCCGTACCGTATAGGTTCAGAAATCTTTTTTCCTGACATTATCCTAGATGCGTCCTGTCCGCGCAACAATATACTCGTACTACCCAGTGGTAAGTCCTACGCCGCCGCTGAGGACACCGGGACCTATCGTGGTGCACAGGATGAATGCAGACGACGTGGTGGCATCGTGGCGATACCGAGGAACGAGGAGGAGCAACAGAACCTGGTGTTTCTTAAGAACTGCGTCAGCAGGTGAGGTGACAACTATATAGGGTTTGAGCATCACTGTTAGTATATCCCCTGTACTCAGCAGTTGAATTGATATCATGGTATGCAGATATAATAGTTATCAATTATGGGGGTAATGTCCTATCGTGTACTTTGCATAACTACATACAGTGGCGATCAGTTTTGGCTTGGTGTAAAGAAGACAGCAGGAGTATGGACGGACGGCAGGGGCACCGCACTGGGCAGTTTTACGAGCTGGGCACCCGGGGAGCCAGACAACGGTAACAGCTGTGCGCACCTCGTCTTCGGTGACCAAACAGGGGAACGACGAGACAATTGGGCAGACGCAGGCTGCAACGCTCAGTGGCGCTACGTCTGTGAGATACAACATGGTAAGACTCATTATATTTCCTTCTCCTTTCTCTCAGCTTTTGCAGAAAATAAAAACTGAACAAAATATACAATGGTATGATAGAATTTTCTGATTAATTATGCAAATTAGTCCAATTTTCAAACTTTGCATACCATTGTTTACGTGTCTGTATAAGTTACATATTACATGCCCCAAATCATACAAATCCATCGTTCCTTCCTTCAGTTATCCTTTTTGGAAAGATTTACCCAAAACGCCCATGCAGACCCAGTGCAAGTCGCTAGGGGCCAACATTACTCTCCTAGCAGAGGAATGGGTTCGGTTGGTTTTTGACGTGTTTTTAGGATCTACTTTGCATAATTATTGAGGAAAGCTTATAAAACTGCTCCATTCCATGATAGGACTCTTAAACATGTGACATATGTGACTAAGAAAGAGGGGAATATCGATAGATATCGATTATGCAAATGAAGATCTTATTTGCATAATTGATAAGAAATATTAAAATTCCGTAGTGGTAAATTATTGTAATTCCATTCTAACGGCATTTGGAAGTTGAATGAAGTTGAATATTGAATCAGATATATATCATGCAAATCATGGCCTCATTTACATAATCTATCAGTAAATGCTACGATTGCATTGTTTAAGATGAGAATTTCAAACTTTGAACAACTTGTTTTGTCTGGGCCTATTACGTTGCATCTGTAAACAAGAGTTCTACGACCTCATACCTTCGTCAAATGATTTTGACCTTTATGACTGACGTATTAGGAGTGTTTTTCATCAATCATCAATCATACCAGTTGACCCTCTTCACCCAAATAACATAAGTTGTCCAAACCTCCTTGTTATGACTATGAGCTTAACAAAGAAGGTTATGCTAACATTTATCATCAATTATGCAAATAAGCTCCCTCCTTATTAGCATAATTTGATTCAATGGTGTTCACATTCACACAACTTCCTAATGGCACAATTATGAAATTGCCGTCATTTACTAGTATGGAATTATAGTAGTTTCTCATTAATTATGCTAATTAGGCCCACATTTGCATATTTCCTATCTATCAACATTCCTCTCTTCCTTAGTTACAAATGTCACATATTTGAATAGTCATATCATGGAACACAGCAGATTTTTAAAATTGCCTCATTAATTATGCGAGTTAGAATTTGATTTGCATAATTATCATCCAATCATACAAAGCATCACGTAAGCTATCTACATACCAAAAACCATGACCATCCATCAAGACCATCTCGAGTTATAGTTTTTCTCATTAATTATGTCAATGAGGTTCTCATTTGCAAAGCTGATATCTATTAATATTTCTCTCTTCCTCAGTTACATATGTCACATGTTTAAGAGTCCTATCATGGAAATTGATGGATGTATAAACTTTCCTCATTAATTATGCAAATTAGATACTGATTTGCATAATAAGTATCTAATCATGTACATCAGCACTCAAGCTATGTACTTACAGAAATTTATGACCACCCACCAAGCCCTTCTTGAGTAATTCCCTTTCACAGTCTGAAGCAAAACCTGCCCCTGCTGTAGCCAACCCATAGGTCTGCTTGGAGACTACCTTACCATTATGCCTACAGCTGGCTCACAGCCAATTTGTGTGACTGACGTTTCCTGCCCTCAACATGACCCCTCAGGACCTCCTTGCCCTATGCATGACGCCTTGGAAAAACAGAGCCCACACGTACACATACTTCAGCATACAATGTAACACATTTTTACACTTTTCTCGTTAATTATGCAAAACACTTCGCCCAAAATCTAATCATCTTGAGATTTCCCACATACACACCGACACACCAACTACGACAACAAACCATCCAGGCGTTCTCGACTTATTCTGTTCACTAACAGACACACAGACAAGCACCATCGAATAACCTTGTCGACGAAACCATTTCGTCGACGAAGGTTATAAAGATCCTTTTGATGGATTTGTCTGATATTGTCATGCCAACAACGGCGGTCAGTGGGTATTTGGGGACGGCTAAACCCTGGCGTCAACCGACTTTTCTAACTGGCTCTCCGGTGAACCGGCGGCAAGAGTTAACGATGGCGGTAGTTGTGTTGGCTACTGCATAACTGAATCCTCATGGCATTCGAGATACTTCAATTTTAAAAGGGGATTCATCTGTAAGCTACATGAAGGTATTCGTTTTGATCACCCTCTTTTTGGTCCTTAAATTGTACATTCTGCTCTGCTCTCCTGGGGAGACAAAGTTTAAATACCGAATCTAGTAACATTACATCACAGATTGTCAAAGAAGTGGACCATTTATAACCAGTAACTATATAGTCACCACCCCCCCTCCCAAGCAGACCCATGATGGTGACAATGCAAACTCAAGATCTATGCTTTCCTGTAGATAGAGTATAATCTATTTGAAATCATTTACCGACTGTTCCCAACACTGCAGTCCACTGCCTCCTGGGGTACTTCCGGTGCGGACACAGACTGGCCTGCATCCTGGCCTGGAAGCGGTGTGACGGGCGGACGGACTGTTCAGACGGGAGTGACGAGGAAGGCTGTGGTAAGTTGGTCTCACTTTGTACCAACTGTACTTGCAGCTGCTGTTAAAGTAAAGATTGTGTTCTTCTTCCTATTAGCCCAGGTGTTGGGAAAGGTGAGAATCTCCCCAGAAGGTACCTAAATGCAATATATGGAGTCATATCGGTTATGGGTTATACCGACACCCCTATGTTCCAACACCCCTAAGCTATGTTTCGACATTGTTATGTTCCGACACCCCCATGTTCTGACACCCCCATGTTCCCACACCCCTTGTTCCAACACCCCATGTTCCGACACCCCCATGTTCCGACACCCCCATGTTCTGACACCCCCATGTACCGACACCCCCATGTTCCGACACCCCATGTTCCAACACCCCATGTTCCGACACTCCATGTTCCGACACCCCTATGTTCCAACACCCCTAAGCTATGTTTCGAGATTGTTATGTTCCGACACCCCCATGTTCTGACACCCCCATGTTCCCACACCCCTTGTACCCACACCCCATGTTCCAACACCCCATGTTCCCACACCCCATGTTCCGACACCCCCATGTACCGACACCCCCATGTTCCGACACCCAATGTTCCGACACCCCATGTTCCGACACTCCATGTTCCGACACCCCTATGTTTCGATTTTCCTATGTTCCGAAACCCCTAAGTTCCGACATCCCTACATGTATGTCCCGACACCCCCTCCCTAAATACAGGGGTGTTGGAAGGTTGGGGTGTGGACCATAGGGCTGTCGGAACATAGCGATGTCTCTCTTACAGACGTAATGCTGCAAGTCTGGCTTTACTCTAAAACTTACTATCATTGCTACATCCACGGTTGATGCTCTGATAAGTTTGTATCGCCTATTTGGAACCGTCTCAGCTTGGTCACGACTTGTCATTGAAACCATTTCTTCTTCCACATTCCAGACCTTGCCAACTTTGTGTAATGATTTATTGCATATCAGGTACATTTGCAAGCTCATGGTCTGATATAGAAAAATATTGTCAGTGCCTCGATGTTATAAGCCGTAAGTTATGATTGCAATATCTATCTTTCAGAGTGCCTGCCAATTCCTGGGAATTTCAGCCTGAGCAGCAGACTTGCAATGCTGCCGAATCCGCTTGGCCAGGCGACATTCGAGGACGTACAGAATTCCTCTGTGGCAAAACTGCTCAACAGTCCGAACGCCAACCCACCTGCACTGGCAAATAGAGTCCACCCCGAGTTCAGAGAATTTGCCTCTACGGTCATCTTCCCACGATGCAATGTCTCCGGAGAGAACAACACTGACTGCTTTTCTTCCGGAAATGTAGACAACACGACTTCATGCACGTGAGTAAAAATGCGTCAGTCAGTGGCATTGAGATTCTCACCGCAATTTACGTAATTTCACTGACTTTGATTTTTTTGGCGGGATATTTTACAATGGCATTGCCTTCAATGATATCTGGTCTTTCATACTAAGAACAATTGTAAGATATGTATTGATTTATCATCTTGTTGTAGGCTCAAAAAGATGTGCAAGGTTAGATATTTCGCATCTTGCAAATATTGTACTCCCATCGGCCTGTAATAAGTTAGATTTCATCTCAATATGACTTCTAGGGGCACACAACTGCTGCCATGCCGTTCGTGGTGTGAAGAAGTCCTCAACACGGCTGGTGACGGGATAAAGAACCTGCTGTATGGATGTGACTTGTTCCCTCCGCCACAACATGGCTGTTGGAATCCTGAACCGGAGACAGCCTTTTTAGGACTGAACTATGAGGGTAAGCAGTGTATTCAATGCTCTCCACTGCAAATAACATTTGAGATTGTCACTTGAATTTTACCAATTCCATTGCCCTGCATATTCAGCTTGCAACTATGCATAACTAGTATGTATTTTAATGTAAACATCATGTGATTGGGTACAAGTATCATTTCCCTACCTGTTATGTTAGCTTTTGGGCAGTGACGGATGTTTGATTTCAGCATATCCATCAAATTCACTATACACATTCAGCTGCTGATAAACAGTCCTTTCTCTTCCCCAGTTTGCTACCACGGCAGTGGCATGAACTACCGTGGGACAGGAAGTACAACTATATCCGGGGCAGACTGCCTACAGTGGTCCGTTGCGCAAGGTGGATTCTACACGACCGACTACCCCTGGGCTAACCTGGTAAACAACTACTGCCGCAACCCGGCCGGTCTCGAGCGGCCATTTTGCATGACGGAAGATGGCGGCCAGGAGGAATGCGACCTCATTCCGTGCAGTAAGTTGTCTGGTCAAGATGAGAGACATACTGTGACCCTTAGGAAGATATCATAGGTCCCAAATAAAGCTCATTCTTCTGTAATGTTTTGCCATCAACCCTCATTGCTAGCTGAAAACTTTCTGTTATTGCAAATCATTGAATTTATGATTGATTTTCGTTGCCTTTGATAACTTGATGTTACACCCAGATACCGACCTTGGCTGCTTGGACATTGGTCCTCCAAACTACGGCAACAGAAGCCCTGGGAAGAAGTTTTACTACGTGGGAGAAAGGGTCGCGTTCACCTGCAATGAAGGGTATAAGCTCCCGTCCGGGTATCCCAGGGAAATGAGATGCATTGAAGGAGGCACCTGGCAATATGACAAGCCCACTTGTTCAGGTGATTGCTTCAAGCACTATGGCCTTTAAAAACACATACATTATACATCAGAATCACGACAAAAGACTATCAGACATAGTATAGTAATTCGGTCTAATGATTATCGGGCATGTACCTTTTCCCGTTCTTAGTCAATATGAAGTCAAGACTGAAAAAGGAGCTACTCGAAGGATACAGCGCAGATCTGGCACCTGAGGACAACATCGTCATCGGCTTCGCTGGTTCTGTGGAACAGATCGT
Organism: Branchiostoma lanceolatum; assembly: GCF_035083965.1. Taxonomy (NCBI): domain Eukaryota; kingdom Metazoa; phylum Chordata; class Leptocardii; order Amphioxiformes; family Branchiostomatidae; genus Branchiostoma; species Branchiostoma lanceolatum. Next base: position 3,282,245 of record NC_089737.1, read on the forward strand.
CGACTTGGTAAGTCACTTTATTTTCGCCGGGACTTGATTTTGCGATAGGAGGGGAAAGGTTATCAGAGTGTTTTAAGTTCGCGGCTGAAACAGATCTGAAGCAGAATGAAAACGCATACTCGAGGTGTCAGGTTTTGTGATGGAGCAAAATGATAAACCAACAGCGAAGGTTTCAAGATTTACAATATTATCTGTTGCACATTTGAAATCCTTTTTAGTTCCAAGAAAGCTCACTGAAGACTAAATTCATGCCGTCATTCTTATTTCAGGATGAAAAGAAGGAGCAGCTCGTTGCGTCTGTGGTCATGAAGCTCGTAAGTTGGTACAGTTATGACAACTTTAGGGCAGCACGTGTTTGGTAAAAATACTGTACATTATCATTTCATCCTCTAAAGGCTTATATCCCTTTCATTATATGGCCTCAGCAAGTAGATCATATGGATGACATCCACGCGCGCATTGGTTTTCGCCTGATTTTGGAAAACAAAGAACAAATTTGCTGCTTTCCCGCAATGCCTTGAGTGAAGTTGTAGAAGTGGTTGCACTCAGAGTGAGTGAAGTTGAAGTGATTCAAGGCTGCCACACCAGTGGCGCTTTCTGGAATCCTAAAAGGAAACCCAAGCAACATTAGGCACCAAAAATCTGATTTTGAAAGTCAATTTATTTTGTAATTTTTATACATGATTAGTTCAAACAACACTTATCATAATGTATGGCGACATTCATCATGCAAAAATACAACGTCGTTGTGATGTGAGAACCCATTGAAAATCATCGCCGGAGTTTTTGTAGGCTCGCGAAACTAAGGGAATTACCGTACGGCACGTTTTTGCGCGGTTTTTAAATGCTCAAAGTATGAAGTTCTTACGCAAATGTGCTAAATAGTGTTTGTAAATGTCACTACCATAAAGATTTCAGCATTACTCTTTTATTTCCATATTTGGGCCTTAATATTGCTTTGGTTGCCTTTAAAAAACAGGAATAGCAGACTCACTTGATGGCTGTGACACCATGTTTTGTCACTTCAATTCTTGTCTTACAACGTAACGTTCATAGTCTTAATTGTGATAATTTAGGCGTCTTACTTTTTAGCATCTTCTTTTTTTTCATTCTCAGAGTCTGCAGAGATTGTCATCCATAAAAGTTTTACTTCTTGTGGCCTTAATTTCTTCTCCGCAAGAAAATTTTTATTTTTCCAGACATGGGAGGACAGTCGACTGAAATGGGATCCAAAATACTACGATGGTACTGAGGCATTCAGCACTCTGGGTGACAGAATTTGGACCCCAGCAATGACCCTCAAGAGAAAGTACGTCGTCTCTTTTTTCACCAGTCCAATTAAGATTACCGGGGTAATGAATTCTTGTATTAAATCACCTGTTTCATAATTGCAATAAATGATTTTTTTTAATGGCGGAAACAAAGTTCGGACATTCCCTTTGTGAAAAGTCGAACCTACCAGTCTGGTCTTACGCGGCTTTTATTGAACTTAAAAAAATTGGTATGTTCCGACTTAGTAGGTTGCCGGCTATGCAAACATATAAATAAACAAACAAATAAACCAACAAATAAACAAAATAGATAATAGAGAACAGCCATAACACCTCGAACACTGAAAGTCGGCGACGATCATGATATATTGTAACAGTATGAGACAACTTTTAAAAGAAAAAATTGTCAGAAAGCTATCGCCATTTGATCAATCTAACTTCTAAGACAAATTTCTTGTTTGTTTACTTCACAGTGCCGATTCTTTGTACCACGGGCTGGAAAAGGGTGTGCCTGTAGGGATCAGCAGCAATGGTACCGTAACTTGGACGGTAGAAACCCTGACCACCACCGTGTGCGATGCAGACCCCTTCTACTTCCCGGCAGACACAATGGAATGTGAAATTTGCTTCTCCGCAACCTCAGAAATCGACCAAACCATACGTAAGGCTTTCAAAACATCTATGAAAGTATATTGATACCAATTAGTTTGTTTGACGAGGGCAGTTCTATAATAATTTCCTTCTTCCGGTTATTGTTGGAGACGAAATTTCGTGTTATATACAAAAATGTCGCAATATGTCACCTGGTTGTTTTCATTTCTTAACTCGTGACAGTTTTCCACAGACGTGTTTTAGAGAAACAAAACTTATCACAAGTATCAAAAGACAGATGATTGTGCAAAATTTCGCTCATCTCAGTCCTGAATGGACGTCTCCATAGGACCCTGATGACCACTGTACATTCAGCTGGCTCCATTATCACACCGTACAATAGCAAATGTAAAAGTTGGAGTTTAGAAATAAAGATAATCCTAACTCTTTTTAGTTATGACATGTATCATACAATCATGCGATATTTCTGTGCTGCAATGTTCAACTTCACCATGTATGTACAAACACCTAAAGTCTATTATAATTGTCTAATGCGGTAATTCTTTCATAGACAATTCTACACTGCAGCTGGTCATACACAGCATGTTAGCAGGACTGGGGAATTCCGGCACTTTGTGCTTTGTGGCACACTCGCATAGCTTTGGAGGTCTACTTAGACACATATAACATCATTAAGAATCGTAATCTTTCCAATGATATATGATACTACACAATTAATAAAGTGAAATTGAAGATGTGATTGATCGATTTCAATTTTCCTAAATTTTGTGTTAGGTGCATTTCAATCATAGATGTTAGATGTCTGGTATGTACTTTCTCATTGTCATGAATAATTTTTGATGATAATTTGTTGTTTTGATATGTTTATCACAGAATGCGGAGACGGCATCTCTACAGAAGGCGAGACCAACATCAATACTGTCGATGGTCATTTTTTTTGTTTTGATATATTGAACACAGGATGTGAAGACGAGACCAACAGCCCCTGTAACGTCTCTCCCGCTGCAAAAGATGAAGGCGAGTGGTATCGGAAGGACAAGATCTTTGCAAGAGACGACAAGGAGGCGTGCTTCACTCTTCAGCTGGAGAGGATCCCCCTGTTCCACATCGCCACGACTGTCGGGCCCTGCTTCATCCTGGTGGTGCTGATGATCATCACCTTCGTCATGCCCATAGACAGGGGAGACCGGATCTCCTTCGGAGTGACCATCCAACTCTCCATGGTCGTGTCTCTCGTGTTTGTCACGGAGGTACTTCCTGTCAAGGGAGCGCTGCCATTTTTCGGTAAGTTAAGATAGGTAAAGCAAGTTGTTTTCATGGATTGTTTTTTTTTACAAATATTTTGAATAGATCAGGTTTAACTTAGTGAATTAATGGTTCACAACGTTTTTAAGCCCAACCAATGCTTTTCATCTGCCTGCATTTTGGTGGACCGTTTGGTGAAAAACGCTGGTTGACGGTGTACAAAGAACTTTATTATCCACTGGTTTTCAATTGGATGGAAACAAAAGCAGTTTGTAATTCTACTCCTTCGGCATTCTATAAACTGTTTACTATGTGTAATGTTACAGCCATGCTGATTGTCGTGTGCATGGCGCTGATGGGACTCTTCCTCTTCTTTATCATGGGCATCATCAAGCTCCACGACAAGGAGGGGAGCCTGCCTCCGGCCTCGAAGGCTTTCTTTCTCCGCTACACGGCAAAGTACGTGCTCACGTTCGTAAAGATAGCTTAGACTGAAAAGGGAATACATCGCTAAAATGGGGAAATTCAATTTGAAGATCACATACATTGAGGATTGATCTTTGGTATTACACAGCATGGTTTGCTGTACAGTTAGATAGGTAGAGTACTGGCCAATGGAGACCATAGACATGCCCTGGGAATTCCGAACAAGAAGTGCCCCCCTCCCATGCTGTGTATTTTGCATATGTTTTGCTATCTTTGTTGTAATTTGCTATTCAGTCGAAGCACGTACATTGTATATTTTATATCATTTTCTAAATTGTTGATCATTCACAAGCTGCCTGCTGGTATCTAATCCATTGATTGTGACTACTGTGAGAGGTTTTACCAGCACATGCCCAGATGAACTTTCATTTCATATCCTTCCCGTTAATGTTTTCTTAAGGATGCTCCTGCTGGGAGACCTCACAAAGAAGAAGCGTCCAAGCGACGATGGAGAAACCAGCGACACCGCCATGGAGCTGACCTTCGACGCAGAAGACGCCTGGACATCCAGGACATACAGCCCCACACTCGCGCTTCCGGCCACGACTGAGCCAACTGCCAGGAAGCAGTCCAACGTCAAAGGCAGTCCCGGGCTTTCCGTGCGTTCCGCTGTTGTCTCCAAGCCAACCGCCCAGCCTACTGCAGCTCCGGAGGCCTCCGTTTCTGCCAGCCTGCTGACGCTGGTCTCCAGTGTGAAGGAGCAGACCAATGTCATGAGGGAGCTTGCCAATGCAGTAAACAACCAGACACAGGGGCTGACCACTGCGGTGAACAGCCAGACACAGGAGATGAGGACCGAGATGAGGGAGCTGGCCAAGCTGATGAAGAAGGAGGAGGAGGATCCGGAGGTGTCCGATTACACCCTTCTGGCCAAGGTGCTGGACAGGCTGTGTCTTGTCCTGTACGTCATCAGTATCATTGTAGCCGTGCCCACCACCATGTATCTGGGCAAGTAAAGATCTGGTTTGGATTAGAATCTGGTTTTGATGGTGTCACAGTCAACGCACCCAGACAAGCTGCAACAGCCTTTTTTAAAGTTCATGTTTCATAGTTCGAGGTTAAAACCTGCTGTTCAACAAATCTTGCTCAGGGTCACTGACGAAAAGTAGTGGATGCTACTTGAAACGTCTGACCGTTTCCAAAATAATATCCAGTTGCTTGGGTAACTGTTATTTGGCGTTTTTTATCCCATGTTCTAGATGATGAATGCTTGTCTAAGAATTTGGATCTAGCTTCACTTGTGCAAAGTAAGTTAGTAACAGTTGTGTTTTATTCTTTTCAGTTTCAGTTTATGTACTTAGTCATGTATTTAACCTGGAAAACGTTTTGCCTAAAGGTGTTTTCAATGTGTACTGGGTGGAAAGCCTGGTGTAACAGTCGCGTTTTCTGTTCAGTTTCTGTTTATTTAGTTGTTTATCTAACCAGGAAAGACACATTGCCTAATTTGTTTTGTGTAATGGGGGCAGACGCTGAAAATAGATAGTTAAAAAATATCTACTTCTAAATATCCTGTACCTCATGTCTAAGCTGAACAGTTTAGAACACCGAGTCTGTCTACTGATGTTTTCTTGACATCTTCCACTTCATAGACATAGATTATAACGATGATGATTGGCATGAGTTATTACATGATACATTATTGTCGACAAATGTATTTACAGGCTGAATGTCAGACTAAGAGTTTGGAAACACACAATGTCAGTTGAAGTATCGAGCTGTTACATCTAGGCTCTGAACTGTTCTTAATCTGTGTGATAACATTGGCATCAATAAAAATATATTATTACAAATTTAGAAAGGAAACATTGATTGAGAAAACAGATACATCAGAGACCTACTCAAGGATATTCGAGGAAAAATTTCGGACTTGATCAGACAGTTTAATTCAGCATTGATAATTATGTTTTTAATCTGTGTACAAACAGTATATTGATGGAACTATGCTGTTGTTTTCTATCCTGAAATGTCATTTTATCATATGTGCTCTATAACTGATAAGGCTGGCCCACAAAACCCAACTCGTTCCTGTACAAGAACAATACCACCGTTTTGTGAGCAGGAACAATTTTACTTATTGTCAGGTGCAATTATTTCATCATGCAATGGAAATACCAGTAGGTGGAACCTAAGGGGGGGGGGTCATGTTTGAGCGTGTATTTGGCGCCTTGTATTGTGTATTGAATATGGCGCAGTTAAATAAATGCTTCCTTTTCAACTTGCTATCGTTTGAGAATCTAACACGCAATATGTACATTTAGAAGGGTTATATCACCAATAAATGGAAAGTAGAGGAATTATCTGTGGAGTTCAATTATTGCCTCATTTGGTCTGCTTTTATCCCCGACAATACCGACCTGTTTACAGGTGTGTTCGCTGATATATCATAGAAATAAAACAAAGGCGTGTAAGTCAGTCTGCAGTTCAAAGAATCATTAAACATATCCATCGTGGTTTATAAGCAGTTATGTGGATACATCCATGAAAATTACTACCTGTGGCCTAACTGCATATTTCTGAGCTTCACTGTGCGCTTCAGGTCATGTCACGGTCAGGTGAAGGCCGATTGTGACAGTGGACAGAAGCCAAGGGCTGCAGTACTTGCACCCGTCACTGGGTGGCGCGTTGGCAGCACCGTGGTACCGTCAGGTATAGTGGTGTGTACCTAAACCCGTGTTCAGGTTAAGGTTCAGGTCCGGATTCAGATCCAGGGGTGTAGGTTCAGGTCCGGACTTATAACTCCGGACCTGAACCCATGGCATATATGTGCTAAAATATTTTTTTCCTGTTACAAAAATAGCTTACATGCCATTTTAAAACTATGTATGCGAAATAATATACAGTCAGTAGTAAACACAAAAGTTAAGTTATAAAACACAAAAAACAGCAATATTTTTATGTTTTTTTCAATGCAAATTTCACGATCTAAGGAATGTTTATGCTGGCTTAAGACAAAAAGGGAGTATAACTCTACATAAGCGTGAGATTTTTTGTTTGAAGTCCGAACTTGTTTCCAGACGTTTAGGTTTCTTTGGACTTGAACCCAAACGTTAGGTCCAGTCCGGATCAGGTCCGCATCCCGATTTTTAAGATGTATAGAGGCGAGCTAAAGATATATAATGAATCTACACATTGGGAGTCTTGTCACGCTTCACATCATTAGGAACTGTGCATGTTTCCACCATTTTTGAACTTAGCAGCAGTGAGGGCTTTGAAGTTCCTCACCAAAGTCAGCATTACATGTCGCACGGGTCAGTTCTGTCACAGAGGGATTCATTATTTCTGAAGATGTTATGGACGACCGAGCTGGAAAGTCAATCCTCAAGAAAATACTTAACGTACTTCTAGCATTCTGATAGTCTCCTTCTGAAGTACATGTGGGAAGTACTGTATATTGTGAAATTTACCATTTAAAAAAATGAGGGCTCAGAATTATGTGCCAGTCATAATACATTACCCTCCCGCCATGTGTACAAATGTACATGTGTCCTTGCCCTTGGACAAGTAAAAGTCACTGAACTCCACCAAAATCTGATAATAGCCACTGCGTATACATTTTGTGAAATAACTACATGTAAATAAACATGTCCGGTGCGGGTGTTGCCGCAACTTTGTTTCGTATTTGTTTTGTTTGTTCGCATAACTGGTAGATAAAGGCTGGATAAATGTAAACTATAGGCTTCAGTTTGCTGCTGGCAGCCGTGCAGTGCACATCAGTGGAGGCCTGCCTGAGACAGTTTACCAAGTACAAGTTACTCTTCAACTTGTGTTTGAAATAACAACAGATATCAGAAATGAAAGTCTTGATATTCATCAAGAAGGACACTTAGCCCAGAAATAAGATAATGACAACAATTGCTTGTGATTTAGTTTGAGACATTGGCTGGCAGTTCTGTGTACAGTTCTACAGAGCCCCAGTCTATACTGGTTTCTTAGACTACAAGGTAGACACCAAAATTACAAGTCATATTTCTAGACACACAAATACCAAAGCTAATGTGGGGAAGACATTTTCAAATTGGAAACGGAGTTACAGTTAGATATTCTGACCCTATATTCGGACAGGGTTGATTTGAAACTTTGAACAAGGCTGATTTTTCAAAACCTGGAAGTTGTAGATAGTATTGTCTTGATTATCCAAGGGCTCTTATCTGATTGAAACCTCCTTGGATTATGTAACTTTCTTAGAGTTATCTGAGCCATTCTGCATGGTTTGATAATGTTCCTTTGAAAACCAGTACAGAATTTTTTTGAATTTATTTTAATTACAAGTATTTAATAAGCCCAGATATCACATTATTTGAAAACATGTCGGTAGTGAAGAGTGAATCCTTCGGGCACAGTGGAGTGTGAGGGAGCCTGCGGAGTACGTCAAAGTATGCGGAATTCAAAGACAAAGTAAAGGTAGCGTCACATTCATAACAAAGCTGTTCATCGGGACATGTATCATATATCAAGTACTTCAGATTTTAAGACGCTCAATGCCACAGATAGATTTGACTATACATTTAAATGCAACAGCCCATACAATGTTAAAATAGGCAAATATTTAAAAGATTGTTTTGTTATTAGAAAATATAGTGGTACTCAAAATTAGCCCAACTTTAATAATGTAAAACATAAGATACTTATTTTGTTGTAGTCAATAGTTTCATTCCATACTTATGTCTTGTTCTATGTTTACTGTTGTTGCCATACTTTGTACCTGCTACAATAGTCGCGCAATAAGGTTCTTCTATATCAATTAGGTATCAATAAAGAAATCTCCTGTTTGAAAAGAGCCGTGTTGGTTAACTGCAGATCTCGAAATCCAATCAAAAAGAACATCTAGGCTATTTCAACTGTCCTTCGCATCTTAATCTGTTGGGGAGGGGTGTATTCTGGGCTAGCTTACAATATACCCGGGTATATTCTGGGCTAGGCCAGATTATACCCGGGTATATTTTGGGCTAGGCCAGATTATACCCGGGTATATTTTGGGCTAGGCCAGATTATACCCGGGTATATTTTGGTCTAGGCCAGATTATACCCGGGTATATTCTGGACTAGCCCAGACTATACCCCGGGGTATATTCTGGCCTAGCCCAGATTATACACCCGGGGTATAGTCTGGCCCAGGGGGGTATAATCTGGCCTAGCCCAGATTATACCCCCGGGGTATAATCTGGCCTAGCACAGAATATACCCGGGTATATTCTGGACAGGGGTATATTCTGGCCCACTACACCGGTACACGGTACCCACCCCTTGCACTCAGTTGTATGTGTCAGTCCAGTACATGTAGTCAGACGTTCACAACGCCGACGTGGCAGGAGAGACGCCGTGCGGCTAGTTTGAATTACTGCAGGTTAGCAAGTGCACAATGGGTGCGATTCAATCACGTTTTACTAAGGGGCGCTTTTGATCCATGTGGCAAAATGCATTGTACAAGTAATAGTTTGTCTCAACTGGGCGTTGTGTGCCTCGGAAGTAAAGAACCTGAGCTCAAATGTGTAGGCTTAATTCCTTTTCAAACATGGGATGGATCAAGCACATGTACAAAACTGTTTATTGATCCTGAAGAATGCGACAGTAGTCGTCGAAAATTCGATCCGTGAATACCTTTGTGTTGGAAGAACGTTTAGCACTGTATTATAAAACCGTTTGGATTTGTTTAATTTCTCATGGTTACTGGTCCTCACTCTCTAGCCGTTAAGCGGACGCACGCCTCCCGTCAACTCAAATTAGGTCAAGGACATTTGAACTTCGACTTTGGCGAGAGGGAACCTTGAACAGTACCGAAATCAATTTTGTTGCCCCAGTGGACGGCATATTCAGCGAGTTGAAGTCAATTCATCGATGGATAGACAGTTTCAAAGATATAGATATTTCACACGTTGAAAAGGAAATTGACAGGCAAATAGACGAAGAGACCATTGTATTTGTTCAATGTCTTCTTGTGTCATAAATTAGGTTTTAACGTTGTATGTGGTATGCCTTGAGAAAGGGACAATATACAGGAAATGTTCAATCGACCCCTTCTATTGCTACAATGCGACGGACACATAATATTTCTGACTTGATACCCCACTTTTATTTTTTGCAAATGTTTTGAATATTATCATTCTTCATTATTAATAGTCGTAGTTTCGAAAACAAAGTCAAATATTCAAACCCCCTTGCGAGCCTTTCGCAAATTCCCCATTCCCGAAAAGACAGAAATTTTGGCAGTTTGACGGCCGTTTTAGCCACTTTTCAGGGGGCGGCCGGGAGCGGTACTGCAGATTAGGCTATGATAGCGTTTGTAGTCCCGACTTTTAAAATATGAAAATATAACAAATCGTAGGCTTTAAGCTTCTGAAAACTTTCTCAAAGATGTCCATACGTGTTTATATACCTCCAGAATGACCTTAAAAACACTAGTTGACAAAAAAGGGTTGATTTAGGCGCCGCGCGAGGAGCCCATGTAACACCATGTCCGCCCGTCGAAGCGCCCCCTACATTCATGTATACGTCATATATCATACGTTATAAGTAGGTTAAGGATAATTGAGGACATCATCTGTTTTACCTTAACAATTTTGTCCATTTATACAACTGTTCATCTACTTATATTGGGTAATGGACTGTCAGAGAAGCCCGGCCGTCACTCAGAAAACATTACGATCGTTCACCCCAACATCTGCTTGGAGATTAAGTTGGGTTTCAGAAGTGTTCTGTAGTTCTTCATCTTCTTTTTTACTGCTTAGCCTCATATCTGAGATTATCAGCAGTTGCGCATGGGTTAGATATAACACAAGTGCCCGATACAAATAAAACGAAGGGAAAATAAAGGAAAGGCGCTGACTAGTTTGACTTAATTGTTGTATGTTTACTGGGAGCTGATGAAGTATGTAATCACTTAGTATGAGGAACGTCGACGTCATCTCAAAGTGCTCAATAGAAGTTCTTCAGAGCTCCACTCTAGAATACAAAATGAAGAGTGTTACCAAACAGTGTCAGATATACGAACAGTAGCCAACACCCAGAATAAAAACATCCAGAGCATTTTATGAGGCTTGAAACTTGAATTAAAAAACTCAAATTTCTAGTCATTCCTACACATAGTAAGTTTCAATAACACTATACCATTACATATCGATTTTAAAGGAGCAAAGATGCAATGTCGTTGTGTGGTGAGAACTGATAGAAAATCCAAGCCCTAATAGACTGATCCTGACTGTCCATCGCAATTAGCGGTTCGACCAATGAGAGAGTGACTCCATGTCCGTCAAATATTTGCATTTTTATGTTTTAATTTTGCATTGCTACGTTTTGACGGAGGTGGGCGGGGCTATGGTATCGGTCTATTGCGCTAGGCGCGTGAATCTATAGCGATCACCGTGTAGCTTATTTTTGTGCCGCTTTTGAGCACTTTTGATATCAAATTATGACACAAATGTGGTAAACAGTGGCATTAAATGTCAATTTCATAAAGATTACAGCAACTAGAATATTTCCAGTTTTCAAGCCTCATAAAATTCTCTGGGTGCCTTGATAGGACCTTCTATTAAACTACGAATTTTGGGAGCGGTTACAGCAATATATGGTAATGAATGGTATATCATTTTTGGGATCATTGATATAACATTTGGAAATGGATTCACTTCAATGTCTGTTGCTTCTGTCACAAAAGCAGTTAAACTTGTATTCCCAATTCACCAGTCACAATACACACCTTTGAAATCGAAACCTTAATCTTACTTCCAATTCCGGTTAACGTTACTACCCTGGTGGATAAAACAACGGCAAGAGCAAAATTAATTCCTCTAAGCTATTTCACAAAACATGACAAGAATCCCATAGCGGCATAGCGTTTTATTAAATTAACGGATATGAATTATGAGAACTTACCTTGAAATCTTGAAATATTAATGTTGTAATACATCTTTGTCAAGGGTCTATAACATCAAAGCTTGTTAAGTGGGGGAAAACTTAATTCTACTGACAGCTAAATTTCAAATTAGTTTAGATTATATGTATGCTACATATAAACAATTTGTCTTCCAGTAACGTTAGCGTTATGCTACTGTACTAGGTTTGCTGTTTTTGACCGTTAAAAACCGTTATTAACGGTTATAGTAACCTGAGAGAGGTCAGAAACAATCTTGTTTTGATCGATGAGTCCTGTTCTCCGGTTAAAGCCTGACAAATTGACGCATTGATCATAAATCTAGCTTATGTAATCTCCCGTCATGTCCCTTATTTCTTACTACAAACAATTTGCGTTTGTTCGTGTCAGTTCTAATGCGTAGCTCTCGTAAAAGTTAACTCGATCACTTGTTACGAGCGGGAAAATGGCTGTTTTCTGTCTGATATGTGTCTCGAAATGGTCAGAGAAACGATGAACGTAAAACTGAGTCTAAGATCGCATTTCCCAAAGCCTCGCTTTGTCGATACCAGGGATCGATCTCAAGCGGAAACGGTCGTTTGGAGGCACGGACACTTGATAGAGGTGCGATTTGTGTGCTCGGTAAATTCAAAGTCAATCAAGAACAAAGCCCCTAAAACAGAGTTTAAACGGTTTCTTGTTGGGGGTAGTACTCTAGGGTGCGTTTGATTTGGCGGGAATCGATTCGAGACGACCACATCTAGACAAGATGGCGGACCTGGGACTTGTCTGGATTTAGAATACATTTCAAGTTGTTCACCTATGTATTACTAAATCTAAAGCAAGATACATTCTTTTAAGTTGGTGGTTTTGTGAAAGTGGTGTAACGTTACAAAATGTACGTATATACATGGAACGCTTTACCTGACTTTGGTCTTCTTCGTTTGATCTTTTTCGTTTTCACTTTGGGAGTGGGACTTATAAAAAAATATAGTAGAAGGCATATATGACATCGTTTAAGTCGATCAGTATCATTGTCTATTCTATCTTAGCAACTTTATAAGACGTTGACGATCTTTTATGAAACTATGGGATAGCGTTACCATTACTGTTCATACATCACGCAAAACCAAATTATCTGCCAGTACATCTTGACATTTCCTTATGTAGATAATCTAAAATGTGTGGTTCATTTGCGTAATTTCTCCAATCAACGAAAGACTCAACTTTGGCAATTTGGTGGTCGTTTTGTGAATTTTTCCCCAGCGGTCAGCCCTAGTACTACAGAATCGGCTCTTGCAGGGTGCAGTGTGAAGACTCAACGGAAAGTTATTAGCCTGGGTGCCATCCTATTTCTACCGGGGCTCCTTCATTCGCTACCCCCAAAAAAGAGGGTAGCGAGTGTAGGAGCCCCGGTAGAAATAGGATGGCACCCAGGCTAGAAAGTTATACCCAGTATGTAAAAATATAGATCATAGATATCAAATGGACATTCTACAGTTGAATGTGATTTCTTTTTCATGACTACTCCCCCATTATCTTCTAACTGTTGTTTTATGTAGATGTTTGTATATTGTCTCTGTTGCTCCTTTTTTATATGGGCCCGTGGCCTGAGTCAAAGAATAAATAGATAAATAAATAAATAACATTTGTGAATCATCTTTGGCATTCCGTTCTTTATAATGCAGAAAACTCCCCGCCCATCTTTGTCTTTTTTTTTTTCCCCTGAATGCACCCTTAAATCGTCCCTGTCTGTCTGAAGTAGATAAGTTTCCTTTGAAAGGGAAATTTGCGTAAATCTTTTAACAATTATCGGATCACAACTTTTGCACAACAACGTACAATGAAGATAAAGCCGCGACAGCAACTCACCGATTATCGTCCAATTATATTGTCAATCATTTAGCACAATGGGAGTTAATCCGACAAGCCTAAAATGGGGATTAGCTTAATTAGTACATGACGCAAATGTGATTATCAGCTACGGAGCTTAAACGTGTTGTTATCAACATTGTTAAAATGATATCTTACCAAACAGAAAACGATTCAATAAGGCATTTGCCACAAAAAAACACTTTGTTCTCATTTAAATGTACACATTTTGTAACTTCCGTTACAGTTTGAAGTACGACGTTTCTGACATTAAGATATGTCACATGTAAGGTGCCATAAAAACGACAGTTTGACACCTTATATGTGGCAAATCTTAATGTCAGGAGCGTCTTACTTCAAACGGTAACTGAAGTTACAAAATGTGTACATCTAAATAAGAACGAGCGAAAAACGTATTCAATGTTGTTTTACATGTATCAATTTTCATAGGAATTATGTGTTATTTCTAGCAACGCAAGTAGTGACAACGTTTTGTTAAAAAGGTAGCAATATACTGAACCTACATGTAAACAGGACCGAGTTGTATGAAATGTGAGCTGAGGCTAAAACACAATTTTCAAGCAAGGAAGGGGAAATGCAACAAGCCCGGTAGTTGTACTACAGTGAGATATGTGTAGACGTTGCACGACAAGGCGGCTACAGCAGTTGCGGTTGGACAGTTTTCCGTCGTCTCGACTTAAAACCGGGGTTTCAACACATCCCCTCGACGCCCGGTGGTCTTGGTGGGACGCTGACAAGTCTATAGATGACTGAACATTCCGCTGAAAAGATAAGAATGAATAAACAACGCTGTCACCACATCTGAATATGCCCTGGTTCCCAAACACAATGTCCTAAAGCGTCTATTCCTTTACGTCTATTTCTCCTCAATAGATATGACTTACCCGACTGGAAGAAGCAATTATAAATCCACTTATAGATTTGAATGGGAGACCGTTGTCCCAATTGTGTACTGGCGTGATCTCGTTGTCTGTTAACCTGTTGGGCGTAGCCACCAGTATGCCAAATAATAGGGTAATTATTGGGTGATAATGCCCGCATTCACAGGTCATTATTGGCCGTATTTTCACAGTGTCAAAATTCACTGACTGGAACATGTGGTGTCACCTAGGAAGTAATTTCAACTTTCAATACGCGGGGACGGTTTTTGTGATGGGGATTTGTTACGGTCGGAATTATCGTTTGATTTGTTACCGTGAGTTAAACCGGACCCAGGGATGGTTCATTAACTAATAATCGAGTTTCTAGAAATACTTTTGTGTCGTGTGGGATGAGCGTTAGTGGGAAATCGCTCATGTCAATATTTATGCTGTTCGAGTTTCTGAAATTGTAGATATATGTACATATCTTAACATCCGATTTAGCTTCTCCAAAACCGTACACTGAACGCATGCAATGTGGACATGCTGAAGAAGGCTGAGTCTCGCGGGGTACACGATTTTTTTGGCAATTTCTGAGTAAAAACTCAACGACAATATAACGTAATGTCAGCAATAACGCTATAGTTGTAGTAGTGGAAGTAGTAGTAGTAGTAGTAGTAGTAGTAGTAGTAGTAGTAGCAGTAGTAGTAGTAGTAGTAGTAGTAGTAATTGGTATATTGATAAAAACTATAGAGCCTGTAACGTTGATGAAGGTTAGACATCCAGGTAATAAGATACGCCAAGAATAGTTACTCAAGCAACTGAATAGAATTTTGTCGAGTTGCTTGAGTAATAATTTTTGGCGGTATAGAGCATGTTATGGTAACGACGGCAACTGTAATGTCTATGATTTATGAACTAGAAAGGTAAAGATTTGCAAGCAAAATATGTTTACCTTCACATGGTGTCACCTAGCAAACTACTGCTCTGTTCATTGTGACCAGCCCCTCAAGCTCTGTCCTGCCACTTGCTACATAATGTAATCGAACACCACAGGGTGTCTGCAAACACCTCCAGTAGCCGCAGTGACAGCCGTCTGAACAGGTCATTGACCTAATTTGTTTGTGGAGAAGAAGAAGAAGAAGAAGAATAGGAAGAAGAAGAAACGTAGCAAAAACAATACATTTCCTTCCTTAAAGATAAATATTACCAACGTTTTCCATCCATCTAAAAACTCTGAAATCCACCCGACAAGTTTGATATGAAACTCACGAACATTCCACGGCTCATCTATCATATCAAATAAGCATCAGCGCCCCTCGTTTTCGGATTACTGGGTTTCGCCTCTCTCCGTGAAGGGACGACATCACCTCCTGATCCTGATGACCTCAAGTTCTATAAATCCCATCATTCAATTTCGGGGGGTGTCACGGAATGGGGTTAGTGTGGATTATATCAGATTGAAGTGTCAATACACGCCACGTTATTGGGGTAACAGGCGACGCGAGAGAGCACGACCATTCAGGCGGCTCTGGGCTGTTCGCGTGCTGATACCAAAACCAATTTCTGGTTCATGATCCGTACATGGATGGATGTTGTAAGGGCGAAACCCTCTCACCACGTCAGCGCCAAGGCGTCTAATCAGCCCCAACCTGCGACCGGACAAAGTCTTCCTAAGATATCGCATCCATCAAGAGTGGGAAACTATGTCAAGCAAGAAGGGGGGAAACTTTATATGTGTATAGAATAGTATGTATGTGATATAATGATATAGATGCATGAAAATAATATAATCTGATACTTGGATATGTTCATTGGTGGCTGATAGCGGCTAATGTTTTGAGGAAGGCTCTCTCCCCCCCCCCCCCCCCTCTCTCTCTCTCTCTCTCTCTCTTTTTGTGCATTTCTTGTTTCATTCATTGTAGTGAATATTCTTGCTAACACTGTCTATGCATTTCCCTGCCTCGCTGTGGGACTTTGAACCCGGGCTAAGCCTAGCCTCTACCAGTCTCCGCCGGTCGCTGGGAAAATAGTAGAAATTGGCCAAATAGAGTCAACTGTATGAAGGGAGTCTGCTACGGAGAGAGGGTCCAATAGGCAACCCTAACTGCGGATGGGAATGTTATCCTTCATGGCCAAAGTCCCCCGGCAAATGTTCTCTCTATTTCCGACGCGGTTAGTCTGGTAGAGACTAGGCTAAGCCTGCGGCACCAACTTTTGTACCCAGCCTTCCAATCCTGCAAATCTCCAGTTACACCATCTTCTGCCTCGCATCGTGCCCCTTTGTAACCCAGGCCAGTGGTAAAAAAACTTGCACACACACCAGAACAAGCAAACAAACAGACAGAAAACAATACATTGGTAACACCTGCACTCTATTTTCGTGAGCAAATCTTTGTCTCCCCCCTACCTGTGTAGTGGACTCGTCCACTATCAGACGATGATGACAGAAATGTGACAGAAACTGGTCTGATACCAATCAACCATAGGGGTGGTCCATAAACAAACTAGTGCACGATGTTCAAGGACGTTTTGGGAGAAGAAAACGTTAATAGCCTGAGTACCAGCCTCCGTAGTGACCGCTGGCTCAAAAAATCGCTGCCTCCGTAGTGACCGCTGGTTCAAAAAAATCGCTTGCTTTTTTGAGCCAGCGGTCACTACGGAGGCTGGTACTCAGGCTAAACGTTAACGCTGCGACTCCCATTTTTTAAGCGTCGCCCGACAACAATGCATTTCACTGGACACGAAGCTGTCAATAATGCCAATTGTAATATTTTTTCCCCGTTCAAGGAAGGGCCCGTGTGCTGCTAGACTTGGTTTTATCATCCCATTACCACCGTGGCTCCTATACTCGCTTCCTCCTACTTAATCTTTGTCTCTCTCTCTCTGTACACCTGTACACTGTTGTTTGTCTCTTACATTGGTTGGTATTGAA
Source organism: Branchiostoma lanceolatum (assembly GCF_035083965.1). Taxonomy (NCBI): domain Eukaryota; kingdom Metazoa; phylum Chordata; class Leptocardii; order Amphioxiformes; family Branchiostomatidae; genus Branchiostoma; species Branchiostoma lanceolatum. Next base: position 3,299,393 of record NC_089737.1, read on the forward strand.
ATGAAGTAAAAAAAGGTGAAAAAATCTTTTAAACAAACGTATTCATTATTTTATTTTGTCTGTATGAACAGCATGTATGGTGCCGGTTTATTGCTCAGTAGTGTATCGTCTGCTACATAACTTAAAGGAAACCAAAGCAATATTAGGGCCCAAAATATGGAAATGATAAAAATGCTGAAATCTTTATGGCAGTGACAAGTACTTACACTATTTAGCACATTTGTGTAATAACTTAGTATTTTGAGCATTTCAAAACCGCGCAAAATCGTGTCGTACCATAATTCCCTTAGTTTTGCGAGCCTACAGAAACCCCGGTGACGATTTTCAGTGAGTTCGCAAAAAAAGACACTCAAAATCCGATTCTCAGGCCCTAACATTGCTTGGGTTTTCTTTAAGCTTACACAAGTCTAGTACCATGACTAATATCAACTGTGTTCTTAAGCAGGAGGACTATGAAAACACTTAATGCTCTTATCTCCACACGAGGCTGTGTTGTTGGGAGATGTGGTGCCGTGTTGTCAGTCTGACATCGTACAGACCGGAACTGGCGGTTTAGGAAGAATCACAAGAACGCGACGGCTTAGAAGTGGAGCCAAATCCTCATCTTCAAGCAGATGTAAGGGTCCAGCTTATTTTGACGTCTTTTCGCAGCGTTTGGTTTGACTAATTTGGCTGTATTAAATGACATACTGCAAGGGTTGCCCTACTAGCCGGATGCTATTCCGAGGTTTCTGTATTCTGAGGTGAATCGACAAAAGTATATTCATTAGCCAGTAGGTGCCCATATGAGTAATGAGGTTGTTGTAGTGCTTTTTAACGTGCACGAGGCACCTCCTCGATCACGGGAATCTTTACGTCCCTTCCAAAAGACTAGTGCAGCTCCAACCAGGATACCCTTCCTCAGATTCGAAACGGGGTTGCCTACGTTCTAACTAATTGGAACCAGGAGCTCAACTGTGAGGCCACTACCAGTTGAGCTACAGGGTCATATCGCCAGAGGAACCTAGAAAACGTTTCAAAACGGGCCAACGCCATACATCTGCTTGGAGATTGCCCAACCCCACCACCGCCCTTTCTTGGGTGTTTGTATAAAGAAAGGTTCCTGTCGAAGTGGCGTGTTTGGGACCGCTAATTCCCTGCCAGAAAGGTGGGATTAGGATGGTACACTTAAGAACAGCGATGGAAGATAATCACTTAAGATAGCGCTAGGGATTTCAGGGGGAAATCAGTTTCAATATCTTTCAAGGAAATCTACATCTACTGTTTTTTCGTTTCGTTTCAAGGCATCCTCATTTGAGGTGAAGCATGATGCTTTTTCAAGTAGCTAGTGGTAGTGCAATGCGGCTTCGCTACGGCTCGCGTGTTTGGCCAAGCACCCCTACTCTTCTTGATAAGTGTGTTGGGTTCTTTTACGTTCAGAGGTTTGACGCTTGAGGCTAATGCCTGAAGTTCCCTCATACACGGGGCCGCCGGCTTTATGAATGCAATCCCTTACAATATGTCCGAGCTGGAGTCGACCCCTAGGATCGAACTTGGGCCCTAGGATCCACGGAATTTGATCCAGATTGCGAAGCAGCGGGGTTGCGTTACCGCTTGCGCCACGGGGACATGCCAAAATTATGACATGGATTTTTCTGATATGTTATTTTTTTATGTTTAGCCATAAGTATGGCTCAACATATTGTTTTCTCTCATGTTTCTTCTCCTGTCAAATCTTCAAATCGATTCATCTCTGTCATTTTTTGACCAAATGACCTGAAATTTGGTACAGAGGTAATGTAGGCAAAAACCAATGTACGTTCTTTTCCTTTTTTTGATATTGACCTTGAAAGTGATTTTATTGAGGTTTTTAGGCTATTTTTAGCATATCTTGGCCTCCTGCGCCCTTGTATTTCAACCGAATGACCTGAAATTTGCTGTATATGTGGCTTGAACAAATATTTAAAGGACTACATTCCCATTTTTGGCATACATATATTCAAAACGATTTATTTTGGGCATTCTTGACAATATTTGCCACTTCTGTCACTTTCAATACTACATATGACCTACAGGTCATTGACCCCGAGTGCCTTGCACCTGGCCAAGCTTGAAGTTTGCTTACGAGGAGGAAAGACCGGACATAAACATTTAACGTGATTATCGGGAAAACACCATGTTCCCTTAAACTCAGTGGTTAAATTGCAGTTTAGGAAATTTTATAACAGAAAACAAGTTAAATCAATGATTTTGTGAATGTTAATTCTAGCATTAGTTATTCCAGATATTTTCAAACTCCAAATTCTTCAACACAACACGGGAGATCGTTTCTCCTCAGACTGGCGCGACACTCCTGTCAAAATTGATTGATGATCTCTCTCTGCCGCCGACTTCATACATGATCAAAGGCGGGTGGTAGGCGGTGCCTTCCTACATGTCCTACGTACGGGCGTATGGATCGTAGAATTCGGCAAAAAAGGAATGATTAGGCCAGTAGAGTCAGTCCCCGGTAAGGTCAATGATTCGCCCCTTTGCGCTAGCTTGTAACGTTAAATGAATGTACCCTCTGGTGGCCAAACTTCACTGACAAACTTTCTCCCTATTATCATCATGAGCTTGCGTTAGTCTGGTACTAGTGACTATTATGTGCCGGGAATGTTTATCTATCGCACGCCTTGGAAGGAAGTTCAACCATGATAAATGGTCGGCCGTTGCGAAAATTTGGAATCCCATGCTGTTGATTTTTGTGATTGAATCTGTAAGAAAATATATTTTCATGTCGTTCATGTTTTTGGGACGGACGCCGGGACGGGGTGAATTTTTTCTATCATTTTCGTCCCGTTAGTAATGCAAATCGAATCGTGTTGCACAAGAGGCAAAACACTAAAAACGTGGGTCTTGTGGAGTGTTTTGGAGCGGGAAAATGCCGGATATTAGCGGTGCCGAACAGTGTACATCGTCGCGCGCGGGTGACGCTCCGTCAAAACAAATCCGCTGGTGGTCTAGCGCGGCCACCGAAAATAGGCAGAAACACACAGGAGGACTTAGCACCTTCGTTTATGAGGGCAATTGTGAAAATCTTTTGTTACAAATTGTTCGAACATTGAAACATTTGGATAGATGGTTTGAAACTGTTCTAAATAAAGAGATTTTTGTGTAGTTACGTTCGAAATGTTTCCAACGTATGTGAAATGAGTTCAAACATGTTATAAGTTTCAATTCTAATTGTTTGAACACTTTAGAACTGTTGTGACTTAGACATTCTTTTAATCAAAATAGTTCAAACATATTACAAATATTATATTAAAACCCTCTCGGTGACTTTGAATTGACCCAAATATGTTGTTTTTGGTCATTTCCTTCGTCTCCTGTCAAATCTTCATATGTTTACTATGGAAAACTTCATTCTTCCCTGGGGCTGATCTTTTTTAATTCAATTTTGAACTGGGTTGATTATGCGCAAGAGTGTAATTTTCAGCGGATATTTTTCGACTGGTTTACATGGAAATGGCACGGAATATCCCATTCTTGCAAGGGGAGGATTCTTTAATTATTTCTTTCAATTTTGAGCTGGAATGATTATGAAAAAGTCCATTCTTTAGCAGAAGTGTTAATCAATTAGTGGATATGGTTGTGGACTGGTCCATATTGTGTTGAGGTGCTACTGGAAGACTCAGTTTTGGACTGGGGTGATTCATTTTTTTAGTGCAAGTATTTTAGAATGGTCCATTGTTATTTGGGGAGAGTCCATTTTTTGCATGGCGAGGAGTATGGCTAAACATGCTGTATTTGCTCGCAAATGTTGCCTTTCTAGTTGTCATTCTATTTTCACCAAATAGTCCTTAAACTGTGCGAAAATACCATGACTTCCTAGTTGGAGTTCACTGATATTGGGAACTTCAACATGCACACGACCAAGATTCCAAGGTTGCCTAAACTCCCCAGTGAATGTGATTACACTAACAAGTCTGTTTTCCGCCGAATAAAACTCCCCGGCAAGTAACAACCACCCGGCGCTAGAGCGTCTCTGTCTCCGAGACGAAGTTTACCGCAAAAATATGTTGCTAGACCTCCGGGTGTTTTAGTTTGTCTCCACCAAACCTCTATGTGGTCGTCTGAGTACTCATACAGACGACCAAAATCCCTGGCAAGATATTCCCCCTATTTTGGCCAATTTCTACAATTTTTCAGTCCGAAGCGAGGTCTTGTTGAAATTGAATTTAGTCGTCTTAGTCTCAATATTGTGGAGGCCTTTTAGCGGGCTAACAAAAACCTCCCTTTGAGCTACAAGTTTTTATTTGTCGTGTTAAAAAAAAAGTTTCACGTCAAAGATTGGTGTTTACCAAATTATATTTTTGGCAGCTATAGAATATATACTAATATATATCGTCAAAGAACGCTAAAGCTCAATGAGTTAAAAGTAATAAGTAATAAAAGATTGGCATAATTGTGCATTTCATTTTTGAAAGAATTTATAAATGATGTAGAAAACTACCACCAACATTTTCTCTGGGGACCGCAAATACTATAGGTGACGTCTTCTTATTAATAGCCAGTCATAACTGTGTAAGATTATTTTAAAAGTTTGGGATAACACATCCAAGTCGACGTATACATCATGGTACATCAAGAAGTCCTCTTCCTCAGAATATCTCTCTGGGGGGTTTTAGGATACCGCTCCATCTGTCCTTGTCCACGGTAATCCCCTAGTGGATCCTCCGTGTGTCCTTGGTTTTAAGTCCGCCGGCGCTCCTAACGTTGATACTGTTATTCACTTTATCTTCACAGTAGCAGAAATTAAGGAAAATTGACATTCTCACTGAACTTTAACTTCACGGTGTTGGCAAGTGATTTACAGAACGGATGTGTGAAGGAATCATAAATAATAACAACAGGTTTTGTCACGGCGATGATAAGTTCACGATACAGAGGTGACTGTGAAAACAGTGAACATAAAGTTACAGTAAAAGAAACACGAATTACAGTATACGGACGCCTCAAGCAGTGGAAGAGTAATTACTACATCTGCGGTAAAACAGAGAATACAATAAACCAACACTGTAGGCATGAATGGTATGTAAAATACTACCTGGGATTTGTTATTAGAAAAGTTAACTATGACAGACTATAACATAAACACATCAATCATACAAATATAGGCGGCAGCCGTAGGCTGGTATCTGTTGTTTTTGTCGATGGCGTCGTATTGACGGCGCCATATTACTGAGCAAGAAAATTAAAAAGACGGCTACATAATTTAACGATGTAATTGCTGTCTTTCCTAGCGATTCTAAAATGTCAATGTTGATATAATCACCTGTTTGTCACATAGATAGTGGAGCGTAGCAGATTCGAAGTACTTAAGCATAAATGTCACGGTATCGGAGACAATTTAAAATGATCATTTCTACATATTGCTTGGATCTATTCTATCGTGGGACACTTCAAACAAGACTCAACTCCCATATCCTTCAAGAAATGGGTGTCATTTTTGATATTGTAATGACAAAGAAACATGTACATGTCTTAGAAGAAAATAAGATTGGTACTTAGATCCCAGAGAGCGCCAACTTAAGGATGGTACGTCAAAATGTCACTGTACAGTATCTAAGACAATGTGAAATTCATACCACCAATAAACATTTCCAATAGTAGACAACTCTCATATAGCCTTCCAATAACAATTGTCATTCCAAATATTCATAAAACGGAAACATTTTTCTTTTATGCCTCTCACAAATAAGATAGCCATGGACCCAAACTCGTCAACAGTACAAAACGTGTTTCAAACTCTTCTTTTCGCCAACTTATTCCAACCACTACGACCTTTCTGTGTTCCGTTTCTTCTCGTTAAAGACATTTTACGGCCACGTTACTCGTCGTCAAACACGGAGAGATAATGAAAAGATCCTCTATCCAGCAGAAAATGCTTTCTAACGACACAGCGTCATAAACTAAAGACACGCCCGGCGCCATGTTTATTGTCCCGTGTGCCAATATTTTACCCATCTTGTTAGAAAACGCCGGGTTTGAACAAAGTTTACCCCATAAAAATCCACCTATACCGATCATTTAGCAATACTCAGGCTCGTATAGCTGTCTCATCCATTCGTCAGACGTTATGGTGTTTTCCGCAGCGTCGGAGATAGTTGCACTTTATCTACGACTCTGGTGGCACACACGATAAAAGAAGGCTCAGCCGTTTTATATGTTACCCCGTTAATGTTGTAAAGTAACTGTATAGTAGGATTTCCACGGGGATACCATTCCTTTGGAACTTAGAGATAACGCGAGACTTCATTTCAACCCTCGCGAGATTTTGCTTGACGTTATAAATGAAGTTCTTTATGGCACACATGTTCTCTGTATTTTTTTTAAAAAGATCCATTGTTCCACTTGTCAAAAACTGTTAGGGGTGGAGAAAAAAAACTATTCTGACAATATTTAGATATCTCCGTATGGCATGTATATTCTTGGCACGTACCTACTTCGGAACGCTGTACATGTATCTCGGTATTTATAACTCCTTATAATTACCTAGAGTGATAAAACGGTGCATGTTAATTAGCACCACAGTGTAGATAAGCAATTGACGATAACTCATGGAAAGATACAGAAGTACTAGTATGTTTTGTGTATGTTCGGGGAGTATATTTGTGTGGTGTCTCTCTCTGTCGTTTCTTATTCCGAAGAGGGTCTGCATGGGGGGTCCCAGCAACGCTTTACGCTGAATTCAGAAGAACCGCCTACGTACAATATTAGCTAAAATCGAGGAAAGCAATTACGCAAAATTTGGTCGTCTCGCTACGAATTACGCAACTAAGAAGATCTAAGAAGGATTTCCCTACGAATTTCGGAAATTCATAACAGGCAGCCTACGCCTTTAATACGGAAAAGAGCATGCAGACCCCCTCCGAACGGAGGGAGAGTAGAGAGCTGTAATGCCAGGTTACCGCATAAAGGAAACTCCCATATATAAGTACAACTCTAACGCGATTATACCTCCATTTGAAGGATTTCTTTGGAAAGGCCATATTTCACAGCAATCCGTCCAATTACAGTAAACCAAATGGATGTATCCAGAGAGATCGTTGGTCCGAACGGAGAAAAGTCGAAACTAAAAAGCTTTCTGCGTGTCTTTGATAAGGAGCGGGATTTATGGAGTACGGGGGTTGTAAATGATTGAGTCTTGTTTCAGCCAAACCGTGCAGCCCCGATCGTAAAGCCGCCCTCCCCACACATTCATCACCGCACACAGACCGCACAGGGTAGGGACCGACCGTTATTACATCCAGCACCGCACACAAACCGCACAGAATAGGGACCGACCGTTGTTTGCTTTAGGGTTGGTGTGCTTGAATTCGTTCTTCGTTCTCATTACCGGTTTGCGTAGCAAAACCTTTGTTGGATCCGTTGGCATGTTGGGTGGCCGCCATCTTGAATTATGACGTCACAGGGCCGCCATACCATTTTATTGGGAGGGGTGTTTTTTGGGGGTCGCTATCATTCTATTTTTAACAAAGCGGCACGCAACTATCACACATTCAACTCAAATAAAAATTCAATACCAATTCATATTCATAAAAAAGACCCCGTAATCGCTAAACTAAAAAAGCAAACCTGAAGTATACGCAGCACAAATATCAGTATTTGTGCTGCGTATGCTCTAGTAGATCTAGTCTTCAGTATTGGAGCACATTATTTTAACAGGTTCATCAACTGACGAGTAAAAATTAAGCACAGATCTAAGATGCTAAATTCGAAAAGATTCTTTCCTTTAGTGTATTTTGCCAATATTCAAGTATGTATAGGTTTCATGCTATTCACGGCTGTCTCTAGCTTTAATTTTTTGCGCATGCGCCCCACTTATTGTTTGGGACCCCATGTTTTTAGAGATCGTCTGTTAAAATCTATGCCATCAAGTTCAAATTTTGTGAACGGATGGGGTAAAAGTTATTTTCGGTCAGAAGAAGAAAATTTGCATCCAGTCTCGGGGGGACGGGTCCTAGAGACAGTTTGTTAAGTTGTCTTCATGTAATTATATCCCTTTATTCCTAATATTTAAGCTCTTTCAACACAGCAGATCTAATGTCAGTATTTGCAACAAGCTCCGTCAAGGATACATTTTCGCTTTGAGACAATTTTTCAGATCGTAATTGCCAATTCAATTACTGCTTCTTAACGACTTAAGTTACTTTTAACGAGAGGTAAGTATTTGTGCTACATATACTTCAGGTTTGCTATGTTAGTTTAGCAATTACGGGGTCTTTTTATGAATATAAATATGAATTGGTATTGAATTTGCCTTTATTTGAGTTGAATGTGTGATAGTTGTGTGCCGATTTGTTAAAGATAGAACGCTAGCAACCCCCTAAAACATCCGTCCCAATAAAATGGTATGTGGCGTCACAATTCAAGATGGCGGCCACCACACATGCCAGCGGATCCAACAAAGGTTTTGCTACGCAAACCTGTAATTTCATTCGCGTGCAAAGAATTAAGTACTTCAATTAAATTCGCAGCCTCTCCAGTTAGATCCCCGCGTTTCCTCCAATGTTTTCCCCTCGCCACGTCTAAACAAAGACAGCGGCTAAGTCTCCCCAGATGTCTTATTTGTGATACATGATCGGTGCGTGTGTGGGAACCTGTGAAACGTTTCGCATCCCTCAAAAGAAGAACCAATTAGACACCATTAGTGTGTCATTATCTGCTGATTGTCGGCGGCTTCTGTGTTCCCGCACCGCCTACTCGGTTAGCGGACATTCTGTGAAATGTAGGCTGGAAGCTTGGCGGCTTGGGAGACTTGATTATTTATTCCATTTATTAAGTACTTAAAATAATTCCTGTTTGAAAACGGGATAGTTTGAGAAGTTGGAATAACTTCTATTTGAAAAGTGTTATCCCATCAATTTACTATGTGAATTAATGGGATAAGGGGGTCCTATCCCGTTAATTTACTAGTAAGAGGTTTTATAGATATCTAGATATCTCCTACTTGTAAATTAATGGGATAAGGGGGTGCTATCCCAAGAATACAATAGTAAGTTGTTTTTTTTCCAGATATCTCTTGCAAGTAAATTAACGGGATAAGGGGTTGCTATCCCATTAATTTACTAGTAAGAGGTTTTAAAAACTGTCTTATAGAGAAATGATAGGAAACGTTTGTGACAGACGTTATCACATGTAAAAGTAGTTATCACGGATTTCGATTTAAATACTTTTTTGGAATAAAAGAATGGGATAAATAGTTTGAGCTAGCCTTGGGATGATCATTGGAATGATCAACTTCCTTCTATTCTCAGTTTTCCCTAATCTTATTTTTTTTGTCTGACATCTAGCCTCTACCGTGCTTCATAGGTCGCTGGAACAATACTAGAAAGAGGCTAAATAGACAGATAACATGCCAGAGGAGTTAGCTGGCGACAGCGTACAATTTGCGACGTACGGAAAACTGTAATCCCTGGTGAACTTCCCTAGCATGAAATCTATCTATTTGGCGATCTGTGGAGCCTGATAGAGGCTACTGATATGAACAGTGGCTAGGACATCCGTTGTGATTCAAAATAGGACGTCCCTAGCCAAAGCAAGGTACTAATTTTTACTTGAGTGGGGTGAGTTAATTATTGTAAGACGCCTTAATTAAGGGCACATCATCACGTTTGTCTCTACCAGATTACCGCGTCGGCTATAGAGAGAACATTTGCCGGGGGACTTTGGCCATGGAGGATGCAATATTGGACCCTATCTCCATAGCCTACCCCCTTCATACAGTTGACTCTATTTGGCCAATTTTTACTATTTTCCCAGCGACCTGTAGAGGCTGGTAGAGTCTATCATCACGTACTCATTCTAACACAGAACCCCCAGATTCAACTACCCAGACCACAAGGCCACATGATAATATGATTTAATCATTAGAAGGGGCATTGAACAAACGTCTTTCACGAGAGTCGAACTAGCATTTTTTTCTCAAAAGAAAACCGTCGTCGTTAGAGTAGAGTAGAGTAGAGTAGAGTAGAGTAGAGTAGAATAGAGTAGAGTAGAGTAGAGTAGAGTAGAGTAGAGTAGAGTAGAGTAGAGTAGAGTAGAGTAGAGTAGAGTAGAGTAGAGTACAATTTTCGGTCAGGTAGGACTGTTCCAGTTAAGACCACTCTTAAACTCAAAACTCAGTTGACCTTTCATCACGTTACTTTTTCAAATGGAAACATCCCTGAGTGTCCAATTGAAAACATATCCCCAGCTCTATTTGTAAATTGAGATAAACAGTATTACTTTCTCTGTTTTTACAGAACTTTAAGCTCTCCGTGAAAAACTTAACAAGACGTGCGAGAAATTCGTGACCTTTGCTCCGGGAGAATTTTCCCAGCATTTTTGCGCGGATGTGAGGGTCAAAGGTCAGATGTCTGGGTACTGTCATGGCGTCGTGTGCAGCTGGTAAACTTGACCAAATGGTTCGGCTTAGTGACAGATCTTCCATACAGACGGTACATGGTGTTATCTGTAGTCAATTGTAGTCAAATGTAGAAGACTTAGCAAGTTCCTTTAGTACTTGCCGGCGTGAAAACTCGTCGTGCAACTTGCAAGGGACAGTATGGTCATCATAATATAATGATATCATAATATGATATAATGAACGACTACGTTTCTACTAAAACACAAAACCCACTTTATACACTTAACGTGGATCACTTCATGGTCAACTGACTTCAAAGAAGAAGTCAAACCCAACAATGGTAAAAATAGTATCTTATAGTAGATTAGAAATTAGTGGTATAAATGCACTCCATTATCTTTATACTGTCTCTACATACAATAAGACTTCGGACGTGATTTTGTCAATGCCATAAAAAAAGAATATAACAATTTTCTTACCTTTCTAATTGGGATCATCCGACAAAATATTTAGTTATATGTAAGTGCTCCAGAATTTGTTGACTAGATTTCTGTCAGTCAATTTTAAGCTGATTGAATTTCGATATTTGTGTGGCACGTAGCTTGTTCTTCAGAATACCCAGTAAAATTCCTTACCCAACAGAGTTTCCCTGTGCATATACATGTACCACCATGGACCAAGATGCATAAATGTTACAACACTTTAAGGCTCTAAACCACTATGTCGTTTACAATCTAGCGACAGTTGTGTAGCTTATGTACATAGATGATAGCATAAGTGCCATCCAGGTTTTGCCCAGATAGTCAGAAACTCCATATAAATGGATGCTGATGACGTTCAAAGTCATAGTAACGTCGCCCTAGAGCGGGTGGTTATGACTTGGTTGTACGTTTTATGACACTTATGTCTAGACAGATATCGTCGTTACGTTTCAAGTGTGCCTGGTATAGGGAGATCTGTAAGAAAACTGCAGCAGTGACTTGAAACGTCGGCGTTGATGCCATTTGGGGTCAGTAAAAGGAAAAGAGAACTGTAAGGGAACGATCATTCATAGGATGGGTGAAAATCTGTGGTGCCATGAAAAATTGACTGTGTTTGCATTTGACTACTTTGATAATGAATACTTCATTGAGTTCATAAAACATATCTATTTAGGGTGAAAAATGTTCAGAACATTGACTTCCTAATAAGATAAGTACCAATACATCAGATAATGCTTGAGATGAATAAGTTTATTGCAAATTCCTGCCCGAAGGCTAACTGCAAATAACATGTATAAAAGAACAGGGTACAAAATATGAAATAAAAGCGGCTAAACCCAGATTTACATACAAACGTAATTGTCTATAACTAGTGAAGGGTTTGACTTCTCTTTTGTAAGCAATGTAAGACGTGATGTCCCACCTTTTCTATAATTTGTGTTGTTTTTTTTAGTTAAAAGAAGAATAGTCTTTTCTTTGTCTTAGAGAAATTCGGATAGATTTTAGTGGTCTGAACAGACAACTCATTTCGTGCATTATCAAAAACGTCAGTGTATTTGACAGAAAAATGTAAAAGGTTGTACATTTCGGATAAGAATACTAAAAAGATGCTTAAAAAATGAGACTTGAAGTCATCATACCAAGACCTCCGCCCACGCACTTGTACGGATACTAGTCTTTGGCTAACCGCAGCAAAACGCACACACATGTATAGGTCTGTGCTGACATTGGCATGTGGATGTTTTCACAAGTGCGTTTTCCACGTTACCCCTATCAGATTTCCAACCCTTGTGGAACGTAGATCACTCTTTTTGTCTTCCTAATGTATATTTGCTCCCCAGAAGATGTAAATCGAGCCTGAAACATTTGTTCAAACAGAAGAGATTTTTGTTCAACTGTCAAAAACGTAAAGTCTTCCTCCTGGGTTTACGCACACAAACACGTGACGTCACAAACTGCCATCTCGCAGGCATATGGGAAAACTTTACCCTACTGTAATGTCGCCAATGTTTATGATAGTAATATTCAACTTCTTGTCAAATCTCAAGGCTTCATAATTCATAATAAAAACGATATTACCTCGTAATGTTGTTAAACCATCGAAACACGATGTATACACCATTTTAGAAAAAATTAAAAACAGCACTTACAAAGGTACTGTTTCCTCTTTACATATATACATGAAATCATAATACATTTCTAACTTCTCTGTATGCGAAAAGAAAATCATAATGTTGACTTGAAGTTTATTCTTTGCCGTTTCATATGAAATATTAAAGTTTTTGGGTTGTAGATTTACAAAGTTTGCACGGTAAAACAACGTGTTATAATTGCAACTCCCGGCGTTTCCTCGTAATGTGGCTTAACTTATGTTAATGAGGACCTCCTCTCCATAATTCATGCAGAAACTTCATAATTCCCTTACAGTTAATGCTTAGGATGTCATATTTGAGGTGTAGGTAAAGGGAGGGAAATATCCTGCATTTTCTCGAAAATATTGCCTTTCTAGTGTGTAGTAGTTTATTTCTACACCACAGTGACTCAGCGGTGTAACAGAAACATGAAACTACTCAACGCCACCGCTTGACAGGTCTGTTATTCAAACCCAACCGTCGCTTTTGTTCAGCAGTGTTAGCCTATAGGACGAACACAAGTGCTTCTTTTTTTACAACTTGTCAGCGAGGAGGGCCTCAGTAGTGGATGGTAACTCCTAGCACCGTTTTCCTTCAGGCGAGAAGTGGATATAATGTCTGTTTGACGTAAAGCAAAAGATCGTATTTCGTTACTACATGTATTATGTTTTGACCAACGGCATAAACTGCAATGAAACGGTCTTTAGTGTTAAAGAATTTAAGCCTGTAATATCGTAGCCTTTAGTGTTAAACAGCCTTTAGTGTTAAAGATCGTAGCCTCTATGATCGTAGCCCGTGCCTCTTAGCCCTAATAGTAGGCTTCCGTCGTTGGCTTTTTACTTATCAATGTGCTGATTTATGATTGATTGTATATCAGAATAAATTATGATTGTATTTTCCGATTGCTACCGGGTTTTAATGCCTGACCATCAGAAAACTGGCACACAATCATAAAATGTCACAATAAAAAAAAGATTTTATCGGGCTTTCTATTTTTCAGGGTTTCTTTGTCCGCAAGTAAAAAAAGAGCTGACATTGACAAATAGAAAGCTCATAAAACACATCAAAAGACGTCTAAACAAGCCGAAGCCTTGAAATGTAAAGTCTAGGCTCCTTTTTGGTAAAGGTATAACAACATCGGTCTGTCCGTGTCCGTGGAGAAAACATCCTGACGTTCAACTAAAATCAAGTTTGCTATAAAGTAAATAATCAATAATCCCACGCAGTCGAACATGTCACTCATCTTGTTCTACTAACAGATATCAGGTCCAGGGACGCTCGGTGTGCATTGATCAATATCTACTGTCTGTTCAGCAAACTCCGATGGGAGACAATTCTGATACAGGACAAAACTGGTCGTCTGCCAAGAGACCCCCCAAAGGCTTTTGCATAAAAGGGTCGGTTCAACAGGAAATTCATTATGAAGATACTTCTGAACCCTGAAGCTATGGTATGGAATATATGTATAGACAAGAGCAACAGGTACACTGTGTACACGGAATTCACATGTTATATACATGTATGTCACGGTAGAGATTGTGATCTCGCAGATCTAGAATCACTGATTCTACAGGTAGAGATATCCCTCCGACAAGGATGTCAGGAATTTGTTAGGGTTGTCTCCCATTCATGATATATGTTTATGATATGATATATATGATATTTATAAATCCTATCGATCCAGTCCATTTATCTTAAGTGACATGAATCTCGAAGGTGAAAATGTTCTGACTATCTTTAAAGGAATATCTTTAAATTTACAGATTCTGGTCAGGATCTCTACCGGTTCAATTTCGCCAGAGTAATTAGTCTCTACCAGACTAACCGCGCCGGCTATAGGGGGAAACATTTGCCAGGGGACTTTGGCCATGGAGGGTAACATTCGCAGGTCTATGGTTGCATATTTGACCCTCTCTCCGTATCCGACTCCCTTCATACAATGGACTCTATTTGACCATTTCTACTATTTTCCCAGCGACCCGTGGAGGCTGGTAGAGCCTACCAGATTATAATCTCTACCACGCATACATATGTTTTATTAATCCATTTTTGTGTTGAAGAATTCCAGATCAAATATCTCGACATTGATGATCCTGAAGTTATAAGCCTTCATGAATAATTCACACCCCGGTTATACATAATGAACAACCCCTTTATTTGTGAACAGGGTCGGACAGTCGAGTGCTGATCGGTCTTAATCATAAACAAACTTTCCCGGCCCACTACAACACGCAGCCATGCAGGGGCTCTCAGCACGTAACAAAAACTCGTGTTTGCGTTTGAGATTTCCGTGCGCGGAAACTTGGAGTGCCGGCGGGTGGGAAAGTTGCTAATTCTGCTCTCTCACTTTTCTTGCAAGCAGGTGGGCAGAGGATTTAGTCGGTTGGAAAAAAAAAGAAGGATCGTCGTTCTTAAAGAAGAATTTACTAAGTCTTCTTTCTAGTTTGTAAGAAATACAGGTGGACGAATGGTCTTCTGTTCGCTGAAATGAAATCGGGTTTGTTGTTCGAGTGGATTTCAGGAATGTTTTTGTTGTGAATCATTGGAATTTCTCTCGTGTCTACTTAAACTAAAAGTAAATTGCTAAGACAGTGGGAGAATTCAGTAGGATGTGTTGCTAACGTTTTACCCTACGTAGACTCACTAGATTTTGTAGGTTGTTACCCCCCCCCCCTAAAAAAAGAACACGCAAAATGGGAATAGGGCTGGCGAAAGTAGGTCAACACTCAACAGGCTATGTATTTTTGACGCTTTGTCGTTCTGGATCTAACGTCATAATTTTCCCTTCAAACATCTGCTTGGAGAATGAAAAGACAGACAAACCCATGTAGAATGGTTTCACAACATTCCAAACATTTTCCAAACTACTCAGTCAACCCCGCAGTGACTCTAATACGGGAGCCAATTAGCACGTTGTTAATTGTGATGAGCGCATTGTTAATTATGTCCAATTACGTGGCGCTTCTTAATGCCGCTCATGACAAGTCATTACGCCTCGTCATATGTTAATCCTACACAGTGGGAAGTAGTTTATCTATCCCGCCTAGGGGCGTATTTGTTGTTTATGTGTGGCTCCCGCATGTAAACAGTTTATTTATCAGTGTCTATTATGACATAAACAAACTTAGCTACCGTTCAGTTGAGGAAATTTTACTCGTTTTGATCAAGGACATTCCTATATAATGTCCTTGTTTCGATGCGGTCTGGTAGAGAATTTGTCTACAGTTATAAGTTGGTCAATACTTATTTGAAAAAAACACACACACACACAAAACAGCAACATTATATCCGACAAACTCAACTCAAAAGTAGTAAAATGCATTTGTGGTTGCCATTCTACTGTGGTTGGAGGCAGTAGCACGCTTTCAACTGGCAAGGACATTATGTAAAATGTCCTTGCAGCTAGAACGTGCACAATTGCATTTAGCTCACTTATGGACCGATTCCAAATGGATTGCGTTCACTCATCATACTGCACTCAGTACTAGTAAAAAATAAAATGGCGAAGCATTCTCGCTAAAAGCAATTTTCATGGGATCATTCTCCTACGCGTTTCTGGCCATTTATTAAATCAAACTGCGTACTGTGAATGCAGAAATGTTCGCGGGGATTTAATTCTGCGCTAGGGAGAAAATGGAGTGTTTGCGGCGGTTTTGAGTTCGCGTTTGAAACATTAGTAGCGCTACAGTCACACAATCATAATGGAACGGCTTTTCGCGGTGATTTAAAGTTCGCGGTAAATACTAGTACTAGTAGTTCACTATGAAAGCCTCGAGCATAAAACCACCGCGAACATTTCTGCATTACAGTATTCCAAGGGTCACAGAAGCTATGACACTCGGCATGCTATCGAACGCTATGCCATTCCGGCTCTAGTTAAGCCTTATTACTCGTGCTTGTCGGGATCAGAGAATCGCGGAGACATTTTCAGTAACCCAGAAAAATGGAGACAAAAACCATCGTCATGACGCCCGATTGGCCATCAAATTTACAGACCTTTTGGCGGGAATGACACATTTTATGTATCGAATCGGCGGCTGTGTGGTGGGACGTCCGTTTTCGCGTCGTGTGGCGGGTAATGACGTTTACATGTGTTAGCGTGGGTCATTACACGGGCCCACGGGCGACCGGCGTGTTTCGGCCGACCCCCCGCTAACTGGTCACGTCTACCCTATATCTCCTAATTATAGCCCGCTCCACTGCTTATTGATCATATAGGCGTGAACCGAAACAATTGTATTAGAGGAATGGAGACTTGTAGAATGACTCATGATCTTTGCCATATGTGATGAAATTGAAGAATTTTAGGCGTCAAAAAATGTGTGCAATCTGTTGAAAGTAGGGTAAATAAACATACTGTAATTTTCGCTATCTCGAACTCAAAACGACAACTTCGGACAAGCTAGATATCACTGACTAGAAGGATTTTGGGGGGTATGGGACAAAAAGTCAAAAAGATTGCGTTTTGTTTAAAACTTCAATAACCATCCTCACGTTTTTTTTGCTGCAAGCATTTCTTTCTTCATATTACAGTACCGTCATATCACAGATTTTCAAATTTTTACGTCCGTCTGTTTTGTAGACTTTCATGACATTGATGGTGGTGGCGACTATTTCTGTATTTACGGTAGATTCCTGGCGCAGAGGTCTACATCTGGGTTAGACAACACGTCCTAACGCATGTGTTGGGATCGTCCATTATTCAATAAAGGGGCATAAATAAAACCTTTAAATTCATTTATATTTAAGTAATTATGTAGAAAAGTACTTCATTTAAGTGGCGCACCTAAGATATAGACGTTTTTAAAGTATTTATGTATTCGTTATAACTTTACTGGTAATTTTTCTTGTGTTGTTAAGGAACTTGACCTACCCTGTTTAGCGGAAGAGAATGGACTCGTCCAGAGGGCAAGGCCCTGGTTTATAAATGTACTTGAGACCTGGGTAGTGTTACAGTCCGTCACGCGAAATCAAGAACTCTCTGGGTTAGGTTCGGAATTTCATTTCTCTCAACTCATTCGCCGGCCCTATCCGATACCCGGGCCGCCTTTCGTAGGAAGTCAGCGAAACGGCCTCCACCGAACTCGCTCTCTACAGCTGCCAAGTCGATTCAAACACGGCCAGACAAAAGCTACCTCTCCCGCTGCGAACGCCGACTACATTCTCTGCTGGCCTGTCCACTAGAGGGAGAAAGCCGGAGGCTACTTCAGGATTTTCCTCCCCACTACACTGTATTAGCTCTCGGTACGCTCTGACGTTTGCGCCCTTAAAAACTCGCGCCTGACAAAGAGATCTGTTGGTTCGATTTGTGAAGCGCCTCTACTTTTATGTCATACATTTTTCAACACAGGCGTCCGTGAGCGCTACGGGCGTTACGCATACACAAACCTCAGTACAGCGGAGGCTTTACGTGCTGATGTGGTTTGGAAATTTGGCGGATCTCGGCAAAATGTTGTAATTCAGGGGCCAGAGGAGACGGGTTGTTCCCGGTGAGCACGCTGGGGGTATTTCTGAGCCGTCCTCGGCCGGAGATCCAACGGACAGTCGCGGGTGAAGACGGGACAGTGGTGGGAGACAGAAGAGAGAGAAGGGATGTCGAGGCAAACACGGCTCTATATCATGGTGGGTCTGGCTTTCACGTTGGGAACCCTGTTCGGCCTGATGGTACAGCTCCCCACGACGACCAGGGAAGATGTACGGGCAAGGAGGCACGCTGTCCCCGAGGAAACGGCGAAGAATAGCCGCTGGAAGATCGGGCAGAGAAAACCCGCCGCCATCTTCGAGTCCGAAACACTCGGGGAGGGAGGGAACTACGATGCTCTGACAGATAGGGATGAGAGTGCCCATATCTCCGCTGTCAGCGGTAGGGCAACCTCGCAGGAACATCAGGGAGGGGACAAATCACGGCTACCTGTTGATCCCCGGCGTTCGGGAGAGGGTCACGCGGGGCAACTTAACCCTGTGGCCGAGAAATTACAGGACCTTAATCGGCCTGTTGCGTCGGATCGAACAAGGGCGGGCATCGGGGGAAACGCGACCGGTAAATCACCGCTGTCAGTCCGGGCGGGGTTCAGACAATGGAGTGGAGTTAACCACACCGTTACGTTCCGATCGATCGCGGACATTGTGCGTAACGGCGTCTTCTGGAGTCGGCAGGTGGAGGCGGTGACGCCGCGGGGCTGGGACGACACCGCCGCCGAGGACTGGATGAGACGCGCCCGGCTGTCTCGCGTCGTGGCCGTACAGGTAACATTAACATTTCCTATTGTCAACTATTGTTCTACTTGTCAAACCACTTGTGTATCTTTTGTTGTTATTTCTCTGACATTCCATTCAGACTAGGGGATATTTTGTTTTGACAGTTTTGGGGCAATATCTTATTACTAGTACCATGGTAGCCTGGACGCCGGACTATTTTTCAGGGCCCAAATACATACACGTCCTCCCATTGGGGGGCATTTTGGCCCTAGAGCCGAGGAGGCCAATGAAATTCTACAACAGATCCGCCTCCCCCGAGTTAAACCCCACACGATATATAGATATTATAGGGATCGGGGGTCTGGTATCCAGGCTAGTCCCAAGGTCACTCGAAATCGTCAAGGTCAGGTAATTCCCTTCCACGGGTATGCAAGTTCACCATTTTCCCATGTCAATTTTGTTCCCCCTTTCGCACGACACTTCTAGTACATACCACCTCTTCTCCAACTATCCCTATAGAACATGTATACGGTTACTGTTCTACTTTTCAAGACTCAATTCCTAGGTTACCCGTTTTTGGCGTTTGACCAATGAAATCCCGTGACCCTGTCACTCTACATCCAACAGCATCACATATTGATTGTTACAGATCAGTCCGCCAATTCGTTTCTGATCTCTGAATCTCTGAACCGCTGATCCTTCAATTCCTCTCATTTTCTTTATCTTTGTACCGCCGATAATCCTGTTGCCAGTTTGAACCCAGTGCGCATGTCTGAAGTTCTTTTATTAGTTTGAACTCGTACTTGGAGGCCACGCGTTACACTCTCACGTTTAACTGCCAACGGGTGTCATAAACGTAGGGCCGCCATTTTTTTTATCATGGTAACCGGCATATTAAACATTTGAAGACTGTAACTGCGATTAACAAACACAACATTTCATATTATTTAAACCACTGAAAATAACATAATAGGATATATTTTGATTTTCTACATGTATTTTGGATCAAATATTCTCACTCCCCTCTCTCTCGCTCGTTTTGAATAAGTCAGGTCTAAAATTGTCGAAAATGTCGTTAACATTGGGTTTTCAATCACATGTAACTGCGTTATACGAGTGGCGTCTGCTTAAAACGCTACACAGAATACCATTAGCGAAACCTTCATTATATTCTGTCCTATCCAAGCACATTCAAACGCTTCCGCGAAGCTTACAATGTCATTCCAGCTAATAGCGCGCGCTCCGAACCAACCCAGACGGAAGACGTAACGATCGCTGTGCTCCACATTTCTGCTTTATTAATTTCCTTTGCTCGCCGTAATAACAAGATGATTTTTACTTCATCCTTCGCGTATCACTAAACGGCGTAGCTTGTTGCGCCATTACGTTTACCTGAGTGTTCCATCACGATTCTTTCATTTAGCATAGATGAGCGAAAAATCCATTCAAAACTAAAACCCTGGCTTAAGTGTAACCGATTGTCTATTTAATCGGAATACTCGATGCATCTTTTACGTTCATTATGTACGCTAAACGATGCTCGAACGTTAATCCTTCAAAATGTACGTAATATAATCTAAATGGAAACGTTGATGAAACATGTTTCTTGTACATCATCCTAAGAGCTCACCGCTATGCTAAGCACGTTCGCAGTGACTATGTGTCGACCCATACCCTTTCTTCGGAGGCTGTTTTTTGTGCAGCATGCTTTAAATATAGTTACTTCTCTCCCGGCGATCGCCGTTTGTCATGGAACCCAATTTTGCCTTCACAAAAGCGCGGAGACCTGGCGCTGACTCGTACTGGGGAGAGGCAATACATTTGCAAAGCTATTTTCAAGAGCCAACACTGTTATTTGGAAGGCTTTAAATGCGGGGTTCTAATTGTAACAAGGCAATGTTATCTGTATCTGTATCTATATAGCCAGTATAACCGCCATTAGGCGTAACACACCAGCTTCGCAGGCACGCGGTGCGACAGCAGCTGGTTATATTACACCGAACGGTCTGTTACACCTAGTCTTCGCATATCTGACTGCAACCGTTCTTTAAAGCTATTAAGTGAGGATGCTCCAACAGTACTTGATGACAACGAGTTCCATTCTACTATGGTTCTCGAAAAATACGAATGTTTGAATCCTTGGCTGATAACTCCGGTACTTAAAAGCATGACTATTTCTAGTCCTCCTCTGACCTGGAATTAGATACTTACCAGTCGGTACGTCCACAAGTTTGTTAGTCATTTTGTACATCATGCAAAGTCTGGACGTTGTTCTTCTGTCTTGAAGTGACATCCATTGCAGATCTGTATGTTCCACGGATATGCACCGTATTGAGGAGAGTCAATACATTTGCTAAGCTATTTTTAAGAGCCAGCACTGTTATTTGGAAGGCTTTAAATCCGGGGTTCTGATTGTAACAACGCAATGGTCCACAGTTATGCACCGCATTGAGGAGAGGCAATGCATTTGCAAAACTATTTTTAAGGGCCAGGACTGTTATTTGGAAGGCTTCAAATGCATGCAGGATTCTAATTGTAACAACGCAATGTTTCACGCATATGCACCGTATTGAGGAGAGTCAATACATTTGCAAAACTATTTTTAGGAGTAACGCAATGGCAACCACTGTTATTTTCTAATGTTTAGATGCGGGATTCTAATTGTAACAACGCAATTCTACACGTACGGATATGTAGTGAAAATGGCTGCCAATTAAGGAAGACAATTATTGTGCATACTAAAAAAAAAGAAATAGCAATTAAAAAAACGTGGAACATAAATTTACAGTTAACGTATACGTTAACAGGCGTGTCGAAAATGTTGTTACTAAATTAATGGGCTAATATTGTAAAACAGCATGGTAGTTATCGTTTTTATGTATTGAATACTAGTACTAGTATTTTCTTTCTCGCACACGGAAATGGACAAGCCCTTCTCGGAGAGCTTTATAAGCTTGTCACGCTTTCTTCTGACACTTAACATCTTTAAAAGGATGACACCGTTTAGAAAGTAACGTCGGTATGTCTACCACAACCGGCGCCACTTTAACAATGCTTCAAGCTACGGCATTAAACTAAGACGGCGTACACCTAACATTAGCAGACACTTTAGTCTTACAAAACTAACATATTCATCACATAAAGCTCCAGTCAAATAGATAGCTAAAACGTCTTGACGTCATAGAAAAATTCCCGAGGGAAAAGTAGCGGAATATTGCTACTTAGAACCATCGTATTGATGTAGTTCAAACGAAGAGTTGGTAGTCGAAGACGCCATTTTGACGTCATGGAAACGCGAAGGTCGTAGCCTGAATAAATGAGTTTTATTTGCGAGTTCTTGCCCGAGGGCTAATTACAACATGAAACAGTGTGTAGAGATAGTATACAGGCAGTGCAAGTTAACAATGGTGACAAGTAGAACAAATGGCTTTTCTAAGAACAACTACGGAATACAATCTAAGCTTTTTTGGGTTTGACTTCCTTTCTTGGAAGCAGTGGAAGACGAACTGACCCACATTTTCTACAATGAGTGGGGTTTGAGAGGTCAACAGGGTTCTAGTTTTATTTTCGTCAGTAAACGTTTGGAAATTGTAATTTTTTGTACCGCCCTTTCTCAATCTCAAGAGGATGGGCGCTGATTCTAATTTTACTGATTGCTGATCTTAGTTCAAAGTCATCTAGTAACAGCAAAAAAAATCATGTTTTTATAACAGGTTTGCTTAGCAAAACCTTTGTTGGATCCGTTGGCATGTGTGGTGGCCGCCATCTTGAATTTGTGATGTCGCAGGGTAGCCATACCATTTCATTGGGAGGGGTGTTTTGGGGGGTCGCTAGCGTTCTCTCTATTTTAACAAATCATCACATAACTATCACACATTCAACTCAAATTAAACGAAAAATTCAATACCGATTCATATTCATAAAAAGACCCCGTAATCGCTTAACTAACATAGCAAATCTGAAGTATATGCAGCACAAATACTTACCTCTGGTTTGCGTTTTGTTTCCTGTCCTGCAGGAGGGCTGCGGGCGCATGCTCAACAGATTATTGAGTCTGGAGGACGGGTCTCTGAGCTGCGCACGATACCGACAAAACACGGACCAAATACAAGGTGAGGAACTGTTAAACATGCATCAGTCATTGACATTTTGCGTAGGGGGGAGGTCAAGGTAGACGGTAGAGGCCTACATTTGATAAACATAAAGGTAAATGTAATCCCATAGCCTTTTTTGAGGCGGTAGGAACAGTGGGTTGTTATCCACTCTGTCTTGGACACGGTATTAGTAGGCGGAGTCCAACCCTCTTCTTTCATGTTCTACGTCCCCAACCGAAGTCAAGTACCCGTTTTTACAACTGGGTGAGGTTAGAAATGCAGTGTAGAGTGTCTTTCGGAAAGACACAGCGTCTCGGCAAAAATTCCAGAAATCGAACCCGTTAACTCTCGAACTTGTGTCCGTTAGCCTAGTCATTCGACGCCACATACAATAAATATTGCTCTATAAAATTTCCAATGATGTTAGATGTCATTAAAAGAACATTACGAAATTTTACAGTGCTGAGAATTTCTTCAATAGACCGACTAATAAGTAAACCGACCAGAAAACGTCCACTTAGCCAGTTCCTCTGGCAATTATTCACGCCATTCGGCCAATTTCTCCTACGTGTATGTATCCATTCCTCGGAGGAATGTAGCGCGGAGGCTAACCAAAATTCACCAAACTTAAGTCCCCAACACGATGGGAATTTCTCGGCAAGGCGTGACAATGATAGAACGGTCTTTCTAGTATCTAAAATTGGCGTCATCAATCTACGACTGTTAGTTTCAGTTGGGAGGATAATGTACAAACTTTCAATACCCCAAGGACACGGTAGCACGCTAGGATATTTTCTCCATCCGTCATCCAGTTTGTACTGTTATTGCTTCATGGACCCAATGAAATCCACGACTCTGTTCTGTTTAACGTAAGATAACCGTTACGTAAACTCAAGCAACAGATTTTGGAAACAGTCAAACGCCTGAGTAACTACTTTTGGCGTATCTTACGATGTCTAACCTTCATCAACGAAACAGTCAAACGTTTCAGGTAGCTTTGATCCACTATCTTTCTTCAGTGACTTGACGGAATTTCTGTTTACCAGGGTTTTTAGAAGAAACATTGCAAATAAGATGAAGACAAATAGTCCAATAAGAAACAAAAATAAGACAAAGTCAAGATGTTGATGAGACAATTAGCCCCTGTTACTTGAGTTTGTTTTTGAAAAACTGTTACCTTGTGTATCTTATTACCTGGATGTCTAACTTTATCGACGTGTCTGTTCTGTTGTGTTACACTCTTCTAGTAGTTACAGATTTACTTTTCCAGCTACAGCAAGCAGTCAATGAGCGAAAGAAACTTTCCACAGTAATAACGTTAATCATGTTTATCTTTGTTTGTATAGGAGAAACGTATCTTTTTACTTGGATGTCTAACCTCCATCGACGTGTCTGTTCTGTTGCGTTCCACTCATCTAGTAGTTTTAGATTTACTTTTCCAGTTACAGCAAGCATTCAATGAGCGAAAGAAACCTTCCCGTTGTTTACCATGTTTATCTTTGTTTGTTTAGGAGAAGTGTTCTCCTATTACCTCAGCCGTGTGCTTGAAATCCCGAACGTGCCTCCGTGTGTTCTAAGCACGGTCAACACCAATTCTCACCAGGTAAGCTCGCGTGGGGTTAGCCCTAGCCTCTACCAGGCTCCACAGGTCGCTGGAAAAATAGCAGAAATCGGCCAAATAGACGGATAACATGCCAGAGTAGTTAGTCCGTTAAAAGAGTTACATGTCACAAGCTAACTTCTCTGGCGTGTTATCCGTCTATTTGGCCAATTTCTGCTATTTTTCCAGCGACCCATGGAGCTTGGTAGAGGCTAGATTAGCCATACTTTGCTTGTGTCTTTGCAAGTCGATCAGTTTAACTTTTCACTGTCAATGAGAAACGAATGGAAGCATGTATCCTCCAAGGGATATCGTTGCAATAGATAGACATTGATTTCTATATTGTATCAGTCTGTGCTTTTGTAATATCGCCATTGACTTCGTATCTTGATCTCTGTCGTGCTGATAAAAGTTTCATTTGATTGTCGTTGAATGTTTTGTCGAACTTTTCATACTCTTAACGTATGTCCTTTACTTTACCATATCTTGTACACATCTACCGATATTTTTCATGTACATGTACTGTTGCCATGTCCAACTCTTATATCACAGGTCAATTTCCTTGTACTTATTCCAAAAGTGAGACCAATTAAATCATTCATACATGACGATAATGAAGATATGAAATCTTTATTGACACGACAAAAGTACAGTGACTTTCGCAAGGTCTTCTACAACTATAAATGCAAACAACAAACAATGGTATATAAAATGATTAACCAAAGTACAAGTATATGAATTCTTCAACATGTCGAGTTTAACATATCAATTACACTACTAGTTCTAAGATCTAAACATTCTTTGATATATTTACCTATGTGTACACAGTAAGGGTTGTCACTTTCTAGCATGTATTTGAATTTATCTATTCACTGGAATGTACTAAATTCTGTTGAACGAATAATGTAACTCATATACTGTTATCAATGATGATTTATTTCGTAGTTCTAAATGTAGGATGAATTATCCTGGTACTATAGTTGTTTAACAGATAATGCCATATATTGTACCATTGTCAAGTGATAAAGTTTATTCATCCATATGCTGTTTCAGTGGGCGGAGGTGTCCCACGACGTGCACCTGTCCCAGTGGAACGAGGGGAAGTTGGTCATCCTCTCTCGGTGGGCGGACCACCTCATCCCCGCCTACATCCCCCGCAAGCTCCGGTACGACGACCGGCGCCTCCACCCCGTCCCCGAGGACCTGGAGGGGCTGTCGGCTGCAGAGCTGGGCGAGCTGGCGCAGTGGTCAGACCTCATCGTTTTTGATTACCTAACAGGTATGACGACACTAATGTTGAAGCCCATGGCTATTTATTATGTGTAGGCAGCAAATGACTGAGGACTTTACTAAGATTAAGGTCTCATTCATGAGTTTTTTTTCATGTTGTAATACGTGTTTTTCATGGGCGCATACAACGTTCTTTGTTGAGAACATTTTCACTACACACAATGTCTTTTTATAGCAATTACAAACTGCACTTAGCTACACCCCCAAAAAGGGACTTTCCAGCTGTAATCGCATGACCGCATCACCTACAATGCCCGACTGTGCACGTCCGACCTCGCGCGCGGCTGCCAAACTTTGCCTGCTAATTTCTTACAAACAAGCGCTAGCTTTCATCAGTTTGACGCTTGAGATCAGCTGGACTGGCTAAAAGAGAATTTCCCACCGATATGAACACACGTTCATGCAGCCGTTAATTTTTTTGGCCACGTATTCCTTTAGGGTACCCACTCTGAGTAATACATGAATGAGACCTTAAAACGTCTAATGTAGTACTATAAACCAAAGTAGCATACATACGGCCTTCTTCAGAATAAGGACATTATATAGGTCCTTGTTCAGAACGAATGACCCACTTACTTGGTTCACTTGACGTTACGATCACGTGACTCGAGTAACAGGTCAAAGGTCAAATGTGCATGGGCGTCATGTTCAATCCTATATGTCATTCTCTGCGTGTATTTTATTGAGATGATTTAGATTTGGTAAAGCTTAGAATCAAAGGACGTAACTCACTGACAAGATAGATACCAGGCTAGCGTAGGATACAATCGATAAAAAGACGAAATTATTTTAAAAATTCTTCCAAAAAACGTCAGCTATTCCCAAAACGCAGTTGTAATCTCGGACATATTGGATGAGTGGTTCTCCTGAGTTATCTTGTAACCGATCTCATCTAGACTGACGTTGTGGGCTAGTGTCCAACACACCTTTAGTCACACCTCAGGGTATGGCCAACCAATCCAAAGGTAATAAAGGTCCTACAATTATACTGATTGGTTTGCAAAGTCAAGGTTGGGATGTTCAATGCCAAGGACGTTTTTCCTTGAGTGACAGTTTTCTTTTACATTACTAGTGATGTCTCGATGACGATTTTAATCAAAATACACAAAAGTCTGACAGGGTGATATAAAGAAATTCTCAACCGCGTGTTCCAACTTTCTCAGAAATTGAGAAGGTACCTTGAGCCAGATTTCTATCAATAAAATGTTATGTAAATAGTTCAAAAACTCTAACGTTATTGTAATATAGGTAGTCATGTTGTCTACACACAAAGGTTTAATATCTTCGCCGAAAAGATGTTTTCAGTTACACCAGCTGTTGGGTGGGTCTGTATGTATGTATGTCAATAGCATAACTTGATTAACTTTTGATGGATCTTCATCACTTTTGGTAGGAGTTTATCGGTTGTGCAAAGGAAGGTCAACTTCGAAAATGGTTCACCTGGCGTTTTCCAACAGTACTGCAGCGGGCTATGTGTGTTTGTGTATTTCTATGTCGCCAACATAACTCGAGAAGATGTCGATGGTTCTGCATGATATTTAGTGGATGGGTAGGGCTTACAGAAAATATTGATGTCATTTGGAATTATTTTGCAGCAAATTTTGACCGCGTGGCCAACAACATGTTCAACCGTCAGTGGAACTCACAGATCATGGATTCACCCGTTCACAACTTGGAGAAATCAGCGACAGACGGTTCCCTGGTGTTCTTCGATAACGAAAGCGGGTTGCTTCACAGCTACCGACTCCTGGATAAATATGCACACTTTCACGACTCCCTACTCAAGTCGCTGTGCGTCTTCAGAAAAAGGACCGCTCACCTCATAGAAGGTTTACACAAAAAGAAAGACGTCGGGGACCTTCTCTTGAAAGAGTTCAAAGCGAACGAACCCCTCCAAAGATGGCTGCCTTTTCTCCCGGATGCGAATCTCAGGACGTTGAATGAGCGGATTGATTCAGTGTACGAACAGATACACAAGTGTCGGAAGACATATCACGTAGAGGGAAGATAGAAGCACCTGTTGCATTCGGGTTCACAGAGAGAGAACACAAAATGTTGCTAATTGCAAAATAGTTGTTGTCATACTGCAAGCTTTCAAGGAGGAATCAACAAGACAACTCTTTTATAATCCAGGTAAGGTTTGAAACCAGTGCTCTTAGCTTTAACATATCGTCTAGTGCCCTTTGCGTATATCATGAGAATATAGTGAACTTTCGGTAGAAGTGACTCTAATTTTGTAACAGATGTGTTTTGTATTAACTATGTCAACGCCAATGATGAAAAAAAATATTGTGATATTTGTGAACAAAATGTAACGTGGCATCCGGTTATGTCAGAGGGTTGGTCCTCTCACTGTTCTAGGCTTGAAATCAGGCTTTGGTAGATGTCGTAATGTTGCCGTTTTTTGTTTACTTTCTGTTGTTTTTGTTTGTCTTGATTTGTTGATTACGTATTGTTTACTGATTATTGTCTGCTAGCAGCAACGTCTGAGAGGGTAACAGTATTCAGAAAACGATACCTTATTTCTAAAGCAAAAACAAACAAACAACAAGAAAAAAACTGCAACATTACGACGTTTCTCGCAGCCTGTTATGTAGGCTACATCGGTATGTTTGTAGTCTTATAAGTGCCGGCTTGTATTTTATATATGGAGATGAAAAAAGACCCACGTATTATGGAAAAAGCGTTAAGTGCGAGGCGGGTCCTCTACTGTCGTTCCAAGTGGCCTCAGGATTGTATTGAATGGACTTTATGCAGTGGCTTCAATCTTTTGTATTGATATTTGTTCCATTTGAAGCCAGTCAACGACATGAATCGTTTCACGCGTGCATGCGCACGGGAATGGTTTTGGGGCGATCTCCAAGCAGATGTTAGATTGGAAGCTCGTAACGTTTCTTGACTGTAGTTGTAAAAACGGAGCAGTGGGAAATGGTACGAGCTTCCCTTTTGATATCTGCTTGGAGATGGGTTCTAAGGGCCAAATTTGCGCCAACGTTTCAACAGTGTAATTATACTGGCGAGTTTAACATGCATGCCATATTGATGTTACAAGCTATTTTGATTGAAGATGTCCGCAATTTCAGTCAGTGAACGCTTATGAAATATTTGTACCATGAAGGTTTCGTCTAAAGCTTTGCACTTACAAATACATTTCTCAAACAAAGCATCTAGGATAGAGTATTTTCATATTTATTCAAGATTTCGGAATTAAGTACATTTTCAGATGTCAACAGCTGGCATTTCGTGTAACCCTTTCCCCTTGAAGGCTTTGTGATGTCATCGTTTTAAGTCGACCGATCGACCGTGTAATCCAAAGCACAGTTTAAGGCGGGAGGGGGGTGCATTTTCTTTAGAATACCGACTGTGTTCACAAAAGATACGGCAAGCTTTGTACATTACTATATATTTTATGTCAAGCCATTTCTGTATAAACAATGCCGATATTTTGATGTTTCAGTTTGATGAGAAGAAATTACAGCGATTTAAACGTTGCATTTTCAAACTGTCTGAGGTTTCACTAATTTCTCTATGTGGTATTTTGACCTTTTCAATCTCTTTGAAACGTTTCTCTCTCCCTTATTGAATATGGCAGCTGTAACACAGCTTGAATCGGGGTACGGTCACAGACTTTGTTTATCTCATTCCAGCCGAAGCCCCTTAAAGCCAGGTATATCTTTACGATATATCAGTACATTTTATGTTGCGCGCAAGAATATAAGCAATAAAACGCCTCACAAGAAGTAGCGTCCGGAATACTACTGACCCTTTTGGGAAATCCGCAGTATCTAATCGCGCACGCTGCGAAACGACCACGCCATCTTGGCGAACTGTAATTTCGGTACATTTCTAGGCTCCTCCAATTTCGATGCATGCTTTCTCGCTTTCCTCGCCTGTACAGACCCACAGCGCGCCCTTAGGGGTTATACACACATATTGAGGAATGCGCACGAGCCTTTTTGCTTACTCACGACGTTGATAGATTTTTCGGGTACGTAATAAATTTACCCAGTGCCGCTCAATTTCTCCCGTAGCAACGCCCGTGCGCTTTTCATGTCGGCGGGGTCGGTTGGATTCTTTCGGGGCATGTTCGGTCTCCCCGACCGGCAAGGTCATCGAGGTCACCGCAGGACAATGCTCCGTCTTTCTAAGCAATGAAATCACGTTTTGTGTCCGTGAACAATGTCGCGGTAACGTAAACTACTCATCTTGTGAACGCTATTGTCGGATTCAGACGATATTTGAGGAAAAGTAGGACAATAGGTGCGACTATTGTTTAGACCAAAGGCTTTTTCGAGAGAAATTGTCTGAAACTAGATATATTTGCTGTATCAATGAAGTCTCTTGAAAAGTGTCTTAAATTGATTGTTCTTTGCTTTCATATCATGAAACGTCCTACAAATTAGAGAAGCAAAATGCTTAGATTTATAAATGATTATTTATAGAAATCTACAAAAAAATGTATATTTTCTTTGTTTCGTTTGATGCTGCTTCTCTGAAAACTGAAATCAAAATAGCCAGCCAACATTGAGCACTATTTCATAATTTTTTTTAAGAGCAGAAGACAGCGTCTGCCAATTGAAAAATGAAATTAGAAGTAGGTTGTAAGAGACGCTATGGAAAGTCTTAACTGTCAAACCGTTCCCGTGGGTTGCGGTCTCCATAACAGCGGTGACACGAAGGTTACACTGATCCCACAAATGCTACACTAAGCCGCTTTCAACGCCAGTAGCCGTGTGTGACATGCCCAGTAGCGTCCCGGTATGCGATACTTGTTGTTCTTTCGCACCCGTATACCGTACTCTGGCGTACAAAGGCGCACCCGCAAATGGCACCAAAATTAAGTCGTTTAGTGGTGGATAGAAGAAACAATCAATTCCGTGAACTTTTCTTCTAATATTCGGTATGTGCTACTTGTTCTTTTGCACCCATACCGTATTCTGGCGTACAAAGACGCACCTGCAAATGACACCAAAATTACGACGTTTAGAACACAGAAGTGAGTAGAAGCAGTACTAAATCGGGAAAAAACACTATTCCGTGAACATTTATTCCAATATTCGGTATGCGCTACTTGTTATTCTTTCGCGCACATACCGTATTCTTCCGTACAAATGCGCACCTAAAAAATGACTGCAAAATTACGAACACAGAAGGGAGTGCAAGCAGTGATAAATTGAAGAACTAAACAATCACCTTTCCGTGAACTTTTCTTGTAATATTCTTTATCTGTACCTGTAACAAGCACGTAGGGGGTCCTGCGGAAGACCCCAGACGTCCATCACGCCCACATGCATGGTGATGAAGAGATGGCAGAGCTGGATGGCAGATTTATTTTCGCGCCAGGACAGCTAGCAGACAAGAGTGTGGTGAGGGGGAAACTGTTAGCGGTAATATCGATGCACCGACGGCGTCACAAAGGCACAGACTGATGCCCTTAAAGACTCGAAGTGACAGAAACATATTTCAAACAAGAGCCGCTCAAAAGAGGTGTGCGTACGTGCTGGAATGAAAGTCTGATTGCCGGTATTCAAGGTCAAAAAATATGACTGGAAAGCTCTATGAATAGTTTCAATAGGTTGATAAATATACGGATGACACATTTCGTTCATACACGACGTACGCAACTAAGACAAAATTACCTGCCAACATTTCTATAGTTATTTTGCTACCCTAAGCTTCTAAAATAGATCCAGTTTAATGACTATCTAAACGTTATCAGGTCTATTTCCTCTTGGTTGTCTATCAAAGAACGTTATTATCCAGGAGTTGGAAGCTGTAAGAATACACCTGTGTATTCAACAAAAACGAGCACATTTTCTGAAAATGAAAACGAGTGAGGGCACCCTTTGAGCATGGTTTAGATTAAATCTACATAATTTTGCAACCATACTCAAACCATTGCAGACAAGATACACAGTCTTTCTATTCATTTGTACATGTTGAAAAATACGGCAATGAGGTTTTGGTATAGGCACTAGGCATGCACGCGTTATAGTATTTAACATGGACTATGATCCTACTCTCCAAGCAGAGGTTGGTTGGGAAGACTGTTACCTTGTTTTTTAGTGGTGGGAATACGGAAATGAAATGGCACATTTGATAAGAAGGTCTAGCCTGGAAACCATACCCTCGGTGGCTCCCCGATATCTCTACGGCTCTGGGAGTCACCCCCGCCCGCCCAGACAGCTTAGCCCGCTCGTGTTGTTGGTTTACGGCCTTGGATTAGATTAGCTCGCCATCGTCGGCGAAAGTAGGTTGGCAGTGGCAGTTACTCTCCAAGTAGAGCTAGGGTTTCGGCTGGTTTTTAACGTGTTTTTAGGCGTTTTTGTCATGCCTCTACTTTGTCATAGGCGTTTTTGTCATGCCTTCTACTTTGTCATCGTGTTTTTAGGCGTTTTTGTCATGCCTTCTACTTTGTCATCGTTTTTACGATGACAAAGTAGAAGGCATGACAAAAACGCCTAAAAACACGTTAAAAACCAGCCGAAACCCTAGCTCTGCTTGGAGAGTAAGTGGCAGTAGGGTGGCAGCGGAAATAGGGTGGCAGCCGAAGTAGACAGGCTATCAGAAACGGTTCAATAAAGCAGACTGGACCCGGTAAAACACCCCTAAGCCTTCCCTGGAAACTGGGACGAGGCTAAAGAAGGTAAATATCTTCCCACCCCACCTCTGCTTGGAGAGTACCGTAACACGATGATTCAGTAACCGCTTCTCTCCAATGATTTACGGTAAAGTGGCCTACTTATTATTGTCCTAGCCTAAGCCTTTTCCACACCACCTGTCGGTTTTAATTTGCCGTGTGTACTCGTCAATCCTGGCGGCTCAACACGAGTGTTTGCCGTTACCAAACTCAGTCCCTTCGTTACGGTCTCAACCCAGTTACTGCAATGGTGTGCCTAAGTATGTAACAAGTGCGGGCATTATGTATAATTCTACGTTGCCCTGTTACAACTAGTGCTGCGTACCTAAACCCCGGACCTAAACTGGACTTGTAAAAACGTTTAGGTTCAAGTCCAAAAAGCCTAAACGTCAGAACCTGCAAAAAAGGATCGCTTATATTCTTTCTGTTTTAAATCATCTAAAACCTTCCATAGATCGTGAAATTTGCACCGGAAAAAGACGAAAACATTGCTGTTTTTGTGGCTATGAGCGTTCGTGTTTACTACTGACTGTATATAATTTTGCGTGCATATTTTTCAAATTGTATGTCAACAATTATACATATGCCATGGGTTCAAGTCTGGACTTATAAGGTACATATCCGGACCTGAACTTGAATGGAGCATGAGTTTAGGTATGCAGCACTAATTACAACATAGGCCGTCTACTTGCTCGGACATATGGCAAGATGGCGGACGAGATAAACAAGATGGCGCCCGTTCCCCGGTGTGTTGCCCCGTGTAGACAAATTGCCGCCGACGGCGACCAGCAAGCGATGAAACTAAAATGGCAGCCTCTTAGGGAATTCTCCTAAAGACAGGCGAACCGACTTAAGGGGAGTGAAAGGTCCCCACTTAATACGTCGATGAAGTTTAGACATCCATGTAATAAAACATGCCAGTTAGTCAAGCAATGGAACATTTTTGAAACAGTCGGACGTTTCAGACAATATCCGCTGTCTTTCGTCAGTGACTAAAGAGGAGAACTGGAGAACCAGGTTAAATTCGCAGCCAAATAAAACTCTTGAAAGAGAATGTTATCCATGGCGCCTGACAGCCACATTTCTTGGCTGTGGGATTTCAAAAATAGCCAATTCTTTATTGACAGAGGCTTACCTGTTGATTTATTTGCTAACTTTGTATTTTAAGAAATAAATTCTGTGGATTTAGTAGTGTACGCTAATGTTGTACAATTTCTTTGTAGCCACCAGTCGATTTATTTTTTCGCAATGCGTTGTCCTAGACATGTACATCTTTTTTTTCCAGAAAATTATTAGTTCAAAGTTTACTTTCTGTTTCGTCAATTGTCATACCCCCTCTCCTGATTTATTTCTCCCCCCCCCCCTTGCAAGACGACAGTCTACACCAGGCACTTAGTTTCAGACAGACGCCCATATCTCACCGTCTGAGTCCCAGCACTCGTATGTCTATCTCTAACGTTAAGGGTGGATAAGGCCTGTTGTTGTTAACACCCCGGTTCGTTTATTTAGCTTTGTTAGTGTGGCTCTGCTCCGTACAGCTCTAAGCCACTAGAATCTCCCTCTTTTAACGAAGGAACATCAAAGTGCTAGAAGCATTCCCACGACGTCGTGGCATTTGGTCTGTTAGCACTTGTCTTAAGTCAGGATTTGAAAACGGGAACACTTTCTTTAATCTCCAAGTGTGACTTCGAATCGCTTGGCAAAGTCGTTTTCTGAAGTCCCTTTATTTTTAGTGGCTGTCCCTTGTTATCTGTTCATTGCGCAATGCAATGCTCACAGACAAGGAAAATAAGAAAATAAGTTGTATATAACTTGAATCCGCCGTCAGCTTGTTCTTTGGAAAAAAAAGAACGTACCATATGTTTGATGTATTGTGACTAGAAACGCGAACCGAAAGAGAGATATAACGTTACAATAAACCGTTGCAACAAGACGTTGGAACTACTACATGCAACTGTGTGATTCTCCCACGAAGCCCTCACTGTGTCAATAAGGGACGGAGAGTTTTTGACCCCGCCATGTTCTAATGCATGGTTATCGAAGCATTTCAGACAGTGTTCTGAATACGTTAGTCTGTCAGGTTTGCATTCCTGGCGTTATAACTGATGTTGCATAAAGCACATATCCCTAAATACACCGTCTTTAAAAATGGCGAGTTTATATTACTCCGCGAGTTCAGCTGAAGCAACGTTACAATAAACCGTTGGAACAAGACGCTGCAACTACTACACATCTGCGTTAGGTTCATACGTGTGTTTTCTCAAGCAAGGCGCCGTACAATCTGAACCGTTGTTTGGACGGCCTTTGCCCTCAGGACAGAACCTCTTATCAACGGGAAGCAGTTGTTACACAGATGTGCATACATGTGTGAATCACAGACGTTTGTCACGAGTAGAAATCCAACCATGGTCAGTATTGATTGACGGAGACTGTATGTATGTAACGATCATCTGAAGTAAAGCCAGTAGGTATAGGTATAGGGCTACTGGCTGACCCCAAAGTTGAGTTGCGCAGTAGAGTGCAGAACATTTGAATACCTTTATAGTTCCTACTTAAAATCTTTAAAACCTTTCTTTTCCTTGAATTTTTTGGTTAGAAGGAACAGGTAGGGTCTTAGCTTTCCCATTTTGGTTGAAATTTGTTTAGTTCAGCAGTTTAGGTGGCGTAAGAACATATGTGAGTTGTTGGGTCATTCGGATGGATACATGTATACATCAGAAATCTGGGGTGAAAGGTAGGGTTTCTTTGAAACTGGCAGCTTTCCTCGGAGTTTGAGCTGTACAACCCTCTGTTTTTTTGCATGGTTATCAACTAGACCCTTGTGACTTTCCAGTGGAGAAGAAGCCTTGATTCAGTGTATCTTAATTAACATGCTTTCCTATGGGCAGCCATAACTTTGGGGACAGCCCTGTAGGTACCCATCTGAGTGATGAGGCTGTTGCAGTGACTCTTAACGTGCTCGAGGAACCTCCTCGATCACAGGACCCCCATTTTACGTCCCTTCCGAAAAACGAATGCAGCTTTAACCAGGATGCCCTTCCCCGGATTCGAACCGGGGTCTCCCAGTTACCAACTACGTAATTGGAACCAGGAGCTCAACTGTGAGTCTACTACCAATTGAGCTACAAGAATATCTGTATTTACCATATAATATATGCTAATATTAGTCAAATGAGAATATCTGATTCCAGCGTAAGAAGAAATATTTCAACTAAAACACTGTCACAAAAGCCCAATGGATACGGACTGGCGGCACAAACGACCCAGTACAAAAAGAAATCAATGCAAGTGTATTATAAACCCCCAAATGGCCAAGAGAGTCTGGTACGGAGGCTAGTCAAATCAGACATTCTGTTGAAAAGAAGTCGTCTCGAGACCGCCCTTGGAAAAATGGTTTGAACTCGAACTGAATACTTGGCGAGAGACGTTACCCCGTGGCAAGATGGAGAGATGTACATGTAAGAGAAGCCTTCGGCCTGATGTTAGTCTGGCGCTGGAGACCACGACGCCATATTCGTCTTCTGGTTTTAGACGTAGTATGACAGTTCATCTGTGTTGGTAGAATTCATTATTAACAAGAATAAACTTTTTCGTCCAAAACTGTAAGAGAAATTGGGACTAACCCCAAATTTTCGGTTGACTCCATCAACCCTGTTCACGGAATGAACACGGCTACTGCAACGTGACGTCAGCGAAACGTGATCGCAGTAGCGGGTCATACGTGCCAGATAACTTGTGTCGTCCCCCGTCTCTGTTCAAGGAAGGTCTGTGGGCTGTGATGTAGATTGCCTTCTTTACTCCTCTTGCAAAGAAATCCGGTTCCGAATCAAGGATTTTCACCTGTAAACCCTTCATCAAAATTTGGGGTAAGTCCCAATTTCTCTTACAGTGACGACAAAGTTTAGTCTTGTTAATAATGGTTTTAGACGTGATAAGTTTAAAGGCACAGACAGCCCCAGAACCGGATGTTATTTTGTAAAAGGCCACATCTTTATAGATACAAAATCAACCAAATCTATAAAAAAAGTTCACAGATGAAGAAATAAATGATCCATTTATAATCCCGGAAATGAGCAGTGCCCCTTCATGCAGACCCTTGGGGTGTGATGCATGATGGGTTGTCTGTGCCTTGAACTGTATATTTACGTGAGGTGCTTCGCAAATCTTTCAAAAGAGGTGCTTCAATCTACAAATACGTTTCAACATTGTAGATCTACAGCTGAGTCAATGACAGTATTTTATGCTTTTTACTACAACGAGAATCCACCCCACTTTCACAGTTACAAAACTGCAGCATTTTCCATGTGATCCACACTTTTATTCATTGTACAAGTAAATTTTGTACTTATATGTATATTGATTTGTGCTTTTATTCTTGTTGTATTCTAATGTTTTTTAAGGAGAGGGCTTCACATAAGTACTGTGCTTTCTACACAATCCAGTCAAGAAATATGTATGTGGATCGAATACATAGCTATAGATGAAAGCACTTTCGTAAAAAGACATAGCGGTTGAGACTCCACATACCTATAAAAAACTTGATATTTATATTCTTGCCGTTTTCCGTTACTAGCCGCATCTTAACATGCCGTTATTTTTTATAGAAAATATGAACATTCAGTATGCAACATATGTATCCAAATGTCCCGATATGATCTAAGGTAGAGACTCCACAAAGCAATAAAAAACTTGATATTTATATTCTTGCCGTTTTCCGTTACTAGTCGCATCTTTACATGCCGTTATTTTTTTAGAAAATATGCACATTCAGTATGCAACATATGTATCCAAATGCCCCGATATAATCTAAGGTAGAGACTCCACAAACCAATAAAAGAACTTGATATTTATATTCTTGCCGTTTTAATTTTCCGTTATTAGTCGCATCTTTACATGCCGTTATTTTAGAAAATATGCAAATTCAGTATGCAACATATGTATCCTAATGCCCCGATATAATCTAAGGCATTACGGTGAGTGCTTGTCTGTCCATGCGTGCAACCGCAAGTGGCATGTCGTCACAGAAGGGTGAACAACGTAACTACCGTCCAGGGACAGGAGACGATCTCTGCTACTTATTACAGGTTTGCGTAGCAAAACCTTTGTTGGATCCGTTGGCATGTGTGGTGGTCTCAAGTTCATGCCCGAAGGCTAATTGCAGACAAACAAGAACATGGAGATACATGGAAATCGAAATAGTTATCGTTTCGTTTACTGTGAAAGTTTTATGAAAACTATGGTTGAATATGGTTGGGTTTTACTTGGTTTATTTTAGTAGTAAGATTGATTTTTGTAGGTTATTCAAATGTTGAAAGCTAGAGGAATTAACGGAAGCTGTTTTTTATAAGTCGTTTCTTTCGGCGTCATATTGAGATCATTGGCAAATTAAATGTATTTCATTTTCCACTGCGTTCATTGTACAAAACTTATACATTCTCTCATGAGCAGGCAGCTTTTTATATGTAACATTTTCTATTTCAAGCGGATGTGCACTTATTCGTATCTTACACACAGCTGACCGTTGGTCAATATCTTTGTTGGAATGATATCTTTCCATTGATCTGTTTTGACATTCCTATAAAATCTTAACTTACTTTCATCGAAAGATAATATATAAAGAAAACTTTGAATGTATATGTCGGTCTGCCTTTTTTATATAATACAGAATTGAGCCAGGGAAATACGCATATGTTGTTACGTTTCCACATTTGAAATATTCATATCGAATTCTGCTTTTGTAGGATGTAAATCATTGATTCTATTAGTCATATTATATGTTACATAATTGCATTATAATTCATTTGCAATGCATCGCATATTTTGCCCAACGATCTGTAAAACACATGAAGCTCTAATCAAAATGAAATAACGTTCTGCTTGAGATTTGATTACATTTGCATTGGTAAACAAGGACATATCGACCTCAAGGTCAATTGGCCTGCCTAGAGGTCATTTCTACATATAAAGCAAAAACATAGTTTTTCTGCACAATGATACCAATCACCATGTTCAGTGATCCTTAACTATTTTACAGTACTGAAGATGTATATCAATTTTCTTATTAGGTATCATAAAATAAAAGATAAAGATTTAAAATTTAGCTATTACAAGTATCCTTCACACTCGGTTGGTGTCATCTGTTGAAAATGATGATTTTTGCTCATTTGCATAATTGCGGTGTATTCGGAAGCGGAATTAGGTCAATCATCTTGATTAAAGTCGTAAAATATCATGGCGACCAAAGGTCAACGTTTTCCCTGCTTCGAGCCACTGGAAGAGTCGGAATGGAGGTTCTGATAAAAGCGTGATCGATGTGGCCCATAAAACTGGTGTTTTCTCTCAGTCCCTATCGCAGCACCCATATGGACAGCCCGACCTTCCTCGTACTAATTAGTAACCCTACGCACAACGAGCTCAGTTATAGGTGCTATGAAACGTCATACACGACAGGTAATAGCAGCACTACCCGTGTCTGGCATAATGATGATGATTTCTGCGTAATAAGCTACAATAACACGGCATCAAATTTGAACAGACCACCATAATTTTCACTACGGTTGATTGATGTGTATGTTAAGCTGCTCGTGAGAGGTTTCTAAAAACGCCAGTGAGTTGTATACTGGCTCCGAATAAGCACTATTTTGATTCTTAGACATGGCTGCCAGGAATCTACTAGTAGGATAAGACAGCATCAAATTTGAACAGTTCACCGTAATTTTTCTCCGGTTGATTGATGTGTTAAGATAATCGCGAGAGGTTTCTAAAAACGCCAGCGAGTTGTATACTGGCCCCGAATAAGCACTATTTTGAATTCTTAGACATGGCTGCCAGGAATCTAGGATAAGATAGCATCAAATTTGAACAGTTCACTGTAAATTTTTCTACGGTTGATTGATGTGTTAAGCTGATCGTGACAGGTTTCTAAAAATGTTCGTGAGTTGTGTATAGTTCCTGACCAAGACCTAACTTGATTTGTAGACATAGCTGCCAATAAGAAGCTACGTGACATAGCATCACATTTGAACATTCCATCGTAAATTTTACTACTGTTGAATTGATTGATTTGTTAAGTTGTTCGCAAGATGTTTCTAAAAACGACAGTGAGTTGTGTATAGTTCCTGACCAAGCACTAACCTAATTCGTAGACATAGCTGCCAAGAAGCTACGTGACACAGCATCGAATGTGAACAGTCCATCGCAATTTTTACCACTGCTGTATTGATTGATGAATTAAGCTGTTCGTGAGAGGTTGATAAAAACGCCTGTGAGTTGTGTATAGTTCCTGACCAAGCACTAACTTAATTCTTAGACATAGCCTCTAGACAGCTACGATGAAATATCATCACATTTGAACAGTCCATGGTAAGTTTTACAACTGTTGAATTGATTGATGTCTTAAGCTGTTCGCAAGATGTTATTAGAAACGTCAGTGAGTTGTGTATATTTCCTGACCAAGCACTAACTCGATTCGTAGACATGGCGGCCAGGAAGCTACGTGGCATAGCATCGAATGTGAACAGTCCATCGTAATTTTTACCACTGTTGAATTGATTGATGTGTTAAGCTATTTGCGAGAGGTTGATAAAAACGCAAGTGAATTGTGTAGAGCTCCTAACCAAGCACTAACTTAATTCTTAGACATAGCCTCTAGAAAGCTACGATAAAATAGCATCACATTTGAACAATCCATCGTAATTTATACCACTGTTGAATTGATTGATGTGTTGAGCGAGAGGTTGATAAAAACGTGTGTATTGGCCGTGCTGTCATTGAGAACATTGGAACTATCAAATAAGGTCGCGGCAGATGGAACGCCAACGTGCGCCGTGGGACAATATCATCCGTGCTATATCATCGTCATTAAGGTAATTAGGTGTCATTAAGGAGAGTAATAACTTTCCTAGGCTGGCGGGGGTTTGTTAATGAAAGATCTACAGCGCAAGTGGGGGGTTGTGCGGTTAGGAGGAATCGTGCGTAGAGGCTTAAAAGCGATGTAGTTAAAAGTTTAATGCAAGTTTTTATATCGTACTAACTAGAGATTTACTTTCTGTTGTTTCGGTATAAAGTGTATCAATACATGCCATTGGTTTCTGGCCTATGTCGTTAAAACTTTTCAAATAATGAATATCCTGCTTATTGGAGGTTTGAGAGGGTAAAAATAAGCGGTATTAGTGAACAATAATTCCTCAAGTTAGCTATCATACACAATATAACATTAACATTCTAGTAGATCAAGTTCTGATATCTCAATGTATTAAGGTACAATTTAGAAACTAGGTACACGTGGTCATGAAACATGGCTCTTTCTATTGAAATGTACAGTATTTATTTGAGTATCAATTCAATGATGCCATGATTTGGAAATCAATTTTGGGTTTTGTTTTTCGGTGTAATATGAATATGTTGTGACGCCTCCAGAAACTATTGTATTCATTTGAGTATTAATTCAAAGATGCCATGATTTGGAAATTATTTTTGGATTTTGTTTTCGGTGTAATATGAATATGCTGTGAGGCCTCCAGAATCTATTGACGTAGTCACGTACTTCATGATGACACATAAAACGTAAAATATGTGCTTATCAGGAAAGAACTAAAGAACGTCAAAGACACCCCATACATGTGTTGGTTTTGATACCGTGTTATTGCTTCGTTGTTTACGACGAGGTAACATCCGTCGTAGGTCGTGGTACGATTTTGATGCCGTAGAATTACAGGTTTGCGTAGCAAAACCTTTGTTGGATCCGTTGGCATGTGTGGTGGCCGCCATCTTGAATTGAACGTCGCAGGGTCGCCATACGATTCTATTGGGAAGGGTATTTTTTGGGGTCGCTAGTGTTCTCTCTATTTTGAACAAATCGGCACACGACTATCACACATTCAACTCAAATAAAAAGAAAAATTCAATACCAATTCATATTCATAAAAAGACCCAGTAATCGCTAAACTAACATAGCAAACCTGAAGTATATGTAGCAGAGATACTTAACTCTAGTTTAATAGTAAAATAGTAAAAGCTGACTGTGACAGAACCAACCACCGACAAGGAGACAGCCTTTTCTGTAATACGACATCTGAAATTTCTACGACACTTGCACGACTACCCCCAAGAATGCCATAAGTTTGCGGTCGTGTGATGATCGCACAATGTATTGATGATAATGAATCTGAATCTTTATAGCCGGTATAACCGCCATTAGGCGAAACACACCAGCTTTGCAGGCACGCGGCGCGAAGGCAGCTGGTAATATTACACCGAACGGTCTATTACACCTAATCTTTGCACATCTGACTGCAACCGATCTTTAAAATTACAGTACTTGATGACAACGAGTTCCATTCTACTATGGTTCTCGGGAAATATGAATTTTGGAACACCTTAATCCTTGGCTGATTACTCTGGTACCTTGGCTGATAACTCTGGTACTTAAAAGCATGACTATTTCTAGTCCTCTTCTGAGTCGGCATTAGATACTTATCAGTCGGTACGTCCACACGTTAATTAATCATTTTGTACATCATGCAAAGTCTGGACATTGTTCTCCTGTCCTCAAGTGACATCCATTGCAGATCTGCTTTCATTTTTGTTACACTAGCGCCCCTTTCATAGTTGTTCGTGCAGAATCTGGCAGCTTGGTTCTGCACCCTCTCTAGTTTATCAATGAATGGTTTATAGCGGGCTGAATTGCTGATTCATCACGATTCTCAAAATGCGTTCTAAAATATAACATAACATCGTTACTATCATAAAGATAAAAGACTGTGATAAACACTTAGACGTTTGACTATACATAGGTAACATCTATAATATATTACTACCATGACGCGAACATATATTTCAAAAGCCTTGTAGTATATAACAATAAGAAATCATCATAAGCACTATCGAGGCTGGACTATACATAGGTAACATCTAGAATATACTACTACCATAACACGAATCTATAGGCCCTGTCACACTTGTGCGCATATTCAAGTGCGTATGAGTTGCGCATGAACATTTTTTTTGTTTATATATGTAAAGTTTGCAGGGAAGAAGTTGTTTCCTACTTTGCCCATCGTTGTGCAACCTGGTTATCGAACCAAAAAAATGACTTATTCGGCTGCAAACTTAGCCTAAAACTTAGCCTAAAAAGCTTGCAAATACGCAACTCATGCGGACGTACATATACGCACAAGTGTGACAGGGCCCTATGTATGTGCACGGGCCCTTAAAACGGATCTAGATGGAGTGCCAACATTTGCATTTCGAAGCGCTCCCCGCCTTTGAGGTGATCTAATGTTCTCCTTGACACCCTGGCTGTGTGGGAAGTTGTTCATCAGTCAGACTAATGTGAGAGGAGTTCTCTTTCCCCAGACTCTGTAACGTCAATCAACCCAATTCCCCCGAGACAGGCACCTTTGAAAACCTAGAAGACTAACTATACAGCGTAAAAGATTACGATAACGTGTAGAATCTATGTTTACAAATCGCTCGCTAACGTCCTTTGATGTAAGAACAGTGACTGAGTGATGGAGTAATGTGGTGGTGTTGAGTGTATTGCGGTGCATTCATTAAGAACGTATTACTGGCTATATTGTAAATTCTCAAAGCAATTACGGATCCTTACGGTTTTTCTGTTTTATTTATGAATATGTGTGCTCGTATTTGTATATCATTAGCTCCATGAAAAATGGAGATATAGTTTTGGGTGTGTCTGTGTGTGTCTGTCTGTTTGTGTGTCTGTTTGTGTTTCCGGACTACTCTAGTCAGAATAACTCAAGAGCTTCTTGATGGATTACGATGATATATGGTATGTGGGCGGGTGTTGTGAAGCCAAAATTCAGTGTCGATTTTGGGCCCCCTGGTATGTGACCTTGGTACTGCAGCAGAACTTCAGTTTTTGTATCTTTTGACCTGGACGTGCTATGGTCTTGATTTTTGGGTGGAAGATAGCTTGTGATGTAATAAAGAAGTGGTGTCGGTCTGGGCTTTCTAGCAGCTTGCTCTGGAACTGCAGTGGCGTATTTGTGAAAACCTTCTAAGGGGAATAACTGAACAAGGGAACAATGGATTTCCATGATATTTTCTCCCTTGTAGCGATTTTATATCAGATACCAACCATTAGAATGTGTAAGTGTCGG
Source organism: Branchiostoma lanceolatum (assembly GCF_035083965.1). Lineage (NCBI taxonomy): Eukaryota > Metazoa > Chordata > Leptocardii > Amphioxiformes > Branchiostomatidae > Branchiostoma > Branchiostoma lanceolatum. The sequence goes on from NC_089737.1 coordinate 3,342,823, forward strand.
TTTGTGACCCAAGAGAGCATATAGCATACACAACAAGCCAAAAAAATCTCCATTTTAACGGGGGTAATAATGTAAATGCGTTTAAGTTCACATGGTTTTAATTTCGCGGTACGGAGAAATGTGTTCGCGGTGGTTTTAAGGTGGTTTTAAGTTAACGGTAGCGCTACAGACACACTCAGGTAAAAATGTTCGCGGTGGTTTTAAGTTAGCGACGAAGAGTCTACCGCGAATATAACATCACCGCGAAAATTTCTGCTTTTACGGTAAACTCAAAATTAGAAAATTTTGACCCCGGAGAATACGTTAAAAGGATTGCGGTGAGTGTTCATTGTGATATAGCCGCGGGTGCCTTTCTTTTGCAAACCGTTTGAAACTGATAAATTTCTCCCTGGTCGATTGCCAACGGTTATCGTCTAGATCGCAACTACACTCTCTGCCATTCTATTCTAAGGGACTCTAATGGTCGTTAATCTTACTTCTTTTGATATCGTTTGCAGTTTGTGAAAGAGATTCCTGCGGTTTTTGTAGGCAGGGGTTGATGGTGAAAATGCTGTGCGTGGCAAAATATGTAACACGATTTCTGCAGCTGGAGAGGAGATATCCAGTTTGTTTGCATTAGCTTCATAATTCACAGGGCATCAATGTAGTCACATACCATACTAGCACGTTCCGCGACGCTATCGAAGAAAATTGTCGGATTGGGTGGTCGTGTTTTCACCACTAAGAGCGTAGCTGAATCACAACATTGGCTATGGTGGCGAAAGAAATTTAAAAAAAAGAAAGAAAAAAAGCTGTGTCCTAAATTCACAAACATTGCAAAAATGAAATTTTCTTGCTGATAATTTATTCAAGTAAAGTTAAGTCAAAGTTATTGCACAAAATTTGCAACAGGTACAGTGTACGACAAAGTCACTGGCTTGTTACGTTACTGTAAATGCAGAAATGTTCGCGGTGGTTTTATTTTCGCGGTTTTTGCGGTGACCGTTTCACCGCGAACTTAAAACCACCGCGAATATGTCTGTCCAATACAGTAGCAGTATGTTACTATAGCGCTGCCGCGAAATCAAAACCACCGCAAACTTAAGTGTATTTACAGTAATCTAGTACACTCTACGCGTAGGTTCCAAGCTACAAGTATACAATATTAATAGGATACATAAGGGGGTGTTATATCTCTACTAAACATTTAAATACAGAATGTTGATACGCTTAAACCCTTACTGTACGTTTTTTTAAAAGATAAGTTTTGGAGCTCTACGTGCGAATGTCTTTTGTAATTTTGTACAAAGCCGTGTAGAAAAGAAACGCTGTAGGTGTAAGAGTTGTGGCTTTAGAGTGCGTCTCCCGTGACCAGTGTTTAAACATGGGAGGGGTGACAGGCTTGTCAACAAGGCGATGTCTATACAGTAGCATACCGCTACAACGGAGCGTGAAAACCCCGCCGATACCGGTACTATGTTCTCTCATTCGCCATGAAACAAGTAACCACAGTCCGCAAAACTGACCACACAAATACAACGATGTAGAAGAAAAGGGGGACAAGAAATAACGGAGGCAGCTAAGTCTCGTTTCAACACCTGTAGCGTCTGTAGAGGAAGCGATCTCACATACCTGCTACCCTGGCAAATACCAAGAAACATCAACCACGTCTTTGTCTTAAAGGCAACCAAGGCAACATTAGGGCCCGAAAATCGTATTTTAAAAGTCAATTTATTTAGTCATTTCTATACATGATTAGTTGAAACAACACTATCACAATGTATAGTCACGTGAATCATGCAAAAATTCGACGTCGTTGTGATGTGAGAATTCACTGAAAATCGTCGCCAGGGTTTCTGTAGGCTCGCAAAACTAAGGGAATCATCGTACGGCACGTTTTGCGCGGTCTTGAAATTCTAAAAAAGTATGAAGTTATTACACAAATGTGCTAAACAATGTTAGTAAGTGTCACTACCATAAAGATTTCAACATTTTTTTTAATTTCCATTTTTTGGCCCTAATATTGCTTTTGTTGCCTTTAAAGGGCAGCAAGGCGGTCACGCGTCTTTAAGTTAAATTTCTCCAATAAGTAACCAATAGGGAATTGGGTACTAAACGGCTTCTCACTGTTCTTAAGGTTAAATCGAAGTTGAAGGGGGTGCGGTGAAGAAATTGTTAAAAAAATGACCCCCCCCCCTAGCTGTATTCCCAGACTGTTACGTTCTAATGTGGAATTCTGTAATTTGATTGTGATGTTATGCTTTACCGTACTTTGCTGTTTGTTAAGCTTCCCTTCCGTTTACTCCAACTAACTTACAGTTTATACATACACGCACAATTACTTCTGTCTGGAGTTGTGTAAGCAGTCTAACCCACAAATAACAATGTAAACGCGTCGTATTACATTTGTTCAGAAGTAGTGACGGCACGTTTTAACCACAGATCCCCCACCTGGAGTATTGTTGTGTTGTTATATTGTTTTGGAGAAACGGTGTTGATTTCATGGTCGTTATCATGGCGTTGAAATGTACACAAATGGAAGTAAAATAAATCTATATCAGAGTACATGTGAAACGCGTTCTAATTATTGCGTTGAGATGTATACCGATACGAGAGAAAGTTGATCGATATAGGAGCACTTGTAAAGCGTACAGCGGACCATAGACCATAAAACATAGACTGACTACGCTTTAAATCCTGCAACAACAAGTTTTTAGACATATTACAGAGTATTACTTGTATGTCCCTTTGACACTGGCCTACTTTTAAGTCGACATCATTGTTGACAATAAGTAAGCACTTATACTATTCCTTGACATAGCTGACATAAAGCTAACAGCAACGTTTAGATTTCCCACTGCAAATGGCCGTTACAACAACTCGTTATCTCAGATGCTATCGCGTTTAGCTTTCTCTAGGGTTCATGGAAACTGAACAAAGAGCCGATGCAACGTAACTCCGCGCCAATACCTTCACGTCTTTCCCTTGGCACGTATACATTATTCTCTGTACGTGTAGACACAAAAAAGGCCATACACACACACACACACACACACACACAGACACACACACACACACACAGACTCACACAGACACACACACACTTACATACATACACACACACACAGACACACAGGCACACATACATACAGACACACATACAGGCACACACACACACACACACACACACACACACACACACACGTACGCAAACACGTGTACACACACACGCAAACACATGTACACGCACACAAAGAAAGAATTAAAGAGAGAAAGAGAGAGATGTGCACTTTCTTGTTTGTAGCCCTTTATGTATAATTGCCCTTCACCCAAGAGTACAAGCCGTTATTTCTTTCCTCTGTTTCTCTTCCATGTGAAGATTAAGATTCCAGAACTGACTGCACCATAGCGACGCACCGAAACATCAGGGAGCGGTCACAGGTGTGCGAATGATTTGGTCTCCCAATAAAGTGCTTACTTCAGTCATCAGCGGGGCTCTGTTACGCGTGTGGTAACGACATTTGATATCGCTGTTTTATTGAAGGGGGGCAACACGTCGCCTAGGCGGCTTTGCTGGCCTTTCCTGCCGCCCTGTGAGGCTTTGTCGGAGCGGTGTGTGTGTTTCTACAGGATTTGTTACGTTGTAAATCTAATGTACACCGCAAATCCGCCGGATGGGGGAATGTAGCGATCGATAGGACTGCATGAGGTACAGGACGTAATAAAATCAAATTTACTGCTCAAATCCATGAAATAAAAACTGCGGCGTTCTCCATTTTTAATACTGTCGTTAACGGTGAATTTCTTTTTCAATAAATATACTTTTTATAAAGGGTGAGATTAATTGTATCTATTAGACCCTTTTAGTAGTCAGCGAAATAGTCACAAAACGTAAGATTATGGTATTCCATAGAAAGTATTCCAGAGAAATGGAACTCAAACTTTGTGCCACATTTTTACCTCCAAGGGATCAAAGAAATAGCAATTTATACGTTGGACAGAGACATATTATGATCAAAGGGATACGAAATACAGGTATGATTTATAACACTTCATTTCACCATCCCTACATCTGATTTATTCTCAGTACCAGGCGTTTTCATACTTCCTTCTTATAACTATCATCGATTGGTTTTTATGTGTCTACCCATAGGCTTTTACTGACCACTGTAGCGAACGTGTACTTTTATGGCAACATATACACATATAAAACAATAGCACTTCTAGACACAACGTACTTGTTGTAATGACTCTAGTGCCACTTATTATAATATGCCCATATTTCTGTTGGAATAGCAAATATAGTGCAAACAAATCAAGGTCTTGAAAATCAAGGCCTCTTCGTGACATGTTTTTATTCTGAAGTTAAGTGGTTTCAAGTACGTTGGCAAATTTTCAAGAATATCCTAATTGACCATTAGCTGTAGGTTTCCATTGCAAGGTTTGTGATCAGTGCACGTGCCATTTGGTTTTGCTCTCCAAGGAACGTTTCTTAGAATTTCACCCAATTCTCTTTACCCGCGTTGCCCATATACAGTATATATACCTTATTCCACTAGGGCGACAATCTCGCTGCGACCGCCCTACGACCTAAACTTTGACAGAGCGCTTAACAAATTTTATAGATAAAAGAGAATGTTTTCATACATTTTGTGCTTTGTTGCCTTTTCGGTCATTCTTTTACATTTTTATGATATTACAATCATCAAATCACTGGTTACACAATAGTGACTTAAAGAGTGCCAAACGGAACTTTTAAGCATACTTAAAGAGTGCTTAAAGAGCGGTTTTCGTGCATTGAAATCCAATTTAGGTTTCAGCGAGGTGACATCGCTATCGCCGTCTATTGGGATGAGGGCCTTACGCATTGTAACAGCAGGCTAACCACTGAAGAACTTTCCACCGAAATGTTACATTTCTCATTGGCCAAACGGTGTCATGTGACCATTAGTCTAAGATCTGAGAATATTTCTTAATTCCTGTCTGCACGACGTTTACAGCTATTGACAGCAAGAAAGTTTCCCCTGCAACAAGTCAACATTTTGGACACTGAGCCAGACTTCTTTGTAAGAAGAATCAAGGAGGCCATTTACATCTGAGCCTTACAATCATCCCTCAATAGAGACGGGGGGCGCCATAGACCTTCTGCAACTAACGATCTACTGGTCACCGAGTCACGTGTCATATCTGCTTAACATGACGTCATCTCAGCGGTGAATTGCTAATTTCTTGACAAAGACTGGTGTTGTACAGTCGAAAATTGGGATAATTTCAATATTTGTGTTGGGAATTACAGTTAAAACTTGTTTCAGAATGATTTCTACTGACATAGATAAACTTTCAAGCTAAAATTTCCCCTGTTTAACGCAAACCAGGGAAGCAACAGGGGGGGAGTCTGCGTAAAGGCAATTGCGTTTGTGGATCTCAGCAGAGGTCTAATGACTTTCCAAATCTGTACATGCGGCTTAGGGTGGAGCGTGGTCGGACTAACAAGTACAGTAATGGGAGAATTGTAAACAGATCATATCTAAGCAGAGAAAGCAGTCGGTCTTGTCTTGAGCGTATTGTAAAGGGGGGCTTGTTCACTAAGGTTTTCGAGAACTTAAAACCACCGCGAATTTTTTGTTTCAACCGCGAATCAAAGACCAGAAATTTCTCCCTACCGCGAAATTAAATCCCCGAACATTTTCCCCTTTTACAGTATTTCGCGGTGTTTTGGACGTTTTGTCCGAATTTCTTAAACGCTTTTCAAAGATAGACAACTTCCTATGCAAGAAGCGTAAAACAGATCCAGAAAACGTACAACACACTGTAGAATGTGTCAAAACAAGCCCGACTGCCACATCTGCTTGGAGATCATTAACACACACCCCCTCAACAAACTTCAACACAGACTAGCAGTGCGTGAGACGCATATCATTCTAGTAATGAGCTAAGATCACGTTCAAACGTTTATGGAATGATACCTAGAAACTTGAAAGATTACTCAAACTGAAAGAGCTGAAAGATATAGTGAAGAATTAAGAGAAATAGATATGCTCAACAACGAATAAAGTACACATTTCGATTGCAATAACACTAGCTCAACATTGTCGGTGCTTTGAAAGAATGCCAATGGGTGTACTTTCAAATAAAACAAGGGATTAGTTAGTAATGCACACGACGAATGTTCGACTACTTTCTATCGTATCCTCAGATGACCTCATTAAGATCGGCCTTGACTTTGCATCGTTTCTTGCTTTGTCGGAGATGAAGGTTAATGAAGGTCACGGTCCATGACTGTCTGAAGCGGACGAGTTATATGACACTATTTCGCCGAGATATTGATATCATCAGAACTCATAATCTCTGACATGTGTTACCAAATCCCGTCTATATGCGGAGACCTTTCATAGATCTGTAGAGGTCACAGAGGTCACGTTCGTTTGGAATTGGTTTTACCGGGCGCCATCTTGGATTACCAAATATGAGCATGTCTTTTGTTTGTTAATTGTGTGCAGATACGGGGGTCGTTACCAGCATTGAACTGTACTGAGTTCTTCTGATTACTTCTTGATTGTAGACAGACATCGTAAAACATGGAAAGTCATTATGGTTCAATAACTTTTAAAGGTAAAACTAAAGGTAGTCCCATAGCCTCTTTGGGGCCGTAGGGGCAGTGGGTTGTGTCTCTGGCACGGTATTGGAATGCGGAGCCAGTCCCTCTCTTTTCACCGCCTTTTACATCCCCAGCTGAAGTCAGGTACCAATTTTTACACCTGGGTGAGGAAAGTCGTGTTTGTTTGTTTGTCTGTATTGCATACCCGGTAAACCGCATAAAGGCGTAACACACCAGGTTTGTACTGAAGAGTACAGGCTGGATATCCGGACAGATTTATATGATCCACACACACCGGGAAGGACCCCTACTCTTTTCGATAAGTGTTGGGATCTTGAGTTGTGGCTCTCCTCAAACACGGGACCTCCATTGGACGTCCTATCCGAAGGACGTCCCTAACCGAAGCTAGGTACTCATTTTCACCTGAGTAAAGGGGGGAAAGTCGTGTCAAGTGCCTTTCCCAATGGCACAACGTCAAAAGGACAAATCAGGGAACCTCGGATTCGAACCCGGTATCTCTGGGTTCTGGGGCCAAACACCCTGCCACTACGCCACCACGACACCATCGTGTTAGCCTTTTCTAGTGACGTCTAGCCAACAGTGCTGGGAATAGAACAAGTGACCTCTCGATCTCATTTCTGCTAGCCTAGCCTCTCGGCCATTCGACATCACAAATAACTTTTGCCGTAATCAAAAAGAACCTCTTTGAGCTTGGGGCATGGAAGGTACATTTGTACAAATAAAAAATTATATAAACTGTTATGTGCCTGTACTGTGTACGCTTGGTACATCTTCTGATGTAGGCCACACATACTTTACTTCCTGAAAGTTAACTACTTTAAACATTTTGGCTATGTCTCAGCTCTTACATTTTGATTGGTATTACGGCTGACAATAATTGATGTAATCATGATCGATTTGTACAGACCTCAGAGCGGCATATGAAGCTGTAATATGGTTACCATTGATTTGAATTTAATTATAACGTACCACTAACGCTAAGAACAGTTAAACCCTGGAACTACCCATCCTCAAGTCTAGGCGCGGGGATGCTGCTGTCAAACTCTTCAAACAAATGCTCCAAGATGACCACCCCCTACACGATCTCGCCCCCCCCCCCCTGTAGATCCGCAGCTACTGGTCGGTCTCTTAGGAACAAACACAACATCTCCATCCCCCCAGCTAGAACCAAAAAATTACAGAACTCTCTTCTACATCAGGCAATCAGTTTGTACAACAATCAGTAAAACCTGATGTGCAATAATGGGCACTTGTTATATCAGTGATGCACATTTAGATGTATATATTGATATATTGCATATTGTATATAGGTGTTTTCTATTCTATTGTAAATATCATCGCCATCCAGGCATGTTTTGTCTGCAAGTTTTTGATATTTTGAATAAAGAAAGGAAAGAAAAAAAAAACTGTTTCGTGCCTGTGTTTTCTGAAATGATAAATGGGTGACTACCTTTACGATCGATACATACCTAAATACCTGACATAAAATCATTTAAAGCAATTAGATGCCATAATACTTCACTCAAATTACCAACAAATGTATCGACTGTGGTAATCCTTTTTGACGCTCTGTAATTTTCTATAGACTTTCTGTTATGACAGAATAAATGTTGGCACCAAATAACATATGCAAAGGGCGTCTATGAATTTTACCGTGTAGGATTTCCAGTTCAACCAATTCTAATCGGATTTATCACATTTTGATTCCACAAGGGCTAGACGTAGAAACCTCATTGGGTAGAAAAGCCATTCCTTAATCTAATATCACCGTCTACTCTAATGTCTACTTCATCCTTAATATCAATTTACAGAATTTATGTTCTGTAACTACATCCGTTACAATAAGTTTTTCAAACGGAGTCCCACTGGCAAAATTTCACCCAACAGAAATTTAATATTTGTAAAGAGCTTTTCTACTAGTCTTCTTCTGTAATAAGGTTATAACACAGAAACACTTAAGCCCCCCTCTCACTGGACCCGCGGCACGCTGGCGGCGTTGTTACGTCCTAAACTGGATATGTGTTACCCTCGACTTTATATCATTCAAAACGTACAAGTATGACCAAAAAGACAACAAAACACAGAAAGCTAAGAAATATTTTGTGTCGATAAAATTCATTGAGTGCTTTACAAATTCGATCTGCCGCAGCGACGCCGCCAGCGTGCCACGGGTCCAGTGAGAGGGGGATTTTACATGAATTATCGCACTATGCTGTCTACAACTCCCAACAGTAGGATATCAGACCGTTACCCGTTGTTATGAAGTCTCTCTCCGCCTTAAGCTAACCTTCACAACAGTCATGCAATATCAAGTACCAGCAAAATAGTCTCTTGCGAGCAATATTGGCTTTCTGAATTATGCTTTCTAGTCAAGTATCCTGCCGGTTTCCTCCATATATTGAAACTAATGAACGGCAAAGGAGAAAGTATCGTCCCAAAGCGCGACTCAAGGATGTGACTGTTAAAGTCTAAGGGCATGGAACCCCCAAAAATATTCTGGCAAAATGCCTTCTACACTCAAAAAGTCGTTCGTGGCTTATCCCTGGGGGCGTTTTCAGGATTTCCAAGAAATACAGCCACTTGAAAGGATTTGCAAATGTTGGCAAGTTTGATATCTATAAAAGCGTATTTACTACCCCCTGGGAATTTGGACACCCACTGGCAATACATGCATCTGTTTAATTACATAGTTTTCTGGCACGCGACCAACAATAGCTCAACATATCGCCAGAGAAGCGAACACAAGAAAGTCAATCAAGCATCCTATCTGTCCACCCTCATCTGAACAGAGGCAGTCTGATTGGAATTAGATTTACCGGGGCTTTGATTTTCTTGGATGCAGACATGGCTTTGATAGGAAAGTCATTTCCTGGTCTTAACAAAAGACCGTTACAACTACCGGGGGATTAGCAGAGGTACCTGATTGGGTTGTATAATTAGGGAGGTATGGAATAGTCTGTAGGCGTTTGGAACTCTCTTGGAGCGTTTAGAGCTGTCTCATTGCATTTGCCGCAACTCTTCGCCGGCAGAATACAAATAAGAAGTAAAACATAAAAAAGTTTGTCTCAACTGAACAATAATCTTACATTATTCAAATCAGATTAAAGTAATTTGCATATGTCATTACCAATAAAGGCTCCTCTTTTTTGCGGTTTTATGTAGAGATTTGTCCATGAGCGTATGTATGTAGATGAGTGAAGGATACGCTCACTGCACAGTAGTTTAATCGCATCACTACATCATCTTGTATTGTCTGTAGATTATGATATGAATTTAGTAAATAGCTTTTACATACAGGATGAAAGTATCCAAACTTCACATAAACTGCAGATAAAGAGTATAGTATCGTTGTCTCAAGAAGTTTTTGAAGATTAAGCTTATTCTTAGAATCACGATTTAGGAACAGGTCCGTCCATGAGCATGTAGATGAGTGAAAAATACACTTAATGAACAATAAATGTAATCGCATCACTACATCATGTTGTACTATAAGTAGATTCTGATCTGAATTTGATGAAGGGCTTATAAGTGAAGGACGAAAGTAGCTCTACGACTATGGAAATGGAAAAAAAAATCATAGAATTCTAGTTTCAAAAGACTTTTCCAATCTTCTGTTCAGATTCGTGAATAGTTTCATCATGTTGGTAAGTCATTGAATAGAAAGACTCTTTTTGCACAACCAAGAGATTTATTCCATCGATTGTTCGGTGACCATCTGTCATCTTCTCCAAGGCAATTCTGACTGGTTCACAGGTGTTGCTGCTTATACATAATAAGATGCATTCCCAAACGCAAAATATTTACATATGTACAATCACAGGAGATGACATCACTATGCGGTCCCAAACGTACAGAAGTGTAACACATACACAACTAGAGTTCCACGACCTCATACCTTCGCCAAATGATTTTAACCTTTATGACTGACGTATTAGGAGTGTTTCTCATCAATCATAAATCATACTAGTTGATTGTCTTAAAATATAACATGTCCAAAGTATGAGCTTAACAAATTTATCATCAATTATGCAAAGTAGGCCCTTATTAGCATAATTTGATTCAACGATGTTCACATTCACATAACGTCCCGATGCCACAAAAAAGGATTAAATATATGAAATTGCCGTTTTTTGTCAGTGTGGAATAATAGAAGTTACTCATTAAGTATGCAAATAAGGCCCACATTTGCATATTTTCTATCTATCAACAGTCCTCTCTTCCTCAGTAACAATTTGAATTGTCATATCATGGAACAAAGCGGATTTTTAAGATTGCCTCATTAATTATGCAAATTAGAATCTGATTTGCATAATTATCGTCCAATCATACTAAGCATCACAAAAACTATCCACATACCAAAAATCATGATCATCCATCAAGGCCATCATGTTATAGTATTTTTGCATTAATTATGCAAATGAGGTCTTCATTTGCATAGTTCATATCAATTAATATTTCTCTCTTCCTCAGTTACAATTTGTCGCATGTTTCAGAGTCCTATCATGGAATTTGGCGGATGTATAAACTTTCCTCATTAATTATGCAAATTAGATACTGATTTGCATAAGACGTGTCTAATCATGTACATCATCACTCAAGCTATCTACCTACCAAAAATCATTACCATCCATCAAGCCCTTCTTGAGTTATTCCCTTTCAAAGTCAGACACAAAACCTGCTCCTGCAGTTCCAAAAAAGCCGCTAGGGGGCCCAAACCCACACCACTCACTCTCTGTCCAAAGATCTATCTACCACTCAAAAATAAGTTCCATAGCATGTCCAGAACACGATATATCAAAACAGGAAGTTCTGCTGCAGTACCGTAAGAAGCCGCTAGAGGGCCCAAAATCTCATCGTTTTTAGGTCTCATCAAAACCTAACAATATACTAAATACCAAGACAATCCATCAAGGCATTCTCGAGTTATCCTGTGCCACTACAAACAGACAGACAAACGCTACCCTCTGCATAACCTTCTCGGCGAAGGTAACTATCGATCAAAAAGCAATGCAACGATTATCATCTATTTCCCAAATCTGTTTTGATTAACAGCAGGTACTCCGATCATTGATCCATCCTCCGATCCACATCCAGTACCTTCATCATCAGTGTTTACATTTCTCTCCCCCACCTTGTTGAACTGCATAAAGTTCACAGTGTCCGCCTCTGTTCTGGGTGCTTTGTTCCGTCGCCTCCAGTGATTTCTCGCATCACTCTTGAAGAGACCTTTGAAGACGCGACCCGGCCTCGACTGTCTACCGGCGCGTCGGTGATTACGGAGCCACACAGGATGTCGTGTCTCGGGCCAAATTGCTTAAGGCCTTATAATACGATTTTAAGGTAGAAAGCCTGTTATATGAGAGTTAGTCCCAGATCCAGTGCGAAGAAGAGTCCGTAGAACACAATCCTCCGTGAAATAGCTATGGTGTTTGCGATGTGGGCTAAGGTGTTTGATAACCTCTTTACCATGAATAACAATTTCTTAAAACCTGTTTCAATTTATGTCCAGGTACAGTGGTGGTATTGTTACCATCCCAGCTTTCCTCAATACACATCCAGCAATACACATTCAAAGATGGCTGACTGTGGGCAAGAATCATATAGACTTGTCATGTTGCTTTTGATATTGCAGCAACCGGTTCAATTAGATCATTAGATTTTCTTCTGATGAATTGCAAACAGACTCAAGTAGTCCATGAGACTGTCTGACTTTTGTAATTTGTGTACAACTTTGTATATTGTGTCATAAACACTTGCGGGTCATTGTACAAATATTCACCACAAATTCTGTGTCCAAACTTGACCAAACTACAGTGTTTTTCTGTAAACAATATTGATTGATGATATCATACTGTTTGTGCATCAGAAAAACCCAAATGCACCAAAAAGCACCCATGGGAAAGTACAGAAAATGATATTTGATATTGTTTTTGTAATAATTCTAAACAAGCATCATTTTCTGTACTTTCCCATGGGTGCTTTTTGGTGCCGGGGCCTAACCTCTGCTTGGAGAGTAGGTAATTGGCCCAAGCTTACTGGCGTCAGCTGTAGACTGTACCACACCTCCAAGATGGGGGTCGTTCTGTAATACTACATTATCTAGAATAGGTACCCCCAAATCGACGTGCATCATCTCGACCATACTAGCAGGCGACTTGCCAAAGTACATACAAATGCATCAAATGGATCTTGAGTTATATATGCGAACACACAGACACAACCAACCGCAATACCCCCGTACGATCGAGGTGAACCTCCTTCACGGAGGTAACGAAGGGCTGACGAACTCATGCGCCATCCTTGGGGATGCGAGTGGCACTTATAGAACAGGGTGCAGTAGTCGACTCAACAGCAAGATGATACGTGCCTGAAATAGCAGGAAAATCAACCCCTATACCCCCCTAGGAGGTGAACCTCCTTCACGGAGGTAACGAAGGGCTGACGAACCTATGTGTCCTGCTTGGAGATTCATGCAGTACTGTGAGAAAAAATCGAAGTGGTTGACTACAAAATCAAATGATCCGTGCGTAAAATGGCAGATCCCTGTCCGGTGTCACGTCCCAGTACTGACAGTGAGTTATAGCCCCCTGTCCGGTGTCACGTCCCAGTACTGACAGTGATGAGTGACGGGTACATGACACGACTTGTGCGGAACAAGGGTTAATCAGATTCGTAGGTGTTCAGAGATGCAGGAACGGTACTGGAATATCGATCGAAAAAGCGACTTTGACATACTTCCATTGTGTGACAGCTTAATTCTATTCATTTCCTCCTTATTTCCACCTATTTCCCATTTTGCAGGCTTAGCTGCAATTCTAATGAGATAGAAGAGTAAGAGTGACGGAGAAAAATACGTCGCGAATAATTCAATTCTGTTCAAATCAAAGCAATAACCCAAATGTCGCCAGACATTTAAAAAGGGGGATTTGATGGGCAATTTACAATCTAGCAGTCACCATCGTAGAATGATATTGGTCACAAGTGGTAACTTACCGACAATACACTCCCTTAAGCCCCCGCCACAAATAAGAAATTCAGCTCGGCCGACTTGTTGGCAAGCTTCAAATGTGCATTTTCGGGCGGAGTACGGCCGACGTCCTTGTCGATTACGCGGGCTTCGGGCGATTTTCAGAAATCAAAGTTGCAATGATCCAAATATTTGCCTTTTACCAGGTTAGTCGATTCTGACTTCGTCCATGTCCAAGAGATGGTACCATCCCATGGGGGATTTTTAGTTTTTAGTGTTCGACGGACGTCACCCGAGATTTTCATTAGAAAATACGGTCGACTCTCGACTAGGGCGATTTTGAAATTCGGCGAGCTTGGGGCGATCTACAAATTTGGCAGACGCTCGCATTAATTGTGACGCCGGCTTTATGACTTTTCTATGTCATCACAATTGCACTCTTCACATCTGCTTGGTGTGAAGACGCAGCGTTCGTTAAATACAAAGAAATAGTAAAAATGGAAAAAACTGTATGTATATAAGCTGCTCATCACGTAGCTTCTCTGTTATCAAATATCATCGGGATTTATGATCCTGAAAGTTTTATGTCAGCTTTCTATTTTTACTTGTCTAATAAAAGTTTATCCTGTTGCCATGGCCAGTTGCTATACATGATTGCACAAAGAAAGGGCACCTTGAAAACCAACAGGGAAATGGACAGGAAAAATTCAATCCCGACCTAACAACACTCTCGTAAAAAAACCCGAAGTCCGGAAGCACGAATGAACACGACGAGAAATTGATTCGTGTACGGCGCAGTTGGAAGGCAGCAAACATCAAATTGGGGTCACTTTTCTGAAGAGGGTGCAATTTTCAGGCCTATTGAAGCGACTGTGATCGAATTACTCCAAGAGCAAATTGAACAAAGCAGTTACATCAAGCCCACAGGGTGAAATCGACCTTGAAATAAGCAGCCATGTCAGTAGTTACGAGATAGAACGCTGAGAAGATAACCGTGTTCGTCGATGCACATCCATTATCTTCAACTTAAGCCTCGCAAGGCTCGTGAAAAATTGCTACGGGATTAATGATATGACTAGCTTCAATAGTTTCTCCACTTTTCATCAAAGACCGCGTCTGTCATCGTCAAAGATGCATCCATCAATAAGAACATCTCTGATCTCAACAGTTATCAACACGTCTTCTATCAGCGATATTACAGATGTCAATATATGCAGTGTCTCGCTCTATTTTTCATAGGAAACTGCCGTAGGCGACATCGGTGATGTTGGCCTTTTTTAAAACCATATGTTACATTGATAAAATGCATGCAAATATAGCATTACACTTTTCCAGTGATATAACAGATGTCAATATTTGCAGTGTCTCGCTTTATTTTTCATAGAAAACTGCCGCAGGCGACATCGGTGATGTTTGGCTTTTTGAAACCTTATGTTATCTTGATAAAATGCATACAAATACGATCTTCCAGTGATATTACAGATGTCAATATTTGCAGTGTCTCGCTCTATTTTTCATAGGAAACTGCCGCAGGCGACATCGGTGATGTTGGGCTTTTTTTCAACCTTATCATACCTTGATTAAACGCCTTCAAATATAGCGCCACTTTTTAAGAGTGCGAGGGAGGATGTCAGGGGTCAATGATATGATACAATAAGTCAATATTCGATAATTATATATAATTTCTTTGAGATGAGGACGGTCTCAACTATATTTCTTTGTCAGATAATGGTGATGACGCTATGATGAATGGATGTGTGGAAGATACGATGACAAGGCAGCGAGATTACGACATAGGTAACAAAGACTAGCCCAAGGGAGAAGAATATTAATGATAGATGTTTTCTTTCAACTGATGGACTTAGTTGGAGGAAACAGGGAGTTTCATGTTATAAAGAGACGAGATTTGAGAAACTGTGTGATGACTGTAACGTTAGCGTTGTAGTTTTTCTAACCATTAGGCAAGTACATAAACACAGTGTCCGTGTTAACTTTGGCTATGTTGCGTGTTGTTTTCCATCTGTTATGTTTTCATATAGTCGTCTTTATTTTTCTGATGTATGTTTAACTCTCTTCTTGTTGACTTTCAATGCTTCATTCTCATTTCGCTGTGCACGCTTGGTGCTGTGACTATGTACGTGCCAGAACAACCAACTCACAAAACCCGGCTGTCTGCAGCAGTTAGCTTAAACGTGCTTTTGGCTAACCTTTTCTGTCCGTGCCCTGACGAGGTTTTAGCATGTCTGCGATGAAGACATCTCTCAAATCAGTTTATCTTGAGCACACACCTTGGATGTCCTCTCCTAGAGAAGGGCAAGCGATCTTACACCTACCGTACCCCATTTTTACCAGTCTGGCGTTAAAACATTGTCTGCCCTTGCCCTGACGTGGTTTTAGCATGTCTGCGATGAAGACATCTCTCAAGGACAGTTCATCTTGAGCGCTAACCTCAAAATGTACTCTCTTAGAGAAGGGCAGACAGTTCTACACCTACTGAACCCCACTTTTACAAGTCTGGCGTTAACCTGCTTTGGGCTGACATTGTCCGCCCTTGCCTTGACGAGGTTTTAGCATGTCTGCGATGACGACATCTCTCAAATCAGTTCATCTTGAGCACACACCTTGGATGCCTTCTCCTAACGATGGGCAGACAGTTCTACACCTACTGCACCCCTTTTTTTACAAGTCTGGCGTTAACGTGCTTTAGGCTGACATTTTCTACCCTTGCCCTGACGAGGTTTTACCATGTTTGCGATGAATCAGTTTAACTTGATCACACACCTGGGATGTGCTGTCGAACAGAAGGACAAATGACCTTACACCTACTGTACCCCACTTTTACCAGTCTGGCGTTAACGTGCCATAGGCTCACATTAACGTGCTTTTGGCTAACATTGCCTGCCCTTGCCTCGGCGAGGTTTTAGGATGTTTGGGATGAAGACATCTGTCAAATCAGTTTATCTTGATCACACACCTTGACTGTCCTATCCGTGTGAATGACAGACAATCTTACACCTACTGTACCCCACTTTTACCAGTCTGGCGTTAACATTGCCTGACCTCGCCTCGACGAGGTTTTAGGATATTTGGGATGAAGACATCTGTCAAATCAGTTTATCTTGATCACACACCTCCGAATGAAGCCTACTGAATGGCAAACAATCTTACACCTACTGTACCCCACTTTAACCAATCTGGTGTTATTGTGCTTTTGGCTAACATTGTCCGCCCTTGCCCTGACTAGGTTTTAGCATGTTTCCGATGGACATGGCAGTTAATCTGCAGCGCTCTCCTTGAGTGCCCCCCTCCCCCATGAGGTAAGAGCTGACGGCTGCAGACGATACTACACTACTGCGCCCCATCTTTATGAGGCTATAATGCGCTTTTGGCTAACGTTGTCTGCCCCTACCCTGACCCAGACAGTCTCCTCTCACCTACGCAAAAACATCCGTAAAACAGCCACAATGGGGTTTCTATGACTTATTCAAAAAGTAGCAAACTAAATGTATCGACAACATTTCATAGTCGTTGGTTTATCATCAAATTGGAAATATTTGCCTCAGACGTTGGCGATGGAAACAGCCAACGGTGGAGACTATACTATAGTGTTTTATAGAGCAGTACGTTCGATACGCTCAGGTTTACAACCACTAATTAATGGCTATAGCAGGTGATCTGTAGGCGTGTAACCAATGGCGTGCAACGCTGGAACATAAAACGTCATTCCGGACTTGGATCGAAGAAATCAGGAGCTTCAAACGACACTTTTGTGACACAGAATGACGTCTCACGAGCTGCGGGAGTAGATTTGATTGAAATCTAGTACCGTATGCGAGAAACATTTTACCGTCTCGAGTCGCCTGGCACAGACAGGATTAAGATTTGGGAAAGCGTATTGTTGACATATCGACTGCGCATGCGTCGTCACCATTATGGCGATGGTGATATAGAATCAATATTCAATTGTATTTAATATAAAGTAATTGCGACTCTGCAAAATATGTTTAAACTGTAGTCCCAAGAAGGAATTATACAAATCTCTTAACCTTTGACATTTGACCTCTGACCCTCAGTTGAATGACCGTTGCGATTTTGAGTTGTTACTGTTTTGAATTAATCCGAGTTGTTTGAGTTATTACTCCTATGTTTGATCATTCCTGTTTTATGTTCTATGATTGTGTAATTGATCACAAGTGAAGTTTATGTTAAGTTATTCCTTTTGTATCCTGATTTGTTATGATTTGTCATGTGATGTAAGGTCTCCCTTGGAAATCAGTTACTTTGTTAACTGAAGGGACCATCCTAAAGATCTATAAATAAATGAATAAACAGACAGAACTATCTTTCCAACAGCTGTCGTTACAAATGCTCGGAAACCCAAACGATAAGATGTTGAAAGGCCTTCTTTCCCCCGCTCGGTATGCCGAGAGCTTCTTATCACGCATGCGCAACATCATATCTACAGCACATCAGCAGAATCGTCTTAAAGGTACCCCAAGCGATTTCAGGGGGTAAAACTGGAAATAGTTTGGATAAAGCAATCTATATGAAATTGACATTTACTTCCCAATATAAGCACATTTTCATAATTATTTCATACTTTGGGCATTTAAAAACAAGCCGCAAAAAGAGTATTTTATTTATCGGTACCACCCATTAATCAGCCCGCAATTCAGCCATAACCTGGATAGCCGTAATATTTCTAAGGTTGCCTTTAATGGCCAAGCTACACTAGGGATACTCTGGATTCTTCCACTACTCATCTCAGAAATGTGTTTGTACTTTGTTGAATGACAACAAAGATGGGATTCGAGGCGCCGGGTAAAGGAATTCAGAGAGTGCACCGACCAACCTGGAGGCTAAAAGCTTTCAAGGCTACCTTTAATGATAAGAATAAGTATTTTGCATGGGCGAACGTTAGTGGTGGTGCCTAATGGTGGAAGTGCGTTCAGAGTAAGAGCCTTAGATCATGGTGCGATGTAACCATAGAGATATCCGTTGAGCCACGCTTGGTTACGATATGGTTATCAACCTTTAATGCAAGTCCATTGACCTATGAGAATCACATCAAGGCACATCGTATTGAAAATCCATCTAAACCGTTAACATTTGGATAAAAGCCTACCCCTCTCTCAAAGGCACTGTGATATTCAACAGATCACCCGTCTCCGATTGGCTAATCCGTCGACCAATCAGAAGATCAATAAAATCACAGAAAGCCGGGACCCTGACGATGTGAAAGGTTAACACGATTTTCCTTCACAAAGAGTTGGCAACAAAATGCCAATCGGGTCTCACGTCAGGAGACTAACTGCTATCTTTCCTCATCTGGATTGAAACCTCTGGCTACGTACGTGCGGCGAATCTTTATGTTCTTATATGATATGATGCTCTATGCGATGAGTTATTCACCTATCTCAATTCAAGTACTTCAGAGTTTAAGACACTCAATGCCACAGATAGATTTGATCATATATTTAGATGCAACAGCTCATACAGTGTTAAAATAGGCAAATATATAAAAGATTGTTTTGTTATTAGAAAAAATAATGATACTCAAAATTAGCCCAACTTGAATCATGTAAATCCTAAGATAGTCATTTTGTTGTAGTGAATAGTTTTATTCCATGTCTTGTTTTATGTTTACTGTTGTTGCCATACTTTGTACCTGCTACAATAGTCGCTTCTTGTTCTACGACCCCTTATGTGAAAAGGATACAGTAAGTAAATCATGAACTGCGGTAGCATGGAGATGGATGTATGTATCCATGTCACTGTGAGCGATTATAGCTTCATAAACGATGATAAGTTCATCAGACGAATTCTGCAATCTACACACCATATGGGTTGATGAAGTTTGAAATACCAAAATCATAAATCTTGTCAAACACCATCAGAATACACGTCCACCACGGTCACTGGCCTTCCATCATATATCCCTTAAAGCAAGACGGATATGTTCCGGCGATGTCGTAGATATGCAGATTCACGCCTTTTATTCCAGGAGAGGTCGATGCCATTAAGTAGATTATGTATATTGACTGATCATGTCAAGCCATTTGGCAAAATCATGTAGGCAAATCTTGCACAGCATTGACCTGGCATGTATATTTAGAGCCTGTGTCGAGGGGTGTTAACACACGACATGCCCCTATAAATGCCACCAGTGGCGTAACCGTCGATGATTTCCAACAGAGACAGAGTAGAATGTCAACATTTACTTATCGCCCCTCCGCGGCGATGATCTATAAAGGTCTTCTGTAATGAATTCAATACAATATGATTGACGACATTTTGACTGGGTTCAATAAAACATGGCGTTTACGATGTCTGCAGTTTTAGAACAAGTCAGAAGAAGTTACAACGTTGTTTTTTCAAGTTGATTCGCTGCAGGTTTGTACCAATATAACACATTGAGCAGCATTTTAACACTGTCCTTGGTGCTGAATAACGTTAACGCTGACAACAATGTCCTTCTTGATGATCATTCACGCTGACAAAGCCATATCATTTATACACTGATAACACTGTCATTCGTGCTGAATACCATTCACACTGACAACAATGTCCTTGGTACTGAATACCCTTCACACTGACAACACTGTCCTTAGTACTGAATATTATTCACACTGACAACACTGCCCTTGGTACTGAAAAACATTCACACTGACAACACTGTACTAAGTGCTGAATGACGTTTACACTGAAAACACTCTCCATGGTGCGGAAAACACTATCCACGGTACTGAATAACTTTCACACACTGACAACAATGTCCTTAGTGCTTAATGACATTCGCACTGGCAGCAATGTCCATGGTACTGAACATTATTCGCCATGAAAACACCGTTCTTGGTACTGAACACGATTTACACTGACAACACTGTACTGTCCTTGGTACTGAATGATGTTCAAACTGACAGAACCATCCTTGGTACTGAACAGCATTCACACTGATACCACTGTTCTTGGTACTGACAACGATTCTCACTGACAAAACTGTCCTTGGTACTGGATAACGTTCGCACTGACATCACTGTTCTTGGTGCTGAATGACATTCACACTATCGAAACCGTGCTGATTGAAATTAACTTTTACGACGTTTTTTCTCGGCGATGAATAACATTCACACTAACAACACAACATCGTCTAAAGTACACATCCAGAACCCCGGACAATCCCCAGTAGATGATGATGGAGTTGAGATGCAGAGCCATGACTCCTGCTTCCCTCTCATCTTCGTCAAAGTTTCCCGGAGTCTTCCCGGCGCCAGTCATCAGGGCTCACCCGGCACATCCCATCATACACCACCCAAGGCAGCTGTCAGTCAACGGACTGGAATCATCTGGTTGCCTATCGTCCAATGGGCAGGGGCCAGAACCTTTAAAAATCACTGTCAGTTATATTCAAATTCGGTTCATGTGCGTTCGTATTACCTTTTTTGGGGAAAATCCTGATATGTGCCGATCAAATAAGACATACATTCATCAGTCAACGGAATGGAATCATCTTGTTACCTATCGTTCAATGGGCAGGGGCCAGAACTTTCAAACACCACTGTCAGTTAACTCCTCATATTCAAATTTGTTTCATATGCGTTTGTAACGCCTGCTTTTTTGTGTGAAAATATCGATGTATAAGAATCAAATGTCAGTAAACGGAATGGAATCATCTTGTTACCTATTGTGAAATGTGTAGGAACTTTCAAAAATCATTGTCAGTATAATCGTCATATTCAAGTTTGTTTCATGTGCGCTCGTTATACCTGTTTTATACCTGTTTTGTGTGTGTGAAAATATCGATGGTATGCCTATCAAATGAGACATACATCTGTCAGTAAATGGACTGGAATCATCGTGTTACCTATCATGCAATGGGCAGGGGCAAGAACTTTTAAAAATCACTGTCCGTTAACTCGTCGTATTTAAAGTTGGTTCATGTCCGTTCGTAATACCTGTTTTGTGTGTGTGAAAATATCGATATATGCCAATGAAATGAGACATACATCTTGTAATTTGCAAGTGGCCATAAATTTAAGAAATCACTGTTCGTCTTATTCAAGTTTGTTTCATGTGCTTTCGTAAGGCCTGCTTTTTTGTGTGCAAAAATCCCGATATATGCCGATCAAATGAGATACAGAGTCACTTTTCGTAGAAATCTAGGAATACGAAGTCGTAAATTATGTCCACTTTTTTTACTAAAATTTCTGCTTAAGTTGATATGAGTGCTACAATTCTATCTCTTATATCTAAATTGGCAGCTCACGGCTACGACGTGAAAGCATGGAAGTTCATCGGAGTTGGTTTAACCTTTCCATAATCGTGTAATCTATTGTTTGATACGGGGGGGGGGGTCTGAAGCTTTGATAATGGCTGACAGGTTACTCGTCATGAGTTTTGTCTGCGTGCGTACATAATAACAGAAAATATGATGAAAATCCTGATATGACTAATTGAGGTTTATTTGCAAGTTGTTGCCCGAGGTCTTATTACAACGTGATGTATGTAGAAAAGGTACACAGGCAGTGCAAGATAACAATGGAGACAAGTGGAATAATATTTACCGTTCAAATGAGACAGAAAAAGTCGCTTTAGAAAACTAGGAATGCGAAACAGTAAAGTCCGTCCACTGTTGTGACAATTGTCTGTCTAAGTTGTATAAGATATAGGCGCACTAGAGTTATATCTCTCATATCTAAATTGCCAGCTCAAAACCATGACATAAAAGCATAAAAGTTCATCTGGGTTGGTTTAACTATTCCATAATCGTGACATCTACATGTATTGTTTGTTATGGGGGAGTCCAAAGTATTGATCATAGCTGACAGGTTACTCGTGAGTTTTGTTTGCGTTTGTACATAAGACCTTTTTTTTTAGATTATGAAAATGGTTTATTTGCAAGTTCTTGCCCGAGGGCTAATTGCAACATGAAACAGTACGTAATAGGAAAAATATACATACAGTGTAAGATAGAAAGTGGAACAACATATGCCGTTTTAATGATACATACAAAGCCGCCTTTCATAGAAAACTAGGAACACGCATGGTAAATCATGTCCATTATTGTGACCAACATGTCTGTTTCAGTTGATAAGAGTGCTGCTGTTATCATCTCTTATCTAAATTGCCAGCTCAGCGCTATAACAACAATTCCGAAATTAGCCTAAAGCTTCAAACACAGGCGCACAAAACACTCCTAATTTTCTAGCTCAAGCTCATCGTGATATTAGACGTTTATTCAGGTAAAGAAATCATAAAGTTGTGTGTATGTATGCATGTGTTACAAGTCTGTTCGTTTGGGACCGCATAGTGATGTAATCCCCTGGTTTGTACATATGTAAATACTTTGCGTTTGGGAATGCATCTCATTATTATGTATGATCAGCGACACCTGTTCTGCATTACTATGTGAACCAGTCAGAATTCTTGAAGAAGGTGACAGATGATCACCGAAACGTCGGTGGAATAAATCTCTTGGTTGTGAACAAGGAGTCAGTGACTTACCAACCTGATGAAATTATTCACGGTGAAATCATAAAGGACTTCGTAACTTCACTCCCAGGCAATTTGAAGAGACACGAGGCACCGCTTTGTAGTGCAAATGGCAACTCCCGCGCCTTCTCATTTTGCTCCGTTTGAGTGTAAGTCTTGAGTAGCACCTGGGGCGAGCTGAATTGATGAAGAACGTTCTCTGCATAAGATGAGTCTCACCGTTGATTTTGTGTAATGGAAGAGTGCGGAAGAATACAGATATGTAAGCGCGGCGCGTCCGCCTTGTAAATGAGAACGGATGTATTTCAACAGGCACATATGTCATAACAAATACAATACGGCGGTAACAAACGTTAGAAGTTGCAAAGCGTTTTTCAGGCGTGTTGAATCGTCATTTGTCAACTTCATGACCATTTTCTAACAGTATAGCACCCTTTATATGAGCAGCATGGGTTGATATCTTTAACTGTCTTTCTGCTAACGCCGCTCAATGTACATGTACATATCTCCCAAAACGTCAGTGCACACCAAAAAGAAGTCAAAACCAATAACAACTGTCTAGATTTAAAGTAGCGCTACATTTTGTAGTTGACGACTTTCATTTTAATTTGTGTTTTTTTCCCATTATTGTGTACTATACTTTATTATTATCACTATCTCCTTTCCTTGTTTACTTGCAATAAGCATTCGGGCATGAATTTTCAATTAAGTTATTATTAATATCGCCACGGTGCTTGCTTTCCTGAAGGCATCTTCATAAGCTGCTAGTAACGCCATTTTTGCTTTAACGCTTTCTTCGTTGCTCTACGATCCACAACCAAAGCTAATTTCACATGCAATGATGTGTGGCTGCAAAGCTCATCTGTGCCCACTGAAGAAAACTTCCTGTTGCCAATTTAAAGATGTGATCTTCACCAGATACCAGCGGACGCCAGAATCTCGAAAAAGCGCCCAACCGTTGCCTTGTGATTACATCGGCAATGGATGACGGTTGGCAAGGATGTTTGAAAGTCAGGAAGAAAGTAACAGTTCACTGCGCACGTGATCTATGTAGCACCCTTCACCACTCCTCTCAACTATACCGGCTTTAATGGATACGATTATGCCGCTGATGCCGTGCAGATACCGCAGTGTTGACCTTGCTAAAGGGCGGCGAGTCAGACTACTTTGCATCCCATCTTCCGAACCCGGGCCGTCACGCGGGATGCAGACAAGCTCGTCAGAACGCAGAGGTGTTGGAGAGGGTGCTAATGGTCTTATTATCTCCATGAAAACTGGAAATATAGTTTTTGGTGTGTGTGTGTTTGTCTGTCTGTCTGTCTGTCTGTTTGTTTGTCTGTTTATGTTTCCGGACTACTCTAGTCAGCATAACTCAAGAACCTTTTGATGGATTATGATGATATTTGGTATGTGGGCGGGTGTTTTCAAGCCGAACATCAAGCTCGATTTTGGCCCCCCTGGTATGTGACCTTGGCACTGCAGCAGAACTTCAGTTTTTGTATCTTTTGACCTGGAAGTGCTATGGTCTTGATTTTCGGGTGGCAGATAGCTTGTGATGTAATAAAGAAGTGGTGTCGGTCTGGGCTCCCTAGCTTGTTACACATGCAGGGCTAACCCGACATTGTGGCTACTGTTGATATCTACTCCACTCCACCACGGGCCGTAACGCGGGATGCAGACAAGCTCGTCAGAACGCAGAGGTGTTAGAGAGGGTGCTAATGGTCTTATTTCACATGCAGGTCCGACCCGACATTGTGGCTACTACCGATATCTTCTCCACTCATGCATACCGCTTGGTCATTTACAGTAACTCTCTGTCCTTGAAAACCAGAACCGTTAACCAAAAATGAATTCGAAGGTGACTTTAGTTAGGCATAAGCACAAGTTAATTTGTGTTAGATATATAAAACTCGGGTTGAAACTCTATATCTCAATTTCATTTCATGCTGAAAGGTTGGCGTGGAATAGTTAGTTATGTTCTTTTCAGTAATAGTTCGGTCATTTGCAGCCACTCTCTGTCCTTGAAAAAATCAGGACCGTTAACCAAAAGCGAAGGTGACTTTCGTTCCGCATACACGCAAGATAATAGTTAAAGTGTGCATTGCCTGTTTAATCATCAATTTGTGTGTAGGATATATCAAACTCGGGTTGAAATCCTATACTCTCATGCTGAAAGGTTGGCGTGGAGTACTTAGTCTCCTTATGTTCTTTTTAGTAATAGTTTGGTCATTTACAGCCACTCTCTGTCCTTGAAAACCTGGACCGTTAACAAAAAAATGAATTCGAAGGTGACTTTAGTTTGGCATACGCGCAAGCTAATGGTTAAAGTGTACATTGCCTGTTTAATCATCAATTTGTGTTAGGACATATAAAACTAGGGTTGAAACTTTATATCTCAATTTCATCTCATGCTAAAGGATTGGAGTGGAATACTTAGTCTCCTTATTTTCTTTTTAGTAATAGTTCGGTCATTTACAGCCACTCTCTGTCCTTGAAAACCTGGACCGTTAAACATAAATGAATTCGAAGGTGATTTTGTTCGCCTACACGCAAGTAATGTTGGAGTGTACATTACATGTTTAATCATCAATTTGTGTATATAAAACTCAATTTCATCTTATGCTGAAAGGTTGGCGTGGAATACTTAGTTATGTTCCTTTTAGTAACAGTTTGGTCATTTTCAGTAACTCTATGCCCTTGAAAAACAAAACTGTTAACCAAAAATGAATTTGAAGGTGACTTTGGTTAGGCATACATGCAAGCTAATGGTTAGAGTGTACATTGCATGTTTAAACATCAATTTGGGTAAGGATATATAAAACTCGGGTTGCAACTCTATCCCCCTTTCATCGTATTCTGAAAGGTTGACATGGAACTCCTAGTCTCGTTATGTCCTTTCTAGTAAAAATTATATCCTTTTAAGAGCCACGTGATAGGTTTAACGAGCTAAGTCTCCTTCTATGTTGCAAATATGGGCTTATTATGTGTATCGAAGTCACGGTTTTATTGGATGAATGTGCATGGATACACCTCAAATGCATACCCTAATGTTTACTACAACCACCTCTCTGTTAATCCTCCCATGGCCAATGTGATATCACCACAAAACCATGTTTTTATTGATTTTCCACAGATGCGTCGTAAGTGGCACGTAACTTGTCATGAGGACTTAGTCACGTCCTGCAAGCTAGTGGGCTTTTCGACGCTCATGTGTATGATATACACTTTTTATTCATTACACCTAGAAAGTCTCATTTGCTTAATGAAAGACTTTTTGAGAGCTTAAAAGCCTTCCCAACCCGTACGTTGTTATTGATTTTTTTCTCTCTTTATTGGTTTTTCAAAAGGGTAATTATACATTCAAATAATATGCATAAGCTGGACATACATGGGTCACCACAAAAACTAAATAAAAACCAGGACGTTCTGTACAGAAGTAGTACACACTCACAGAAGCAAACAATAGCCTCCCTTAAAATATCATGTATCATTTGCCATCAATCAACATTGTTTATGAAGTATCAGATGAATATCAGTATTAGTATCAGCACGATAAATGTCATATTATTATTACGTTGTTATTGATTGTGCATTGCATTTACAAATACCAGGCATTCCCAATAGCCTATGGGCATTCCAAAATGTCTCTATTTTTTGCGCTCACAATAGTGCTGCTTCACATACATGTAAATTCTGAGAGTTTTAGCGTTATATTCGTACACTATATAAAGCACTTTCCAAAGCTTGTTTTTGAGTGATTTACATTGTGTCTTAAGTAAAACTATCACAATGTCGATTACCGTCATAAGTGAATGCATGTACATTGCCTTTCTCCAGACCTCTTAGTAGATGAGTTATCACTTAATTTATCAACCATTGTCTCTTAAATCTCTTAGTGGATTAGTTATTAGATTTATCAACCAATGTCTCGTAAATCTCTTAGTAGATGAGTTATCACTTAATTTATCAATCAATGTCTCGTAAATCTCTTAGTAGATGAATTATCATTTACTTTATCAACCAATGTCTCGTAAATCTCTCAGTAGCTTAGCTATCACTTAATTTATTAACCAATGTCTCGCAAATCTCTTAGTACATGAGTTATCACTACTTGATTTATCAACCGATGTGTCGTTAAAGAAAGATAACTTGTAATGTGAAGTCAATCACGTTCTTCAAGCCAGTGGGCTTTTGACGCTCATGTTTATAAACATATTATTTACACCTAGACATTTGTTTAATGGAAGGCTTCAATAAGAGCTTAAAAGCCTGATGTATACATGTACATTGCCTGGCCTTCTTGCAGATATCTTAGAAATCATCTTCGACCCGGTACAATCTAGCACTGCTTCGCAACTATCAGTAGATTCCGCACCACAATCCCTGTACTCCACGTACACGACGTAAACATGATGGTCCGATGGCTTTCCAATTTCCTCGGCTGACAGGTCCATCCGCGGAGAAGGCGTGCTAAATTAGAGGAGGCTGGTGTAAAATACATGGACTTACCATTAGCACCGTGAACCCGGGACCCGCGATGATTTACAACGCAGATGTATGATACTCGATTATTCCATCAGGATTCGTTGAAACTGGAATACTGCATACGTATACATCGTTATAATGAAAGTGATGTTTAATCTAATTTTCTAGTTGACACCTTGTAGAATACATGGACTTAACATTAGCACCGTGAACCCGAGACCCGCGATTATTTGCACCGCCGATCTAGGACACCTTCGCAGACTTTAAAGATTCAAGATGCGTGCCAAGTGGATTCTTCTTTTCTTTATTTTCCTAAAGTCTACCGCCTTCCACTTAGTGAAGATTCTCTAGCCTGTATACTCTATACTGTAATGTTTGATCCACTCACACCGGGAAGGACCCCTACTCTTTTCGATAAGTATGGTGGGTTATTTTAAGTGATCGGCGTGTGTCTCTCCTCCAACGTTAACACGAGACCTCTATTTAACTTCCTATCCAAGGGATATCCTCAACTAAAGCTAGGTACTCATTCTCACCTGAGTGAAATGAGAACAAACAAACAATGTATAGCAACACATCAACGGTGGCATGTCCGGGGATTCGAACCTAGGACATCTGCGTTTTGGGCCAAAAATACGCCATCACGGATTACTGGACACCTTCATATAATATCCTTTGAAACGACTTGAAGGAATCATAATGAATCTTAAGGCAAATATATCTTTGACAGTTGAATCAAATGTTCCCAGCGACGTCGTTTGAGACAAATGTGGGAACAAAAGTCATAGGTTTTTGAAATGCAATTGAAATTTTACAGATTTGTAATGCGCTCATGATTGTACAGAATCATCCTAACTACATCAAGTCAATATAGCTAATATCGAAAGATGTATTCCTAATGGTCAAAAATTGCCTTTTTTTTTCAGACGGTAATGATAACATGTCACTGGCTTGGAAGCGAGGGTTTTGCTAACACAACCTTTTGCCCTACCCCTTAGAAACACCGCGAAACGTGACCAGATTTGAGTGTTATAATTTTGCTGAACTACTCAAAGGTTAACATCATTCTTAGAAAACGTTGGCTGAAATTCGCCCGATAGCCCGCTGGCTTGCTGACATGTTTACGCGCTGAGCCGTAGGGTTGTATCGAAGAACGTCTCTATCGGAGGAAACATATCGCAGTTCGTGCAAAATTCGCGGTAGACTCGTTTGTCATGCTGTCAAGATAAATGCTGGCGACATCTTTTGGGGCGCTATTGACTCCAAAAAAGAACGATGTTCGAATGGATTGGGGTCTTGAGGTGCTGTCACGATAAATGCTGGCGACATATTTTTGGGCCCTGTTAACTCCAAAAAAGAACGACCTCAACATTGTTTACGCCTGCATTTACATAAGCGCGAACGATAACAGATCGACAAACCGTTCGCAATTTGATGAATATAAATGTTGCGAAATCTGAGAGAACTTTGAATATTCCCAGCGCATGTTTAGGCCCCTTCTGTGGTAAATACTCAAAGATGTCGTCCAACGAAAAGTGTGAAAGGATTTTAACTCATATAACGATTGGTACCCTAACTTCGAACGAATATCGGTGGGTACCCTAATATCACATTGCACCAGTGTCGGTTGTCTGAAAACTCCTGCGTTTTGATGACTGATAAATGAGAATGGCGGTGTTAGGAAACTGTCCGATGTGGTTCTCCATCGTCCACAGTTTAAACTATGCATCTCAGTCGGCAAAACCAGAAAGATGTTGCTATCAATATAATGTTCTCTATTGTTCCATGAAAAAATCTAGCTCTATGAAATCCATTTTTTTCCCGAATGCTGAAGTAGGTCAACGACTATCACGGCGAAACATACTGCTGACCTTAAAAACCCCCTCTTTACAGCTGCACTTTTCTGTCATTTCTATTCCTAAAGGTTGTGCCCTTGTCATGGAATGATGCATGTTAAAACATTAAACCCCCATAGCGGAATCACCAAAGTCTTTCTTTGGCCCATTCAATCTCCCCGAACAGCTTCATGTTTTATCCCGAGCTTTTGTGACTGAAATGGCTCGTTTTAAGACGGCATTCCATCATACAAATAGCGGGGCATTTCAGTACATCGATTCAAAGGGGAAAGCAGTGACAGTAGACGGTCATGCACTGATTCTGGTAATTCTTGTGCTAGACCGAATAACGTGTTACTGTTAGTCCTCCAAGCACCATACTTTGATATCTTCTTCTACAAAAACAATGCCTACGCCATTAAAACCATTGAAAATTATTCTCTTAAAATGTATTTAAGACTACAAAACATTGTAATTTCTTTTCGTAAACATTGTAATTGTAATTGGACCAGATGTATACCAATTTATGACATTTGTTCCAATTTATGACACAGACATTGTGTATATATCAGTGAATTATATTTCAGTTGCTCATTATATAATTTGAATAAATGGGATATTCCTAGTTTTGTCTTCCTAATATTTCATACAATCCCCTCTGTCCTTCATCGTTAAGATTAAAGCATGCAGGGATAACGTTTCCGTTATTGTCTTGTTAGCGTCAGTTCATTTATCACCGCGATGAGCACTTTACTGTTAGTTATATGATGTATGAATTCACCTTACTTCATACAATTGCTGCATTGAAGAGAGATCCAATAACACAAAACGACGGCAGTCTCTCGTATACTGTAGCTTAACTACACGCCAGGGACTCACGAAGCTGAGCAGTATACACACGATGATATATTGTTCATATTATAGGACTAGATTAAGGACAAAAACATACCATCGGGAAAATACAACGATAAATGATTAAGAGACGAAACTCTCGTTTTGAGTGTCGTCAATCGCAAGTTCTGTAATAACAAATTCCATCCAAATTTCTCCAAGTTAACAGACAAAAAGAAAACTACTCTCCTCTTAACATCACAAAACCCACACATCATAGAAAAAGTGGGATCATTCGTCTTCCACTGTCTCGGAAAAAGAAGTCAAACCCAAATAAGATAGAATTTAGTGTTAGTATTTAGACTAGAAAAGTCACATGTTATATTGTTATCAATTGTCTGTCCATCCTTTTATGTTACATGTACTTGCAATTAGCCTACGGGTAAGAACTTGCAATAAACTTATTATTGTAATTGGCATGTTTATTGCGGCGGTATTTAAAGTTGTAAGTTCTGGTTAAAGACGTGTGAACTGCAAATGATAAAAGAGGTATCTAAGTTATACCACCTTCTTTCTGTTGATGCTACCACCTGCATCTTTGTGATGCCGATATATTGTATAACATAAGGCTCAATGAAATGGTCCTTGCTCTTTTCGATAAGTGCGATGGGTTCTCTAACGTGCTTGAGGTGTGGCTTCCGTCAAATACGGGATATCAATTCATTCAACGTCCTATCCGAGGGACGTCCCTAACTGAAGCTAAGTACATATTTTCACCAGAGTAAAGTGAGCAAAATCGTGTTAAATGTCTTTCCAAAGGTCACAACATGGGGGCATGTATAGGGTATGAACCCTAAAGCCCCTTGATCCCGGGCAAAACACACCATTACACTACTCTCCAAGCAGAGGACGGGTTCCGACAGTTTTTTCATGTGTTTTTAGGCGTTTTTGTAGGGCTTTCTACTTTTTCATTTTTTTCTCTATTAACCCAACACACACAAAAAGATAAAGTAGAAAGCCCGTCAACAACGCCTAAAACATGTAAAAAAAAACAGCCGGAACCCGTCCTCTGCTTGGAGAGTATTATTACGCCACAGGAAGCCATAATTGACTATTGACATCAAAATGTCACCATTCTTGGTCACGCATGAGAAAGTTTCTTGTCTGTCAGCTCTTGGGGATTTATATTAGGTATGATATTTATTGCCTATGAAATGTGACGTCAGTCCCGCATGTAAGTCCCTCTAATGGAGCAACTGACCCAGTTTTATAGCTCCGAAATCCTGGCGGTAAATCATAGTACAGTCGTAATAGGGAGATATTCCGGTTTGTGGCGTTCTTTGTGTTGGTCTTTTGGGGAGGGGGGTGGTTTGGGGGTCAGGTTATGGGCAGCGCAACAGGCTTTCGTTGACGCCATTGGGGAGGGGGGTGGTTGGGGGTCAGGTTATGGGCAGCGCAACAGCCTTCGTTGACGCAATATCTCGCATGTTTTCTCAACGTTACGACATTCAGGAAAGCGTAAATGTATGATTGTTGCTGGGATTCTCCTCTTACGATATGTAGTGTTCGGGTCTGTTCGGCATCTTTAATTACTAGAAGAAATATGGGCGTTATGGAAGTCCTCTCCTGGGTTTTAACAACCCTCTTGGCACTTCCATTGGCGCAATCTTCGGCTGATTTTTAAAAGCTACGACACTCATGAAAACCAATGCTTCTTGTCAGAAAAACCTTTTGATGATGATTTTCTGATTTTTTTCTAGTTTCCTTCATCAGCAGAAGAATTTCGGACTCAACCGGGACGGGGGGTGATACTAGCTACCGACAAACTTTGACCCAGTGATGACGTCACACCTTCGTAAAAAGCACGTGACCACTGCATTTTGATCCGAGTTATTTGGTCGAAACTTCCTGTGAGTCTATTCTTTGAGTTGGGGAACAGTTTATTTTCTCATTACGAAATTTCGGACGCTGCTCAACTTGAAAATCCTCTCCGGTGTTTTAATAGATCCCCAAGCACATATGAAAGGTTGTGCCCTCTACAACAGAGGGCACCGTCTGTTATTACTTCCACTTCACTACCCCGCTAATATCCCACATTATTGGGAGTTTAGAATAAACTCATGGTTACGGTCCAGCGAGGCGCAAAGTTCCTCTGCATTCTGTTTACGCGTTCGGCATACTGAACACGTTAGATTAACAAAAGAAACCACAAACAGAATTTCTGCTGCAGTACCAAGGTCATATGCCAGGGGGTCCAAGATGGACATTGACCTTTGTCTTTCCAACACCTGACCGAATACAAAATATCATCGTAATCCATCCAGTGGTTCTTGAGTTATGCGGACTACAAAAATCCGGAAACACAAATACACACACACACACAAACACACACACACACACACACACACACACACACACACACACACACACACACACACACATGTATAGACTATACTGGAATTCGAAATCAAGGACTTTTATTCACCGGCTCCGCCTTCCAATACCGTGCCCTAGACTAAGTGTCCCACTGCCCCTACGGCCTCAAAAAGGCTATGAGACTACCTTTAGATTTACCTCTACAGTCGCCCAGCCTTTGCTGTCTGGTGGAAAACCTTATCTCAGCAGTCAAGACTTCCCCTGCACTTAACGTCTCATCTTTATTGAATCTAAAACCAACCTAACGCCAAGCTGGCATCTCTAATGATACCTATTACCGGTATAATTGACAGCACACACTCACTGTCCTTGAAACGCCTTGAATAAACCTTCCCCGGGTTGTCTTTAACACAGCATGACTTGGATTTGCATTTTCAAAGTAAGGTGCTTCGTATCTGAGCCGAATCGACGGGTCGGAACGGAGCGCCTTTGTTCCGCGAGGTGAAAGCTTCTGCTTCGCTTGGTACCTTATCGTGTTTCTCACTACTGGTTAGAGCGGGCATAAAGAACAACAGGTAAGGCTGAATATTTAGGGGAGGGATAGCATCGTGGGAGATATACGCGGCACCATTGAAGCTTACGTTATTATATGCAAGGATGGCTTAGTGCAGAGTACGCTCGTTCTCATTTAAATGTACACATTTTGTAACTTCCGTTACCGTTTGAAGCAAGACGTTACTGACATTAAGATTTGCCACATATAAGGTGCCAAACTATCGTTTTTATGACGACTTAAAACTTTTCTGGCTTTTAAAAGTGACAGTTTGGCATCTTATATGTGGCATATCTTAATGTCAGAAACGACTCACTTCAAACGGTAACGGAAGTTACAAAATGTGTACATTTAAATGAGAACGAGCGAGTAACATCTGTACATAATTCAAAAGAAGAAGAAAATAGTTAACACTGGTGATCAAATAATACATATTCTAAGCGAGCCAGATGCGATATTTTTAGGCGAAAATTGACTTTAAAAATTTCTAATTATACAGTGGAAGAATTCATTGCATTGAACTGAAATTCGACTCTTTTGTTGTCTACTCTATAACGAGAAAGCAGCAACTTACAAACAGTATGTCTGCAACCATCTCGGAAAGAAAAACTTCCCTAGAATGTATAGGCATTTAATTCCAGGTGTTTGACTCCGAAACAAAAAGACGAACGCCAGAAAATAAGGTTGTTCGTTGAAAATGTAAGAAGTATAGTAAAACAAGAGTACGGAGACCTCACATCTCCATGAACAATTTCGTTTATGCAAATGACTTTCAGAATAACGCCCCTGCAATTCCAGAGCAAGCTCCTAGGGGACCCAAACCTACACCACTTCTTGAATACATCCAAAGCTATCTAACACCCAAAAATCAAGACCATTGCACGTCCAGGTCAAAATATACAAAAACGGAAGTTCTGCTGCAGTACCATGGTCACATACCAGGGGGCCCAAAATCGACCTAGAATTTCGGCTTCATAACACCCGCCCACATATCAAACATCATCGTAATCCACCAAGGGGTTCTTGAATTATGCTGACTACAGTTGTGCGGAAACACAATCACACAGGCAGGTAGACACACCCAAAATATATCTCCATTTTTCATGGAGATAACTAGGCTATCAAACGATGTTCCTTTTCGGGCAAAACAGACGGTAACGATGAATGTGTCTGGCGTGTGTGGGTGACATACCTCTCATACCTCTCCTAGCGGTGTAACATCGATGACTTCTACTTCAGGGGGTAATCACAGTACGTACTGGGAACATTCATAAAGACCTTCGTGTTCCTACCATCTTTCATACTTGGAGACTTTCATATCCGGAGACGTCCTCTGGGGCCTTTTGTTATAATGTACTAGCTTGCGATCAAAGATTGACTTCAGATATTGTTCTTAAAGGCAACCAAAGCAATATTAAGGCCTAAAACGTGGAAATAAAAAATGCTGAAATCTTTATGGTAGTGACATTTACTAACATTGTTAAGCACATTTTAGTAATAACTTCATACTTTGAGCATTTCAAAACCAAGCAAAATCATGCCGTACGATGATCCCCTTAGTTCGCGAGCCTACAAAAACTCGACGATTTTCAGTGAGTTTTCACATTACATCAACTTCATATTTTATCATAATGGACGTTGCTATACATTGTGATAGTGTTGTTTGAACTAATCATGTATAGAAATGACTAAATAGATTGACCTTCAAAATCCAATTTTCGGGCCCTAATATTGCTTGGGTTTTACTGCTAAGGAAGCAGTAGAATTAATTGAGAAGATATCCCTCTGGTTTATAAGCATTGCTGCTTCCTGGTCTTTAATGTGATTCCACTAGACGGCGATCGCGCTGAGACCTCGCTGGGACCAAAGTTGGATATAGGAACCCTTGGTTTCATAATTGAAATTTCATGCAAAATGTTAAAGTATGACTGAAAAGACAGTAAAATCCACAAAGCGTAAAAATATTATTTTCTTATATATGAAACTCATTGAGCGCTCTGTCAACATTTAGGTCGTAGTGCGTTCGCAGCAAAGTCTCCGCCCTTTTACACTTGTGCGTATATACAAGTCCGCATGAGTTGCGTATTAGCATGTTTTTGGTTTAGGTTAAGTTTGCAGCCGAATAAGTCATTTTCTTTGGTTCGATCACTAGGCTGCACAACGGTGGGTCAAAGTAGAAAAACCTTACATAAACAAAACAAATATTATGGCGCAACTCACGCGCACTTGAATATTCGCACAAGTGTGACAGGGCCCTATAAGAGAACGCTCATACTTATGGAATTCAACAGCTAATTATAAGTCTTGAACACTTACACACAATTTGTTACAGTCAATATATAGTGGAATTATGGGCAAATTTATGATGTACGTTTGAACCCAGGAAAGTTATATTCCAATCAATCAGGATCAATGCATAGGGCCCATTACTGTCGGAGATATAATTGCTTGCCAAAGCTCCAGATCCGCTATAAATCTAGCGGTTCTAAACATTGTCATATCGACGTCCGGTAAGTCATTAAACCGGGAGGCATGAGGTAGGAAATATATGTGAGGTAAAAATTGTCGCCGGTATGTCCCTGTGGTGTAGTGGTCTGCGCTTCTGTTACTAGCCACATCTGGTTCAAATTACTTGGACCAGATGGCCCGGCCGGGTTCAAGCCCCGGGTAGGACACCTCTGGACAAGAGGCGCATTGAGACATATCAAAGACTTTATAAAAATGGTACATACTGAAACAGTATGGAAGTTAAATGCACTCCTCTGCCAGTGGACTAGCCCCCTGCTGCAGTGATTGCACCACCGTGTGGCCCAGGGCTATGAAACGGAGATGGGCACTGCCCTATACACCTTATGGTGTGGGAGGATTTTAACTAACATTAACTAAAAGTTATTTTGCTTGCAATGTATTCACTTGTGGACTAGTATCTTAATTTCCATGTTAACTTTTATTGAAGCCAAATTATCGGTGCTATACAGGATTCTCCTCATCTACTTGTGTCAGAATGGGGACATTTGACGACTCAAGTCAACGATACGTGCGCTTCACGCGAGGAGCACTTTTAATGATCAAGTCAAAACATGGGTAACAATGTAGACAAGATGGCCGCCGTAAAACGAGGAGCTTGACCTCCGACCTCTAGCGGTCATGACCTCTTGCGTCATAATAAACAAACAACATAAGTAATGTGGTGGCGCTGAATCTACTGTAATGTCCACTTTTGATAACTCTTTAGATTATGTTAAAAGTAAAAGTTAATAGAATGTAAAGAAAATAAAAGTGATTCTTGGAACATGATCAACGAGATACTGTATCAAAACCGGAGGTCCTACTGCAGTACTATGGAAAGTAGCCAAGGGGGCTATACTTTAATAACACCATCATTTTGATACATGTAACACCTCCGAAAATATCGTAAAAATCCATCCACCAAATCTGATTCACAAACAGGCACACAGACATATCCGAAAATATAACGAAATTGAAAATCATTGGCAATGCAGTTTTGCCGTGAAATGGCAATATAAAAGTAAAGACATCTAGAGGTAGATAGCTGTACCGCTTAAGGCTATGCGTATCTCCTCAACTCACCTGGGTCTAGGATAAGATGTCCGTCCATCAGTTCCGCCAACATATTACAAATATGCACGG
The DNA here is from genome assembly GCF_035083965.1 of Branchiostoma lanceolatum. Classification (NCBI taxonomy): domain Eukaryota; kingdom Metazoa; phylum Chordata; class Leptocardii; order Amphioxiformes; family Branchiostomatidae; genus Branchiostoma; species Branchiostoma lanceolatum. Next base: position 3,379,611 of record NC_089737.1, read on the forward strand.
TAATATATTCTTGGGGACTATATAGCTACGGCCGCGTGGCGCGTTGGATACACCCGATCCCTCGATCTCGGAAGTTAAGCAACGCGCGGTCCGGACAGTGCTTGGATGGGGGACCAACCAAGGACGTCCGGATTGCTGTAGCCTCACGAAGCTTTCCACGAAATCGTCTTCCGGGAGGGACGTAAAACGGGGGTCCCGTGCTCGAGGAGGTGCCTCGAACACGTTAAACAGCCTCATTACCCTACACATTGGGTACCTGCCTGTGGCACTGGCTGCAAATACACCTGATATCTATATTTCTGTATTTGCCCGTGACAGAGTTTTTGTTGTTTTATAGATGTACAAAATACTACAAATCATTGCACACTATTCAAGCAACTGGATAACATTTTGAAACAGTCAGACGTTTCAGACAGCATTCGCTGTCTTTCGTCAGTGACTAAGAATAGGACTGGGAAACCAGATTTATACCAAAACTCTGAATGGATATGTTAAACCTTTTCTTGAATTTCCATCGATAATGGAGCTTCACTGTATAGCGGACCTACCCTGTATAGCGAGTACCTCGGCTGATTTCTACTATTTTCCCCACGATAGGACGGAGCCTGGTAGAGGCTAGTCTTTTTTTGTCGTATCTTACTACCTGGATGTCTAACCTTTATCAATGTATTGCACACTTTACTTAAGCAACTGAGTATATTTTAAAAAACAAAAAGATAGATCCAAAATCTATCCAGTTTCTAGAGTAAACTTGCAAAAGGTTATGTTTGGGACTTAATTTATTTTACTGATATTTGGGTTAGTAACAATCTAGCTTCACTGTTTTTACACATGTTGAATGGTGTTTGTGCTTTATTTTCAAACTGCGATTAGTTGTTATCCATACATTAAGTAAGGCGTTTTAGATAAGAAAATGACAAATTGTACAACGAATCCCAGAAGCAGCTTTGAAATATAATAATTGGAGCGGAACATTGCCATGGGCGGTTGTTTCCGCAGCGTTGGTAATCGTTATATATTGATTATTAAAATACATAAACCCACTTATTTATCCCCGAAGAACTGATAATGGGGTCGTTATTTATGAAAGTTCTTGCCCGTAGGAATTCACGTTCAATTTTTTTGGCGCAGTTAAATGAGTTAAAGTTTAAGGATAATGTATATATATGTTTCGCTTCGAGCAGTTGTGCAACCACTGTGTCCGAATGATAAGGTGTAACAACGCAGAAGACAAAATATCCTTTGGCTAAGAAGCTTCAAGATAACGTCAGGCGTACAAAATAAGACTTGAAAGAGCTGAAACTGATTTTGCATTCAAAAGTCCTTTGCTCCGTCCTTGGCTTGGGTATGTGCTAAAAATTAATCATTTCTTCTCTCCTGAGCGCTGTGAATGTCTGTTTTCTTTAAAATACTTTTGCTGATTTTACAAAATTGTATTTTGTCTACATGTAACAATTGCTTCCATTCTCAATTTTGTAAATTTTTCTTTAGATGCTTCTGCTGGTTTTACACAGCTGTATCTTGTCTACATGTAACAAATGCATCCCCTCTCCTTTCTTTAAATGTGTCTGCGAATATTACACAACTGTACATGTGTTTTGCGTACGTGTAACAAATGCATCCCTTCTCAATTTTTGAAATGTTTCGGCTATTTTACACAACTGTATATTGTCTTCATGTAACAATTGCATCTCTTCTCAATTTTTTAATGCTTCTGATAATTTTACAGAACTGTATCTTGTCTGCATGTAAGAAGTGCATCCCTTCTCAATTTCGTAAATTTTTCTGCTATTTTACACAACTGTATCCTGTCTACATGTAACAATTGCATCCCTTCTCAATTTTTGTAAATGTGTGTGCTAATTTTACACAACTGTATATTGTCTACATGTAACAAATGCATCCCTTCTCAATTTTTGTAAATGTTTCGGCTAATTTTACACAAAATATATTGTCTTCATGTAACAATTGCATCCCTTCTCAATTTTTTAATGCTTCTGATAATTTTACAGAACTGTACCTTGTCTGCATGTAACAAGTGCATCCCTTCTCAATTTTTGAAATGTTTCGGCTATCTTGCACAACTGTATCCTGTTTACATGTAACAAGTGCATCCCTTCTCAATTTTTGTAAATGTTTCGGCTAATTTTACACAAATGTATCTTGTCTACATGTAACAGGTGCATCCCTTCTCAATTTTTGAAATGTTTCGGCTATCTTACACAACTGTATCCTGTTTACATGTAACAAGTGCATCCCTTCTCAATTTTTGTAAATGTTTCGGCTAATTTTACACAAATGTATCTTGTCTACATGTAACAAGTGCATCCCTTCTCAATTTTGTAAATGTTTCGGCTAATTTTATACAACTTTATTTTGTCTACATGTAACAATTGCATCATTTCTCAATTTTTTGTAAATGTTTCGGCTAATATTACACAAATGTATCTTGTCTACATATAACTAATGCATCCCTTCTCAATTTTGTAATGCTTCTGATAATTTTACACAACTGTATCTTGCCTACATGTAACAAATGCATCATTTCTAAATTTTTTTGTAAATGTTTCGGCTAATTTTACACAACTGTATCTTGTCTACATGTAAAAATGTATCCCTTCTCAATTTTGGAAATGTTTCGGCTAATTTTACACAACTGTATCTTGTCTACGTGTAACAAATACATCCCTTTTCAATTTTAAAATTCAACTGCCACCCTGACGTCATCTGACAGTCCCTTTCGACCAACATGCTAACCTGGTCATTTCTTATATCGACTCGTATCCATCTAAACAAACAAATTTATGACGTTTATCTAAAATACCCAGGGTATAACGTTCATATATACCCATTAAGCCTATTATTGCCCGGCTATATCAACAATGTTGCGCCTAACATCCACTCATCGATTTTTACTCTCCGTTGTTCAACTGTAGAAATAATTTTGCAGAATAATCGATGTCTGTTTCCCCCGAGCATCAGCCTGTTGCTAGTCAGGTGTGGAGTAAATATGACGGTAATAAAACCGAGGTAAGGTGCGTGGAGAGATATGTGGGGATTTATTGATCTGTGTCCGAGTCGGTCACCGGAGAATTCAAAGTTTTGAAATGACGTACAGTTTTAACTGAACTTTCTGATAGTGAGGGTATATCCGAAGGTTAGATGTATCTCCTTTTAGAAATCGCGTTTCGCACTTCCTTATGATTAGATTCATTGAATTAAAAAGTTTTCATTTGACGTTCAGTGAGAGGTTTTATTGAACTTTCCCCTAATTGTGAGGGGTGTTCGGAAGATTTTATGTATTTCCTTTTAGAAGTCAAATTGGTTAGGTTAGATTCCTTACATCTTCATGTCTGAATCCAAAAATTAGATGTGTTTCCTTTTAGTAGTTAAATCAGTTGGGTTAGATTCGTTAAACCTTTAGGTTTAGATTTTTTTTACTTTTAGATTCTTCAATCAAATCTAGAAAGAAAACGAGGTAAGGTGCGTGTAGAGATATGTGGAGATTTATTGATCTGTGTCCAAGTCGGTCACCGGAGAATTCAAGTTTTGAAATGACGTACAGTTTTTACTGAACCTTTTACTGACCTTTTCTCCTGGGAGCGAGGGTAGTTCGGAAGATTAGATGTAGTTCCTTTTAGAAGTTAAGTTCTTTAGATTCTGCTTCTTTAAAGCTTTAGATTTGAATTCTTAATGGTCAGATTGACTAAATACGTTAGTAAATAAAAGTTTAATGTGACTTACAGTAGGAAGATTTAACTGAACATTTCCATTGATAGTGAGGGGTGTTCGACAGATTAGATGTATTGTATTTTCTTTTATATGTCAATTTTCTAGGTTTAGGTTCTTTCAATCTGCAGATTTAAATTCTTTAGTTTGAGATTATCTTAATCTACAGTTTTGATACGGCACACAGTGAGGACTTTTACAGAAATGTTACAGAACTTTTTCCCTGATAGTGAGGGGCGTTCGGAAAAATAGATGTATATCCTTTCAGAAGTTGATTGCTTTAAGTTTAGGGTCTTCAATTTTACGTGTTTTATATGATGTACAGCAAGACTTTTACTGAACTTCTCGACAGTGAGGGATACTTCCTTTTGGAAGTTAGGTTTTTGATACAATTTCAACCCTTGCAGATTACATCTAATATTCAATAACTTGATTCCTGAATGATGGGGCTTTTTAAAAACATCTAATATGAGTTTTCAGTAAAACCATTTTTACAGGTTTGCGTAGCAAAGCCTTTGTTGGGCTCCGTTGGAATATGTGGTGGCCGCCATCTTGAATTGTGACGTCACAGGCTCGCCATACCATTTTATTTGGTGGGGTGTTTTTTGGGGTCGCTAGCGTTCTCTCTAATTTCACCAACTCGGCACACAACTATCACACATTCAACTCAAATAAAAAGAAAAATTCAATACCAAAAAGATCCCGTAATCGCTAAACTAACATAGCAAACCTGAAGTATATGTAGCACAAATACTTAACTCTAGTTGACATTAAGATAGCTAGCCACGCAACTTTCGTCATTCTCTATTCTCATTCGCCATCACATGCATTCGCCATTTTCCCTTTCCTTAACTAAACGAATACTTCATTCATTCTCTATAATCTATAAATCTATATAATTCTTTGACATAATGAGAGGAAATTTTTGACAGATGTTCCTTGAATTATTTACCACAACAGATCCTCGCCAATCTTTGCTGGGATTATCAGGATCAATATCAATTAAGGCGCAATTACGGAACACTAATTACTGAGACGTAGAGCACTAATGAGGATAAAGAAACGTGGATATTGCTTCAAAATGTATATTCAGTACGGAAGGCGCCTGATTTATATGTTTTATCAGTTCACAGGAGACAGAGTCTGTCTAGGAAGCCAATATTTCCGTTAGGTTCTGTGCAATTATAAGGGTGAGCGATGGATTTGTCGAAATGTTGTTTTATCTGTATTTTTCATTTGTAGATTTTGGTGCAAACTTTTCCCATAATTGAGAAATACACGACCAGAAGCAGGAAAGGAAAGTGATGTCGAACCAGTTTAGCTCAAATGAACTCAATGAAGAGATGAGCTAATCTTCTACTGGTCGTGACAGAGAAGACAGACGCTATATACAGTATTTACAGGTTCAGTGTACCGGGGAAATTCCCCTAGCTCTTTTCGACAAGCACAATGAACAGTGGACCATGGCTTAACGTGCCGTCCTAAAGACTGCGACCCTTTCCGGTAGCGTGCATGTCGGGTGAGCGACACAGCCGGGATCGAACCCGGGGCTTTTAGTTCCAGAGGCAAGATCCCTAACCACTGGACTACGCACGCTTCATAAGCAGGTATCTCACCGGTTTCGCGGTACGTTGGCGGTTTATATGTAGTTGGGATATCATACAAAATGCACAAGTATGACTAAAAAGACAACAAAACACACAGAGCTTTAAAAAAATCGTTTTTTATCGATGAAATTCGTTGGGCGCTCTGTTAAATTGCTCGGTCACAGTTTGAATTCAGTGAGATATCCGCCGAAGGGTTCAAGTCAATCTCATCAGACTGACTCTTTGAGCATTTGCTGAGAATGGCGCTCCTTGAAGACATCGATCGTTCAGACAAAAATTTATGACTTTGAGAAACCTGGCGTTTTCTACTAGCTACAGCTGCTAGAATGATAGAAAATAAATATGCAATGTCAATATTCAAAATACAAGCAAACCTTCACAACTGACCACCTATACACAAGAATCACCTGATCAATGTGACCGCTTTTTGGTTGTCCCTGATATATTTTTCCCATTCACACAAGAATGTCTATAGTGACCACCTGTTCACATAGACCAGAGTGGTCTTCTTGGGCAGTTTTGACTGTACTTCTATTTCGTGTTATTTCAAACGATGCATCGAGAAAGTTTACCACTTAGAACTAGTTGTTCTCCATCTAAGCCAGTCACATATTCATTTTCTAGCTGAAGCCATTCAAGAAATGTCCCCTTTTCTTTTCAGAAATGCATTACGTTGTTGTATAAAGACTTTCTTATCTTTGTGTTTCTTGTCATCTTTTTGCTTAGAAGTTTTAACTCCTCCACGGCAGGGTGTTCGGCCCAGAACCAAGCAGTCTCTAGTTCGAATCCCCCTGACGCCACCGATGTTGCGCCCTTGGGAAAGGCACTTCACATGACTTTCTTCACTTCGGCCAGGTGTATGACAAAATGGGTATGTTGTTATCTGTACGTGGCACTGTTAATATAAGTTATAAAATCCTGAGTGCAGTGCCACGTCGTCCTTGTCTGTCAAAAACCGAAGTTTCCTCCTAATATTTGCTTTCCAGAAATGGATTACGCTGTTGTACATGTATAGCGACTTCTTTAGTCGTCCCGTCACTTTGTGTTTCTTAGCACATTTTTTTGTATGTAAGTGTTCAGTTAGTGGACTCCTCCGTGTATGTATATGTCACCCAAATGCTCTCTTTGCTTTCCAGAAATGGATTACGCTGTTGTTGTATAAGGACGTCTCTAACTTTCCCGTCACTTTGTGTTTCTTAGCACCTTAACGTACGGAAGTTATGAGCCATGGGAATCCTCCATGTATGTATATTTCACCCAAACGCTACCTTTGCTTTCAGTTACGCTGCTGATTGCATAGCTACTTGATTATCTGTCCTGACACTTTGTGTTTTTAGCACATTTTTGTATGTAAGTGTTGAGCCAGTGACTCCTCCGTGTATATACATTTCAAACAAATTCTCATTTTGCTTTTCTGAAATGGATTGCGCTGTTAATTGTTTAACGACTTCTTCATCTGTCCTGCACTTTGTGTTTATTAGCACATTTTTGAAGTAGAAATCCGCCATATACATATGTATGTCACGCAATTGCTTGTCAAAAATGGTTACGCTGTTGCAAAGCGACTTCTTCATCTGTTTTCAGACTGTCACTTTGTGTTTCTTAAAGGCACCCAGAGCATTTTATAAGGCTTGAAAATTGGAAATATTCATAAAAAGTTGCTGTAATCCTTATGAAATTGACATTTCATGCCACTGTTTACCACATTTGAGTGCGGGTTTCTTATCAAAAGTCCTCGAAAGAGGCACAAAAATAAGCTACATGGTGATCTTTTAGTTTCACGCGCCTAGTGTAAACAGACCGATACCATAGCCCCGCCCACCTCCGTCAAAACGTAGAAATGCAAAATTAAAACATAAAAATGCAAATATTTGACGGACATGCGGTCACTCTCTCATTGGTCGAACCACTTATTGTGATGGACAGTCAGGATCAGTCTATTAGCGCTTGGATTTTATATTAGTTCTCACCAAACAAAGACATCGTATCTTTGCTCCTTGAATGTCGATATGTAATGGTATAGTGTTATTGAACTTACTATGTGTAGGAATGCCTAAAGCTTCGAGTTTTTTCATTCAAGTATCAAGTGCTCTGGGTTGCTTTAACACCTTTTCGTAAAGAAGTGTGGAGTCAGGGGACTGTTCCATGTATGTATATTTAGCCGAAGTGCGTCATCAATAAAACACCTAAACCACACCATAATTCACTCTAATCCCCTCCCTCCCTGAAGCCCCCCTCTCTCTGGACCCGCGGCACGCTGGTGGCGTCGCTGCGTCCTAAACAGGATTTGTGTTACCCTTGAATTTATGATGGGAATATCATTCAAAACGTACAAGTATGACCAAAAAGACAACAAAACGCACAAAGCTTAAAAATATTGTTTTTTGGTCGATGAAATTCGTTGAGTGCTTTGTCAATTCGATCGGTCCCAGCGGCGCCGCCAGCGTTCGCCGGTTCAATGAGCCTGAGGGGGGCTTGACACCTTTTCGTACAGAAGTGTCGAGCAAAGGGACTCCTCAATGTATGTATATAGCCGAAGTGCGTCATCAATAAAACACCTAAACCACACCATAAATCACTCTAATCCCCTCTCTCTCTGAAGCTCCTGAGGCGGAAGACAAGTTGATTTGCTGCCTATTTAGGTAGTCTCCACCAGACTAACCGCGCCGGCTATAGGGAGAACATTTGCCGGGGGACTTTGGCCATGGAGGGTAACATTCGCAGCCGCAATATTTCCTCTCCGTAGCCGACTTCGTTCATACAATCGACTCTATTTTGGCCAATTTCTACTATTTTCCGAGCGACCCGCGGAGGCTGGTAGAGCCTAGAAGACAAGTTGATTTGCTGCCGGATTTACGCGTTGCGCTAACGAATCTGTACGCTCGTTCGTTTCTTTCCGTGGCGTTTGAAAAAGGGGATTAAATCACAAAGGCACTGTGCGAATGTCGTCTCGGGCGACCTTAAGACAGACAGATGGGACTGATGCTGTCTAGTTTTGCCCTTGAGACGAGCATGATGAATGTCTCCGACTTGACACCTTAACCTCTGCATGTACCAGTTTCCCCAATAACTGTTCATTTTTCATCTCAGATGAGTACCACTAAAATAGGTTAATCGGGTTTAGAAAGAAAACGCTGATCTATATCATTTGTGCTTCATATAAATATGAATATGCATATACATAGACATATGCATTTTCACATGCATATACATAAACATAAACATATACATATACGTATACATATACAGCTACATATTCATATACATATACATACACATATTCATCTACATATACGTATACACATACATATAAATATATATATATATACATATACATATGCATGTACATAATTATATACACTTTGAAAATATGTATGTACAGATGTGAAATTTTGTAGCTGATACATGTACATATACATATACATATATAAACTTTGAAAATATTTATGTACAACCATGTGAAATTTTGTAGCTGATAGCTATAGATGTAAAACGTGCCTTAGAACTACATTTGGCATTTTTACACATTTGAAAATTGGTACAAGTCTTACATTCGAACTAGGACTCTCTTTACAAACTTTATTGTACCTTCTTGTTTGTGATAGAATCATCCGATAGCCTTCCAGTACTTTCTGTAAGATTATTGTCAGCTAAACTTACAACGCTTCACAAAAACAGGTATCAGTAGTTGCTAGGTACACCTTACATGGCCAATTGCCGGTGACGTCTGTAACTGAGAAGTTAAGAACTTGTATTAGACAAATAAGACCACCTGGTAGTTTGTTCTACCTGTCTGATTATAGAGAATGTCTACAACGCATATCCGACCAAGTGAAGAGATTTCCCAAATACCTATTAGAATTTAAGCACTGACAAAGCAGTGAAGAACGAAATGTAACCGTTCATTACATGTACAATAATACCCTGTCTTAGGTACACTTGAGCAACTATAGACCACCTGGTAGTATATTTTACTTGTCAAGTTGTTTAGGATTACATATTACATATTCATTGAAGGGAAGAGATCTTGCTAATGCCAGTTAGGAACTAGAGGCCCATTGTCAAACGTGCCGTATTCAACTTCTTGAGTTATGCCGTCAAAGACAAAGGGCATCGAAGACATAACCTTAATGGCGTAGGTAAAAAGGCATTGCACATACAATACAATACAAAACAAGAGTTTGGAGATAGACCAAATATCATATAGACAAACAGACCGACACACAGACACAGAGAGAGAGAGACAGACAGAGAGACAGACAGAGAGACAGGCAGAGAGACAGACGGACTGTCATACAGTCAGACAAACAGAGAAACAGGCAGAAAGCAGACAGACAGACAAACAGACACGCCAAAAACAATACCTGCTAATTTTGCATTGAAGTAATAAAATCCACTGTCACAAATACGCTGCCTGTGCATCACTGTTGTCAGCATTTGGTCCTAGATGGATGTAACACACTAACTTAAGACTTCAGTCCATACAGTAAGCCTTAAGTTAAGCCTCTAGCTGCGTCCTTACGACAACATCATCTGTCTCCTGCCCCGCCTGTGGGAACATTCCCCGCCATGTTGACATAACCGGGGAGGTGAGGGTTACTAATAGTTTAGTCAAGGTCTGGTCGTTCAGGTACTATATGTGTTAAGGTAAGGCTTAAGAAAAAAATATACCGTGTTTCCGGTTCCCTTCTTTGTTTAGTTTATTAGTATACTTCTGCGTGTATATAATTCTATATAATCACAATATGATGTTCAAAATACCTGCGCCTTGTGCATTTCAGTTTTAAATTGCTAAACTGTATATTTAATTGTAGTATTAAAAGTAGCAGTAGTAATAGTAGTAGTAGTAGTAATAGTAGTAGTAGTCTAGTAGTTGTAGTAATAGTAGTAGTAGTCGCAGTAGTAGTAGTAGCTGTAGTAGTGGTAGTAGTAGTAGTAGTGGTAGTAGTAGTAGTAGTAGTGGTAGTAGTAGTAGTAGTAGTGGTAGTAGTAGTAGTAGTAGTAGAAGTAGTAGAAGTAGTAGAAGTAGTAGAAGTAGTAGCCGTAGAAACATTTTGGATCACTTGGATGACTGGGATAACTTCGGCCGAAATATCAAACAAAAAAGAATCAGTACATATCGGCAATAATTTTTCCAGGGCCGTAACTGAAAACAGAACTTTTCTTTTCCTAGGCCTTACGCATAGTTTACTGAATGTCTGGTTGTCCATGTGTGTTCCGGTGAGTAAAGTCGGTAATCTCCCCGGATCAAGCCGACAGGTGCAAGGGGATCTCAGATGTTGACTCCTGTCGTCCAGAAACAAAGGATTTTGGTCTCGGGCCAGGTAGGTATCGAAGGACACTTAGAAGTTCACTTACGAGTTAAGTATTTCGGTGGGTGGGTTTGGTTAAAATTTAGAATAACAAAGGCTTAGGGATTTCTACGCTTTGTAAAATGCTTGGGTGCAAGGTATATGTTAGGGTGGTCTCCAATTTATGCATCATAGATTTCTAGACCGTCCATTAAACGTATGTGACATAAATGGAAGTTAAAAAGTTCTGAATGTTTACTAACGGTTTAAACTTTAGAATGACAAAGACTTAGCGATTTATACGCTTTGTAAGATGCTTGGATGCAAGGATTATGTTAGGGCGATTTCCAATTCATAAATCCTCAATTTCAAGTCAATCCGTTGAACGTAAGCGACTGAGTGTCTTTTCAAATTATATATATTGTACAATATACAGACTCCGATAAAGACTCCGATATAGTTACATGTATATGTATTTCTATCCGTAGAATCGGCGATTCTGCCAGCTTGCAATCTCTACTCTATGACATATATATGTATCTGCCTTAGCGCTACGCTCCTGTCATCTCTACGCAACTACAGACATTGACGTTATCCTTTTTCGATACCACTAAGCCCGTTGCCATGGCAATTTCCTTCTAATGACGTCACCCCTGGTAGTTATCCCGCGGACAAAAGGACTGCGGTCAATGCGTGACGTCACCACTTAATGTGTACTCACGGAGTCGGACTTATGGGTGTCATGGCGGAATAAAGTCAAGATGTACCGACAAATCTCACGGGATCTCCTGACGAATAGCGGCCGCCAAATTCAATCACAGCGAACGACAATTGTATCGTTGCTTCTTTGTGAGTGGTATTAGCCGTAAGGCTTCAAAGTAGCGTCCTAAAAACCAGCTCAGACGATGTGCATGCACAATGTATGTGGTCCTTATTAAAGAGAGACGAGTTAGACACGAAATAAAATTAAATAAAACAATGAGAACAAAGGTTTGGATTGTATAAACATGCAACTTTATAATATCTGAAGATTCATCTATTTAGGTTCATGTCAGAATTCTTTAATCAACTTTAAGATGAAAAATTGATCTGAATACTCAACTTGAATGGGTAATACAGAGCGGGTATTGAAAGACAATTATATTTTACCTCCTTGGTTTACGTTCACGTTACTTGTTGTTGACAACATAATGCAGACACGATATGGCTAGACAAGCGTTATATCTAAGGGGCTTTTTGAGCATGTGCTCAGATTTGAAAAGTGGAGAACAACAAGAGGTTTGGTAGCATCTTGAAAGATGTTCCACATCTCCATGACAAATCTCTTCATCCTGTCACTACTACAGCTAAAGCCGCCCACCATGAATAAAAATTGTCCTTATATCGTCTCGTTGTATTCCTCTGACGCACTTCTATAGCATAGTTTGAGATGAACTGAGTCTAGAGAGAAAATTTCGCAACAACATACGCTCTACAGCCATATGATTAATATCAACCTAAAAGCAAGACTTATGAAACGCTAACAACACAGACATATCTTACACATAGTGGCATCCTACACATTAGTGAAATTGGATCAGATCAAAATGCATTAAACAATATCTACATGTGTTGAATTCTACGGTATCTTGATATTTGATATAAAAAGTCTCTGTATTAGTGTATCGTTACATCTTTAACTTCTTTTTGACTAAGGACAGGTCGCATTCATACATGTAGTACGATCATCGCACGGTCGCAAACTGAATGTATTTTTGGGATAGTAGTGCCGTTTGTGTATGTGTATATGTATATGTGTATATGTCGTGCAAAATGCGAATATCTTATTACAGAAAAGGCTTTCTTTGATCCTTGTCGCAGCCTAGTTGGTTTTGTCACAGCCTACGACATCAAAATCGTACGACTACCTACAGACAGTCATTATTTTAGAATTCTGGTGGCAGGAACTGAGTTCGAGTCGATCGCACGACTGGCGTAAGCCTCCTCCTTGTGTGGCGGAAGGGCTTGTACTTCTCACCGATACACCCTCGACCCCGGTTCCGGCAACATCTTCATCAAAAGTCACGTTAAAGTTCTCACCACTCGTCCCTCACGGCATAGCCTGGAGAAGTCTACAGGAAGTCAGATAAGGACACGGGAAGTTAGACGTGCCCTGCATATGTCTGGACATATAAGGGAGACTAAACAGTTAGCGCCTGCGCCTAGATCCCACGATGAGAGATCAGGGTTTAAACCATTGAAAATCCTTGTGAAATCTGGGCAGTATAGGAGTGGCTGTGGTAGGATAGACTCTGTATTTGCTGAATTTGTTAAAATAAATGGTCTTTTCTCTACCTTGTTGGTATTGGCACCCCTCTGATATAGTGGGATGGTCTTCAACTGGGTATCTGAAGCATGTAGGCCAAAGGACCCATCCAAGGGCTCTGATTGGGGGGGGGGGTATCTGGAGAATAGCCGTATAGAATTTGTCAGGAATGAATTTGATGACAGTTGACATCCTTGGTTAGTATTTAAGGGTAAGTTTCTGTAGTCTGATGTTTTGATTCCTGAGATACTGACACCTTCTTTTTCTTAACTTCCCCATAGGCTACATGCTTTACTTGCATTTATTGTAACTGTTCAGTCTCCCCGGCTCCTATAATGTCTTATCAACACACAACGCACACAACGCTCCGTAGCTTGGCTAATCCCTCAAGCAAATTAAAAAGTAGAGTCGATTAAGACAAATCTACCGTGTGTCAAATATGCTCGTCTTCAATGTTGAAAATAATCTTGATTTATGTATGAAATATCGCTTCGACTGAAAATCGTGACGTTTCTTTAAGTATATTTATTGCATACCAACTCTCAACCGACGTTTCTCATGAAAAGTCTGGTCAAAGTCTCGCGTGGTTTGTGACGAGAGCTGACAGTTGTTAAATGACCTACGCAGATGAATCACAAATACCAGTCCTAGCCAATTAAAACTCCAAACGTGCCTGACATATCTATCCCACCTCCGCGCTATTAATCCTAAGTACTGCCGGTCTTTCCCTCTCACTGAGCGCTCATTAAAATCACGACAGGTCACCGCACCTAGAAATAAAGTACAGGTCTGTCAAGTACGTTCTACATCTCTGTCAAGATGGCGGAAGCTTGAAAGTGGTGTTCACTCTCTCAGTGTTTGGGGCTGTCATTCGTAACACAAGTGGGATTAGCGTTTGGACTCTAGCACCAATTGTAGGGCTTTCAGTTAGAGGTCTTCCTCTTTCTCAAATCGAAATGCAAGATATAAAGATTGTAATAAAACAGCAAAATCAATATCATGAAGACAATTATGTTAGTGACTAGACATCAAGGTCAGAATTAAATTTGGATGTTTCGATTTGCAATATTTGAGTTTGATCGATAGAAGTAAATCGTTATTTGCTTAAGGTAAGTATTATAATATAATAGCAATCGTAAGGTTTCGAAGTTTCAGAAGCTCCGTTTTTTTTCAGTTAATGTCATTTCGTAGCCGCCATTTTGTTCCTGAATCCAGTGCTAGGTTCAGTCTGTCTGGTGCCTGTCAGCACCCGTTTAACGGGAGCCTCTACAGGTGCATTCCAACCCAACAACTCTCTTCCGCCAGATCTCCTACAGAATATCCTTATCACTCCATTAAACATTCCCCCCTATTCCCTCTGCAAGCCTTCTCACATATTTTGAACCCGCAAAATTGAAGAAAAAAAAAGACAAACCAGTAACAATACGGCTAAAACAATATGGCCGACCTTGTTAACACTTTTCAAAACTGTTCCCACGAATGTGACACCAATGAGTAAATCTCTCAGTGTTAGTCCAGCCCAACAACTCTCTTCCACCATATCTCCTACATAAAATCCTTATCACTCCATTAAACATTCCCACCTCTATCCTCTGCAAGCCTTCCAACAATCTCTAACCCCAAAAACTTGAAGAAAAAAAACAGACAAACCAGTAACAACATGGCTAAAACAATATGGCCGACCTTGTTTTACTTTACAAAACTGTTCCCACGAATGTGTCACCAAGTGAGTAAATCTCTGAGCTGATTTTGGGATTAGGTGTGGGTAAACAAAAGAATTAGAGGAAGGATTAAGGATTAAGGCTTATATTTTCGTGATAGCCAGGTCGTCTGGTGCTATAGTCTGGTGCCATGAGACGTTTGTAGTTACAGTCTGAGCTGCGGTTGTGGTTTTGTGTTTTGTCAGCATCGCTTGGTGCCCAGACTGATGAACGACAGGAAATGCCTACTAGAACAGGATTATTCACTGACATGGTAGGCATGATTAAGCTCCTCTTCAACCCTGCCCCTTGAAAATGCCATTCATCATTACATTCTATCATAAACATATAAGTCGGAAATTTGCAATTTCGTTCGTAAGCAAATAAGATAGCAGTAGATAAATTGACGATTCTATATTCGCAAAGTGAAGTTTATACAGAGCACAATGTCACTGTTCCATACAGACACAGCGACTAGTATAAATGAGATAATATGGGTTGAATTTTTTTTAGGTCACAGGCCAAGAAAACGCCTACAAATATAAAGCTCAAAGGACTTATGCACACTTACATATGAGTATGAGCCATATTCGATCAAAGGAGCCCGCATTCTAGACTGCAGTTTAATTGCGTAAAATTGCGAAAGGTACCCTAAATTGTGATTTTTTTAAATTTCCAAAAATTCGCAACTTTCAAAATGGCGCAAAGTTGTACAATCGCTCCAACTCTTCTTTTTTTTTTGAGGAATTTTGATAATTGTTTATTCGTTTTTGAGTCAGAGGTAACACTGCAATTTCCAAAAAGGACTTTTAAAGTCATATTGTATTCAATTTCGAGCCAAAACTTAAAATGTAACATTAAGGGAGCGGCCAATTTGTTGTAAATTAGACGTATTTTTCCACGTCAGTATGATCGCAAAGAAAAATTGGCCCAAATTCGCAAAGTTGCCGCAATAATTTCGCGCAAATAGGCTCACACCATTGAGATACCCGCTTCGCCAATTAGAATTTTACACACGAAGTGATTCCTAGACACGGTATTAATCAGTTATTGGCTCTACTTTAGCTGTACAGTCTGAGCTTACTTTTCCATACATAAACCAGAGGGATCTACGGAAACCTTCATTATATTCCTACAGTAAACCTAATTTCCAAGTTGACGACATGGAGCCTCAAATACGAATCTGTTCCACCTGAACTAATCCGTCTTCTCTTATCCTGTGGAATCTAAATAGAAGCAAGGGCGTTACAAGTTGTTGCACGTACCTGATGGGTTTTGTGATAGAAGGTTCGTTACTTACTGTCTTTACGTGCAGTGAGCGCGAGCTAATTTAAAGATAAGCCGGCTGTGCTGTAAATAGCACACGCTGTGATCAGCGCGAAGAGAAAAACCTTGAGAAAAAGTCAGAATCGTTTTCGTCCATCTGTTAAACCCTTTTCTTTTTACCTTCTCTTTTCCTCCTCTTTTATTCTCTCTCTCTAGCAAGTCTAGCAAGGCCTGTCTCTCTTCCCATGTCTGTTTAGTTGTCTCTTTTCTTTTTCCGATCTCTTTCGTTTATGTTCACACACTTTGGAAACGAACACACACACACACACACACACAGACAAAGGCACACGCAAATACACACATATATGATTAGCACATACACACACACTGACACACAAACACACTCTCTTTCTAACTGTGTCTACTTTTTCTTTACTCAGTCTCTACACTCTGTTAATCCTCACAGCTAAATAACAGGATGTGACGTCACTGCTAAGAGTGCAGCAAACGTCGTTAGTGTCTGACAGACACCTCTAGCCATTTCCGCCGGATGGAACGTTTTGCGGAGTGACCTTCAACTTGATTGAATTAACGACCTCAGAGGCCTGAGAAATGCACAAAGGGCACCTACCTTGGGATTGACCCTTCCTATTAATCTCCAAGCATATCTAATGGTTGTGAAGACCGTATCCAACTGTCAGAAGAAATTTTTATTGTAACCTTTGATACGGATATAACGCTGTGTGACTGTTGGTGTGTGATAACGAACGTTATAAACATGAGCCTATTACCAGTCTCCCACATTCAACGGGTTTTGTTGATATACGTCTTGTAAAAAGCGGATGAAAACGTTGGTAGAGTAGCGACTTTCGGAAGCGGACTAAAGCTAACAAGGCTGGACTCCAGGCTATCAAAACATTTCATGAGTCAAACGTGGTCAAAAAATCCTCCCGTTTTATTGTAGAGAGGCATGGACTCACGAGCATCAAAATATATAGCATTATAAGTAATAGCAGTTTCCAATGTACTGACCCTCCTGGCCGATTATCGAACTTTTTTGCCGAATACTACATACAATCTGTACCCCCTTAGTAAATCTAGCCTGGTGGAGGCTAAAATATATATGCTCGACAGGGAACTAACAAAACTTTTGCTGTTCAAACCGTAATCAAATTACAAACAGTGCCAGGCACACTGAGTTTTCTATAGCTTTAGTAAGGGATCCCACGGTTCATACGGTTTGAAAAGCTTTTATCTTGACAATCATATCCGTCGACTGCTTTGAAAACCTTTCCCATTTGAAGCGCACTGTTTGTGACTCACAAGCGCGTATCATAGTTCAACCTGACAGCGATAGAACCAAACATGATCGATGAGCGAGCATGTAAGGAACCTCCACCTTCACTCTCAGCACAGGGGACCCTTTATATCTGTTGGTTGATGGCCCGTGTCGACCAATGGCGGGGCTTGTTATAAATGTGCCGCGACCGACATTTTCAAAATGGCGGCGCGACTTTCAGGGTCGATCCGTCATCAGGTGACAAGATCGTCACACTTTAACGTTTCGCGATACACCTCTAGATCTGATTGACTTCTTCATTGATATGTTTTACATTAGTAAGGGTAATGTGTACTTTGGGGGCAAATACTGTAAATGTATTTAAATTCGCGTTGTTTAACATGATTTCGCGCTAAAGGGAAAATGGAGTGTTCTCGGTGGTTTTAGGTTCCCGGCAGCGCTATAGTCACATTACTGCTACAGTATTGGACAAACATGTTTGCGGTGGTTTTAAGTTCGCGGTAGAACGGTCGCCGCGAAAACAGCGAACATAAAACCACCGCGAACATTTCTGCTTTTATAGTATCGTGCTTGTGAAGAAAAATCTCACCCGACTTCTTTACGTGACATGTTACCAAAGTCAAGACAAGACAAGGTCAAAAGGGGGAGGGGGGTAGCAATACATCAGACGGCGTTAATTCATTTTTCTTTTCTGTGCCTTTTTAGGATAGGATATAAAGGTCTATTTTTGTAACCCAGATTTGAACATCAATATTCATGAGGCTATAGCTATTTCAAATAGAGTTTGCAATATGAATTTTTGGCGATATTCCCACTTCACTTCGATTCGTCTCAGAGGTTCAGGAAAGGTTATGAATGAAAGAAGACCTTTATTACACATTTTTGCCACACTGGGCTAAGTACAGGTCGCAACAAAAACTATCCTTAGATAATTTCAACTTGCTTGTCAGTCATAGAAGAGATAAAAAAGACAGATATGTTTCTCAATGGAATGTTGGTCTAGTTGCTTTATAAAAATGAATTTGTCTACAGTACCTAAGTGCAAGAAATAGGGAAATTGGTTTTGTACAAGCCTATACAGCTCATTTCTCTCTTTGTTATGAGTACGAACATGACGAATACTAAAAGCAAATGTTAATGTTATCTATTCCCTCTGTGCCTTGATGACAGGGTGATTGAGAAACGGTTTGAATTGGCAGAACAAGCGGATGAGACTTGGCGCCAGTGTTGGAAGAGCGACGCCTTGGTGCTCCCAGGAGATGGTTCCCGTAGCGCCGCCTGCGGTGGTCTACATAACTGCACCACAGGAGGACGTTTGGGTCGACAACATGGAGAGATTAATTGCAGGAAAACTATTGGAATGCGAATTTCTTGTACCCTTGGAGACCAGTTGTGACCTTGAGTGGGGACGCTGTATGTTGTAGTGTTGCAGTGATAATTTTCGATGATAGGAGGCGTTGCAGTCCAAATCTCTGATTAGATATTTTGATATTCAATATTTATCTCCATGACAAATGGAGATATTGTTTTGGGTGTGTCTGTGTGTGTGTCTGTGTGTCTGTGTGTTTGTGTTTCCGCACTACTGTCAGTCAGCATAACTCAAGAACCTTTTGATGGATTGCGATGACATTTGGTATGTGGGCAGGTGTTGTGAAGCCAAAGTTCACGGTCGATTTTGGGCCCCCTGGCATGTGACCTTGGTACTGCAGCAGAACTTCAATTTTTGTATCCTTTGACCTGGACGTGCTATGGTCTTGATTTTTGGGTGGCAGATAGCTTGTGATATAATAAAGAAGTGGTGTCGGTTTTGGCCTCCCAGCTTGCTATGGAACTTCAGGGGCGTTATTGTGAAAATCTTCTAAGGGGAATAACTGAGCAAAGGAACGACGGATTTCCATCATATTCTTACTTATTGCAAGCTCATGCCCAAAGGCTAATTGCAGACAAACAAGTACATGGAGAATACATGGAAATCGACATAGTTATCTAGTCTACTGTGAAAGTTCTATGTTAACTATGGTTGACTATGGTTGGGTTTGACTTCTTTTTTGAATACAGTGGAAAATGAACTGACCCACGTTTTGAATCATAAGTGGGTTGGTTGATTTTAGTAGTAAGATGGATTTTTGTAAATTATACGAAAGCTAGGAGAATGTATGGAAGCTGTTTTCCATAATTCGTTTCTTTCGACGTCATATAGAGGACATTGGTAAATAAAATGTAACGTTATTTCATTTTCCACTGCGTCCATTGTACAAAACTTACATATTCTCTCGTGAGCAGGCAGCTTTTTATAGAAAACCCCACTTTCCAATCTGGCTGTACAACATGTATTTGAGGACATTTTTTTCACCAAAAGTGGTGAAAGGTGCTCGAATGGTGTCATGTATAAGGGATATTAGTCTGAAAAGTGTAAGATGAATTTCCTAACGGTGCCTAACTGAGTTTGAAGTATGTATTGATTTTCCCTACACTGCTCCCGCCCACTAGGCATATCTGACTAGTCACTCGCCCTTGTTAGAGCCGAACCTGACCGCTCTATCTACCTGGACTTCACCTTTGACCCTTCCGTGTCAGAACTCTCCCCCTGAGCGCCCGCAGTCGTTAAAGGTCATCTGAGGTCAATTTCAGACCTGCAGGCTTTGCGCTAACTAGGTTTGAGATATCCCCACATGGCTTACTCTGTCAGGTCCAGAAAAGGTCATGACTCGAAATGGACTTCCAAGGTTATACAGATAATAGACTTCGCACATTTCGTTCGATTGATAGACATATTTACAATGTTTTTCAATTAAGATTCTACTTCTTCGTGTGGTCTCGTATTCACGCATTCTTGAAGTTTATGTGTACATATATGCCAGGTTCAGAAAAGGTTATGAATTCGAATAGGATTCCAAGGTTATCCTGATTTTTATTCGTAATTATATTCACACTTCATTTCTATTAAAATTCTACTTATTCGTGTTGTTTTGTATGCACGCATTCTTATAGTTTATTTATACATAAATTATATGCCAGGTTCAGAAAAGGTTATGCATCCGAATGGAATTCCAATGTTATCTAGATAATATACTTTGCACATTTTTTTCGATCCGTAGATATATTCACACTTTATTTCAATTACAATTCTACTTATTTGTGTGTTTTCGTATTCACACATTCTTCAAGTTTATTTGTATGTATATGCCAGGTTCAGAAAAGTTCATAAATCCGAATGGAATTCCAAGGTAATCCTGATAATATACATTGCACATTTTCTTTTATCCGAAGACATATTCACACTTCGTTTCAATTACAATTCTACTTATTCGTGTGGTATCGTATTCACGCATTCTTGAAGTTTATTTGTACATATATGCCAGGTTTAGAAAAGCTCATAAGTCCGAATGGAATTCCAATGTTATCCTGATAAGAGACTTTGCACATTTGTTTATCCGTAGACATATTCACACTTTATTTCAATTAAAATTCTACTAATTCGTGTGGTTTCGTATGCACGCATTCTTAAAGTTTACTTGTACTTATATGCCAGGTTCAGAAAAGGTTATGAATACGAATGGAATTCCAGGGTTATCCTGATAAAAGACTTTGCACATTTCTTTTTATCCGTAGACATATTCACACTGTATTCAATTACAATTCTACTTATTCGTGTGGTTTCGTATTCACGCATTCTTAAAGTTTATTTGTACTTATATGCCAGGTTCTTAAAAGGTCATAAATTCGAATGGAATTCCAAGGTTATCCAGATAATAGACTTTGCAAATTCATAGACAAATTAACAATGTAACGTTATTTTCATTAAAATAATACTAATTCGTAGGGGTTAGTGTTCTTAAAGTTTATTGTACATCTAAAATGAATGCCATACAGAATTAAGCAATAAAATGATTATCATTCCGACAAGGATGTCCTGATGATAGACTTTGTATATTTTATTCGATATTTAGACATATTTATAGTTTGTTTATACAAGTATGGTACACATCCATATAATCTTGAGTAATTGAACGATTATTATTCGAAAGTAGGTGTAGGTACTGATATCTTGGACTTTGCAAATTTAATTAAAAGGAGTATTTAGACATTCATTTCAATACAATTATATTCTACTTATTCGTGGGGTTTCGTACACAAGTACATTTGTATTTTACAACTTCATATTACACGTACATGTATGCTACACCTCCATATAGCCATGAGTAATAGAACGATTATCATTCCGAAGGAGGTGTAGTATTGTTATTTTTAACTGTGCACATTTTGTTTGATATTTGAACACTTATTTCAATTACAATTCTACTTCTTTCAATGTTTCGTATTCTCAAACTTCATATTACATCTATGTTACACATTCATACAGCCTTCAGTAATAGAACGATTATTATTCCGAATGGTATGTACACATTTCTTTTGATATATAGATATAATCACAGTTTAATTGACTTACGATTCTACTTTTTTGAATTCGCGCATATTCTTGAAAGCTTATTGTACATGTACATCCATAGAGCCGTGAGTAATAGAACGATTATTATTCCGACGGTGGTGTAGGTATCGTTATGTTAAACTCTGCACATTTTGTTTGATATTTAGACATTTGTTTCAAGTACAATTCTACTTATTCGTGGGGTTTCGAACACAAGTATTTACATGTACATGTATGCTACACGTTCATATAGCCGTGAGTAATAGAACGATTATTATTCCGAAGGTGGTGTACGTATTGTTATCTTAAACTTTGCACAATTTGTTTGTTATCATTTCATCAAAATTGTTATTATTTCAATCAAAATTCAACTTATTCGTGTGGTTTCAGTATTCTAAAACTTCATATTACATCTATGCTACACATCCATATAGCCGTGAGTATTAGAACGATTATTATTCCGATGGTGGTGTAGGTACCTTAAACTTTGCACATTTTGTTTGATCTATAGATATAATCACAGTTTATTTCACTTACAATTCTACTTTTTCGTATTCGCGCATGCTTGAAGCTTATTGTACACGTACATCCATATAGCTGTGAGTAATAGAACGATCATTATTCCGAAGGTGGTGTAGGTATTGTTATCTTGGACAACACCGGGGTAAATCAATTTGCTGTCACCGTACCGTCGCGATGCTGACCTTATACCTGACCCCTCCGACAGCTCCTATGGATCAACAGTTTTCTGTACCACCACCGAGGCAATTTTTTGTCGTATGGGTGAGATATAAATAGGTTAGCATATTGAATATTATGCAGCGGTTTTGCTGCTACATATGACTGGCACACAGATACGCACGGTTTATTAAGCCACATGATTTATTTGGAGTGATGTTTCATTTCTTATACGTTTGCATGTCCGTTGGTTTTTAAATTGATGATGGTTGTTGACCACCAATAATGACGTTTTCTGTTGCATTGCTGTTGCGAAGAAAAATGAAGAATACTATTTCCGTCATATTCTTCTTACTGTATTTTCTGTCTTTGGCTCCTTTTAGTCTCTACCAGATTAAAAACTCCGGCTATAGGGAGAACATTTGTAAAGGTTTCATTTGCAGGCTCCTACACGGCCGAAATGTGATCTTCACCATGGACTGACTCTATTGGCTAATTATTCCTTTTTCTGCCGAATTCTACGATCCATACGCGCATAGGAGGGCCTGGTGGAGGCTAACTTTCTTTACTTGTTTGCCATAGTCTTGGTATGCTCTAAGCTTTTACCCTGTAGTCTATGAATGTCAAAAAGCGGCTGAATCACAAACTTACAACTTGGACTACGATGGAAGAAAAACAAAGTAACTAGCAACAACCTTAGTTTGTAAAAGTAAGATTAATAATTCACAAAACGCAAATGAATAACATTGACTCCTGTTCTTGGCATCTTTTTATTTTCTAGACGGGTGCAATATTTCCCCTATTGCAAGTCTTTTCGGGACAAACGTGCCAATTTCAAGGACACTTATTATCATTAAAACGTCTCAAGGGCAAGGAGTCACTCTCGCAGAAGACATGTATCGATAAGTTAAGACGTCCTCTGGGGATGGTGCTTCTTGGAAGACGGTCTAATTAGACGGAACACCCGTGACGGAAGGAGCAATTACTGTCTCCTGCTGGTAAGATGGCGGCGGAGTTATCGAACGTTATCGCGAGATCTACGGCTTCGACGTGAGTTGAATACAAATGCCCGGATGTACAGGAGTCTTGGTAATAAAGTGATAACGCAATATCTACAAGAGTATTATTTTGGGGAATATCTCACGTTATGTTGCAAATGCCCATGAATGCACATGCCTTTCTTTGACCAATGAGTGGCAAGGACATTTAGTGATAGCCAATAGGCACTAAGGACAGGTTTAACCGGAACAAAGGATAACATATACATAAGCAACTTCTATGATAGACAATCAACACCAAGGACGGTACAATGACAACCAAATCAACATAAAGGACGGTTGCAATGACAACAAATCAGCACCAAGGACGGTTACAATGACAACCAATCAACACCAAGGATAGCTACAATGGCAACCAATCAGCACCAAGGACGGCTACAATGACAACCAATCACCGCCAAGGAAAGTTTGATGCCCACCTTTAATAGTGCGGACAACTTTTTTGAAAACTATTCAGCACCAAGGACAGATGTAGCACCGCCACTACTAGAGAGTGACAAGCGCATACTACTGTCTAATGTACCAGACATAGTGCGGAATGTAAAATGCTTTGAGTCAGTAAATATAGCAATATATCAAGGGTGGATGAATTTCCTTCTCAGAGTTAGGTGGTTGAAAATTTATTAGAGTGCGCACGTTAAAGGTGAAGGCATTAGGGTGTCGACCAATCACGACGAACATCACAACCTAACCGTGAAGAAAACCTAATCCTATTGGTGGTCTCAGCAGCTGTAGCATGTTCATCACTGCAAAAGAAGTGGGCTCTTCAATCTCTTGGGAAAACCCGCGGATTAACGTATATTTCACATAGCGATCCTAATGGCCAATATTTTCTAGAAGCCTCAGGTGTTTTGTACAGAAACCTCTGAAACTACGAAAAGAATTAACTTTCTCGAAGTAGTTCGGCAAGTAACGCTAAGTCTTCTTGGACCAAAGGATCACAGCATATGATTTTTACTTTGTGGTTTGTTATGATATCATGTTGGGTAGGAAAACTGTTGCACAATCACACATATACATACACATATACATACACAGTACACATACACATACACATACACATGTACATGCACATGCACATGCACATACACATACACATACACATACACACACACACACACACACACACACACACAATCACACAAACACACACACGAACGCGCGTGCGCACACACACACACACGCACACACACAAATACACACACACACACACACACACACATACATACACATTTCTACTTCAGATCAGTAACTAGACTTGTCCTCTAATAAATACTATTAACCCTAGTTTTCTGATGTTGCATTCAACAGTTTCCCTCAATAATTATCTTCGCCGAGTACTTGTACTCGGGGAAGATTATGTTTTCGGTTGAAAAATCTGTTAGGTGGGTCTGAATGTATGTCAGGAGCATAACTCAAGAAAGCTTCGATGAATCTTTATGATTTTTGGTAGGTGTGTAGTGGTTGTGCAAAGGAAGGTCAAGTTCGAAAATGGTTCACCTTGCGTTTTCCAACAGTACTGCAGCGGACTTTGAATTTTTTTTGTGTTTGTATGTAGGCAAAAAAAGTGACGGAAACGTTGATGGATCTTCATGATTTTTGGCAGGTGTGTAGATGTTGTAAAAACGGAGGTCAAGTTCAAAAATGGTTCTCCTTGCATTTTCCGTTGGTACTGCAGCGGGCTTTGTGTGGATCTGTATTTGTATGTCGCCAGCATAACTCGAGAAGCTGTTGATAGATCTGTATGATATTTAGTGGATGGGTAGGGTTTACAGAAAGGAAGGTCAAGTTCGATAATGGGTCTTTTAGCGGGTACTTAAGGTACTGCAGCGGAGCTTCAAAATTTTGGGGCATATTTTCTGAAGGTGGTATGGTCATGATTTTTGTGTGGTAGATAGTTCATGCTATAGGAAGTAAGTTGTGAAAGTTTGGGCCCCCTAGCGTCTTGTTTGGAACTGCAGTGGCTGTTTTTGTTTTGACCTTCGGACATGAATAACTTGAGAAGGGGTCGACAGATCGTCGTGACGTTTGGTATTCAGATAGCTCAGATGGTGCTTTACATAATAAACGGCTAATTATGCGAATCAGGATATAATTGGCATAATTAGTAAGGAAAGTTTGATGTATTTCATATTGGGACCCTGAAACATGTGACGGTTTCCCCGAAAACAGGTCTTACAAACAGATGGCCTGGGAAAGTAGGTCAAATAAACAAATAGAGCACAGCACTGCTCTCCAAGCAGAGGTGTGGGTCCGGCTGTTTTTTCACATGTTTAGTTTATAGGCATTTTTGTCCAAAGCACGTTGGCGACATAACGAAAAGGGGACAAAATGGAAAGCCCGACAAAACACCTAAAAACACGTCAAAAACACGGCTCTGCTTTTAATAGAGAGTACATTGCTCCAAAACTGCACTACTGCTAGGTACGGTAAAGTCCCATTTAATATGTCTTTCAAAATGTGTATGACATGGAATAAAGATTTATTCTATTCTTATTCATATATATTGACTGCACCATTTCATCGTCACATTCAACTTACGACACTGCAATTTCAAACCTTTGAGGGCCCATAATTTCAACATACTCATTTTTTTCATGACCAGTTTTAACATATATCAGCACACAAGACACTTACATTGTACACTAGTCCTGTACCACCAAATGATTTTTAACCCTACCCCCCCCCCCCCCCTCAAAACGTACAAACAGCACATGGTGTAAGATCAGATTTTCAGGGGGTGATATCAAAGCATGTAAATATGAATCACTATCCATAATAAGCCTTGATTATTTGGCGAAGATAATGTGTTCGAGGAACTCTAGTTCAATTTATAGAACAACTGATATCGGGTTACAAAATAAATTTAGGCAACCTAGCATTATATAGTCACATAGGATATAATTAGGAGGAAAATTCTCATTAGCTAAAGCGTCGCCTGGCTTCATATTTGAATTTTATTGGCCAGTGTCACAAATCTTCGCAGCATCACTCCGCAGCGGTTGAGACATCGGGGGTACATTAGCCACAGATGGTTTAAAGACAGACGAGGTCGGGGTACCTTCCGTTAATGGCATAACGTTCCCCCATTACTGGATGCCCTTGGCTCCCATTAGAAGAACGAGTTCACCGCTGTGACTTGCAAGGCGGTCTTTAATGATCCGTGTCTGGTCTCCCGTGGTTAGCGGGCGGGTCTGTGGGGGGGTTCGAGCGAGTGTAAAATACTGTAAATGCATTTAAGTTCGCTTGGTTTTTTTTTCGCGCTAAGGCGAAAATGGAGTGTTCACGGTGGTTTTAAGTTTGCGGCAGCGCTAAAGTCATATACTGCTACAGTATTGGACACAATTTTTGCGGTGGCTTTAAGTTCGCGGTGAAACGGTCGCCGCGAAAACGACGAACATAAAACCACCGCGAAGATTTCTGCTTTTGCTGTAACTGGGCGTCGGAGCGCAATGCCGCTGTGAGTAGCAACAGGACGGAAGAGATAGATCATAAACAAGCTTTTACTTCGAAAACGTGATTCACATGGAGAAGCATACCTTTTTAGGAACCAATCTGTATCAGTTGATCATCTAGGCTATATCTTTTGAGTGAACAGAAAGTTCACAGCCGTAAAAGGTTCATAAGGATCGGGTTCAGCAATTTCTCTCTTTTCCATTCTTTATCGCACTCTGTGTGGATTTATTATAATGTTTTTGTTGGCCATGCTTTATTCTGTAGTACACGCAGCATACCTTTTTAGCAACCAATCTGTATCAGTTGATCATCTAGACTGTGTATCTTTTGATGCACAAAAAGTTCACCGTCGTAAAAGGTCCATAAGAAAAGGGTTCAGCAAATTCTCTCTCTTCCATGCTTTATCGCACTTTGCGTGCATTTATCATTATATTTTGTTGGTCATGCTTTATACTATAGTACACGAAGCAAATCTTTTTAGCAACCAGTCTGTATCAGTTGATCATCTAGACTATATCTTTTGGTGCACAGAAAGTTCACAGCCGTAAAAGGTCCATAAGGATATGGTTCAACAATTTCTCTCTCTCCCTATCGTTGTTGCACTCTGTGTGCATTTATCATTATTTTTTGTTGGTCATACTTTATTCTGTAGTACACGCAGTATACCTTTTTAGCAACCAGTCTGTATCAGTTGATCATCTAGAGTATATATTTAGATGCACAGAAAGTTCACAGCCATCAGGAAAGGGTTCAGCAATTTCTCTCTCCCCTTTTCTAGTCGCGCTCTGTGTGCATTTATTTTATAATTATTTTTGTTGGCCATGTTGTTTTTCTGTAGTACATGCAGAAGCTTTATTGGCGTAACGAAAAGTACAGTGACGTTCTCAAGGTCAACTACAAACTACAAAATAGAAACACAAAATAAATCTTAAAATTCTACTAGATAAGCAATGAAAGCTAATATGAGCACATCCTTAATATCATGCTGCAAGCAGGTAGGGCTGATAGTTTACGTTGTTTTAGTATATTTGCTAATAACGAAGCAATCTTTTAAATATCTAACATTGTTTTCATTTATTTCTTTGATGTCGTTTGTAAGGAATTAAAATATGGGCTTTCACAATCTGACATTGTTACGATGTATCCCTGAGCCTAAAGTACCCAGAAGTGGAAGATAAGTTAACCCAGTATAGCTACCCCCATGACAGTACTTCAGTCATCTACATAGCACCATGTTTCTCCCTTAACCACGTCCAGAGAGAGCCATTAGGACAAACATTTCCATTACGATAAATCCGTAGATTTTCTACAGGGACGATCAGTAGTTTGTTTCTAATTCTAGTGGCCGTTAGCGGCCGCAAAGCGCTCAC
Organism: Branchiostoma lanceolatum; assembly: GCF_035083965.1. Taxonomy (NCBI): domain Eukaryota; kingdom Metazoa; phylum Chordata; class Leptocardii; order Amphioxiformes; family Branchiostomatidae; genus Branchiostoma; species Branchiostoma lanceolatum. The sequence continues at coordinate 3,407,800 of NC_089737.1, forward strand.
GGAGTAATTCCGTTAATGTTTTGTGTGACCTTGTCCCTCTGTTTTTCTATGTAACGGTCCGCAGCAGTGGATGTGCTCAAAAACATTCACATTTAAGAATAAAAAAGACTATTTTTACACAACCAAGTGATTTATTCCACCGACGTTTCAGTGACCATATGTCACCTTCTTCAAGGCAATTCTGAATGGTTCACATAGCAATGCAGCACAGGTGTTGCTGCTTATACATATCAATAAAATGCAATCCCAAACGTAGGTATTTGCATATGTAAAATCACCGGGGATGACATCACATTCACATTTATTACCTTCGCCGAGAAGGTTATGTTTTCATCAGCGTTCTTGTGTGTGTGTGGCCTTCCTTCCTAACTTCTGTAAACATGCATGATAACTCAAGAAGGCCTGGATAGATTTTCTTGATACTTGGTACGTAGGTAGGTCTTCTTGAGACCTCGAAACGATCAGATTTCGGGGCCCCTAGCGGCTTGCTATGGTACTGCAGCGGGACTGTTTTAATATCTCGTGTTCTGGACATGAGGATCTCGTTTGCACAGTCAATAAGAAAATGTATAATATGTCGGTCGTAGAGTGTAAAGACAACTGCAGTAGCAGAACATACAGAGCTACTACTCGAAAAGGTAAAAATCATTTGGCGAAGGTATGAGTTCGTGGAACTCTTTTTTATCATATTGTTTTCTTAAGTTAAAAAAAGGATACAACAGAATGAGATTTTATGAGACATGGTTTCTAACCACAGATTTTTTTTAAAGACAAGGTACACCTTCAGTTGCCAAAAAAGACAAAATCACACACACTAGGTAAAATTTAAAACGTTTGAATCATTTCAAGGTCAAACTGTTATTCAGCTTTTAAACTTGTTTTGAGGTCACCAAATAAATGGGGAGGGCAAAGAAGATGACAACCAAACGTACAGGAAAAATCGCCCTAGCACTCTAAAGTTCAAAGGTCACGCCACGCTAACGCCCGTCAGCGTTACACGCCACTTTAACGGTCACGTCTCTTTGATGGAGAGGGTTTAACATCCGGGACATTGATCCAGGGATCAAGCCGACCAACGAACTTTACATTTTGATGTCATCATTTTTGACATTCAACATAAATTGTGGTCTGAGAGAAGCTTAACATTCGAACTTTCTTACGCGAGGGAACCTTATCTGTATCAAGATTGAGAGGCTAGCATTCAGAATGAGAGGTTAACATACAACCCTACGCTCTGAAACATCGCGATAGCGTACAACCTATGAATCGCACTTGTCGCTCGTTCTCATTTAAATGTACACATTTTGTAGCTTCCGTTACCGTTTGAAGTAAGTCGTTTCTGACATTAAGTAAGGCAACATATAAGGTGCCGAACTGTCATTTTTAAAAGCCAGAAAAGTTTTAAGTCGTCATAAAAACGACAGTTTGACACCTTATATGTGGCCTTTCTTAAATGCATCCAGAGCATTTTATGAGGCTTGAAACTTGAATTAAAAAACTCAAATTTCTAGTCATTCCTACACATCGTAAGTTTCAATAACACTATACCATTACATATCGACATTAAAGGAGCAAAGATACGATGTCGTCGTGCGGTGAGAACTGATAGAAAATCCAAACCCTGATAGGCTGACCCTGACTGTCCATCACAATTCGCGATTCGACCAATGAGAGAGTGACTGCATGTCCGTCAAATATTTGCATTTTTATGTTTTAATTTTCATTTCTATGTTTTGACGCAGTTGGGCAGGGCTATGGTATCTACAGTATTTACAGTAGGCGCGTAAAACTAAAAGATCACCATGTACCTTATTTTTGTGCCGTTTTTGCGCACTTTTGATAAGAAATCCGAACGCAAATGTGGTAAACAGTGTCATTAATTGTCAATTTTATAAAGATTACAGCAACTAAAATAGTTCCAGTTTTAAGTCTCATAAAATGCTCTGGGTGCCTTTAATGTCAGGAACGTCATACTTCAAACGCTAACGGAAGTTACAGAATGTGTACATTTAAATGAGAACGAGCGATAATCTTTTCATTTTCATAACCGTCGTATCAAATTTACACATTACGCAGTCTCTTGTACACGCTGCTGATCAAGCTGTCTACTGCCAAGGGCTCTAATGAAGTCTGTTACTGACAGCAACTTCTTTGCCCACAAAATCCTTCTTACAAATCAGTGCTCCACACTAAACACTTAAGGTATTTACCAAATACCTTGTCGGATGTACGAGATTAACTAACAGGTGGCCAGTTGTGTATACAAAGTGATCCAGAGAACGACGTGAAGGACTCTTGTCTTGACAAGTATTTTAAACACTGGAAGTTGTAAATCTGCCTGAGAAAGTGTACCTGATGCCTAAGGGATTAACCGTAAGGGTGAAAAAGGAATGTTTGGTGTCTCGACGTAGTTAGACACACTTTTTATGCTGTGGAAAAGGTCTACTATCAACGTGTTCACCAAGAGCTTGCAGTGAATGAACGCCATCTTGCGATTTCATAACACACTGCAGCTAGACGTCCGAGCGTCTGGATCTGGACACCTGTGCGTAGGATGCCACTGCCACTTGTTTTGAGTTGCTTATAATCACAAGTACGAACTCCCATAATCAAATATACCTGTGGTATACTTACTTGAAGCGGTCCGCCTTAAGCTTAACGTAAACAGTTCTTCCCCACCACCTGGTCAGCAGTGTACACTTTGCAAAACGGTAAGAAAATGAGTAAACCTTCTCAAAAGGTTTCAACATGTGATGATATGCAAACTAATGACTGGCTAAACAGATCTTGATGATGAGGAAAGGGGCACATGTCATCATCATCATCATCGTTCATCCGGATTACTCCGGTGGGATACAGTCAATAAAGTTATTCCAGTACAATTTGTCCTTCACGGCGGAAAATAACTCAGAACCTGAGAGTCCAGTGTCTCTTTCGATCAATGTCATTAAAGTTGTGTGAGGTCTTCCAACCCTTCGTTTTCCCTCAGGTAGCCACTGCATTAGTCGCCCAGCAGGCTCTTCACTGCGAACAACATGTCCCGCCAGTGCGAGCCGGCGGCGTCGCACAACTGACGAAATGGGTGGCAGAGAACCATAGAGTTGCTTATTTGTTAGATGACTTCTCCAAGATACATTGTACACCATTCTTAGCATTCTTGTGTATGTAACATCTAGTTTCTTACTCTGGGCTGTACTCATGGCCATGACTCAGAGCTGTAAAGTAGGATGGTCTCGGTACAAGCTTTAAACACTTTAGTTTTTGTCTGTTTTCTAATAGGAGCTTTCCATATCTTTTGTAGAGAATGGAGAGAACTCAAAGCCTGAGCAATCCTGCGCTCCATATCTCTCCCTGAATCAGTATAGCCCCCTAAATACTTGAAGTCAGCTACACACTCGATTTCAGAGCCGTCAGATGTAGTTAGGCGCTCGGAAGATGTAGGGTTCAAATGCATATATTTCGTTTTGGATGGGTTTAGATATAAGCCGATGGCCTGACATGCCACTTCTACTTTGTTAAGCATGGTTTGTGCGAAAAGTAGTGAGTTTTCGAGAAGACCAATGTCATCAGCAAAATCAATGTCGGCAATCACTTCGGCAGGGTAGCGACTACTGCGACGACGGCGGAGGGTAAAACCATCAGTGTTTGAAATCGAGTACCTTAAAGCATAATCTAGACATATAATGAATAGAAACGGGGCCAGTGGGTCCCCTTGCAGTACACCAGTGTCAATGCTAAACATATCAGTTTCTCCATCTGGAGTAATAACTACTGCAGAGGTGTCTCTATACATGACTGCTATAGCATTAACAATGTCTAATGGAACTCCATATGCCTCTAGAATCTTAAACATTTTGCTGCGATTGATACAATCAAAAGCCTTACGAAAGTCGATGAATACTACAACAGCATCTTTGTCAAAATTTCTTAGTTCTTCAACAATGCGACGCAGCGCAAGAATGTGTGATATAGTAGATCGGCCTTGGCGGAAGCCATTTTGATTTGGGCGAAGAATTCCATCAACAATAGGGCGAATCCTGTTAAGCAGGCAACGGTTATACACTTTACATGCAGTTTGTGATAATGAGATACCTCTATGATTGTCCACGGATCGAAGGTCCCCCTTCTTAGGAATTGGAACAATCCCGGATACTCCCCATTCCTTTGGGCGCTTCCCATTGTAAGTGTCATTGCAGAATTGGAGCAACACTCTCCTTACACCAGGCATTCTCCAGAATTCCAGTGGTAGGCCGTCGAGGCCAGAGGCCTTTCCGTGCTTCATCTGCTCTACTGCAAGCTCTACCTCCTCTAGTGAGAGTTCTCCACTTTTTATTTCTATGTTGATGTCCACCACTTTTTGGATTGGAATTGTGTTAGTTACTGATTCAACGTTTGAGTTCAAAAGATTCTTGAAGTGGTTCTCCCAAGATTTGAGTCTATCTTCCCCATCTATACAGCAACATTGTTTGTTTTCTTACCAGAAATAGTTTTTATAAGTTCTCAGGCATTCTTTAAGTTAGAAGGATCAGAAGGGGATTCAAAATGATGCAGAATGTCGTTGATTCTTCTGTCTTCTTGTGTGTCAAAGGTTTTGCGCAGGAACGTTTGGGCAGCTTGAATGTTACGGGTTGTGGCTCTAAGTGTTGCCTTTCGTGCTGCGACCACTGGGTCAATGTCCCTAGTGGCTTGTGGTCTGCGGGGTTTGGTTGGTAGTAGTTCGGCACCAGTTTCGTTGGCAATTTTAATACATGCACTATAATTTTGCTCATCTGGAGGGAGGTTTTCAAAACTTGTGACAATCTTGTCATCAATTTTGGATGCCAATACATTATCTGTGAGCACAGCTTTCCAGAATAGCCTCTTGGCAGTTTTTGGCTTTGAGTGTCTAAGACTAAGTCTGACTGAGATGGTCACAATGCGGTGGTCGCTGCTCACTGGGTTTGACGACGAGTAAGCCTGGCAATCCGTGATACTGTTTCGCCATCGTTTGCGATAAATGCAGTAGTCAATCTGGGAAAGAGTATCCTTTGGAATATCCTGGACAACATTGCTCAACTTTTCATAGAAAACAGTGATATCATCTTCGGATGAACAATTATGAGGAGCATGGCAAGATAAAACAGCAGTTTTGGGGTTTCCTTTGAATGTCGCTAACACGATACGTTCGTCAAGCTTTTTCACCGAGAGCAGGAGTGGGAGTAGGCTAGACTTTATGAGAATGCCTACTCCTCTGATGGACGCACCTGTGGAGTTTCTAACTGCTGATGCTGTAAACAGGGCGGTGCCTCCCAAATTACGAATGACAATGTCGGGTTCATCCCCTAAATGTACAAAACGATGTTCTTGGATACAAATTGCGGATATGTCATAGTCAAGCATGAGTTTATCAAGTTCAGTCTTAGCTGAAGTCGTCTGCAGGGTTCTACAGTTAAGTGTAGCCACTTTGAAGGACTGTGAAGGTGTTGACAGGCCTTTCTTGAACTGTCTTCCACTATCACTTTCAGTAATGGAATTACACTTCATCTCTCATACCTTTTCTCCTGGCTGCGGGTAAATATGTGGCTCGCCACGCCTACATATAGCAGTGACTCGCTTACTGAGCCAGAAGTGAGTAATTGAAATGTTTAATAAACAGTCCTCGTACTAAGGTAACCATACTTAATGATGTTCTAGGCTAAGCCTGTTTGCATGTTGTAACCAACTCTCTTCAGGATTTTAAAAAAACATTGACTTGTCCTTTCTTGAATCGTGTGATTCTCAAGTATAACGATTTTCCTTCTCACTTTGTTGTGGAAGGATGTGAATGATACTTGTTAAGAATATATCTCTCATTCTTAGAATTTCATTCTGGTGTGCTATTGCTGACTCGAGTTGACACAGAAATTAAACAAGAATTTTGATTCTGCTTAAGGATGTTTCAAATATTTTCAATGTTATGATGAAATATCTTATAAAGGTCATTTTATTCATCCAAATCTTTTTTTCTATAATCTGTTGATTACGTTTGACTGTTGTCTGCTCATAGATTATCTAGTTGGATGACCCCGAGTCTATTCCTGGTCTTTATTCTCACACATTAAAAACCCACCCCAAACTGCTTGGTGATCCTTTTAGACCCATACAAATAGCAGCTATAAGGATATATGGCAACTTTGCAATGTATATTAGGGATTATGGAAAAACACACAATACATACATGTGCACAGTTACAGATACACACACACACAATACATGTACACACACAATACATGTACACACACAATACATGTACAAACACAATACATGTACACAAATACACACAAATACACAATACATGTACAAACACACAATACATGTACTAGTACATATACACACACACACACACACAAGTACATACACACAAAACATGTACATACACACAATACATGTGCATAAGCAATCATCATTGTTGCAACATCTTGCAGCTGCATTCAGTCTTTCTTCATCTTCATACACACAATGCATGCATATAAACACACACAATACATGTACATACACAATACATGTACATACACACAATACATGTTAACACACACAATACATGTACATACACACAATACATGTACATACATACACACACACACACATGTATATTTATATAAGCACACACACACAATACATGCATGCACGAACACACAGTCAAGGCAAAAAATAGTCAACTCCCCTGCAGTGAAGTACTAGTATAAGCCCCACACCCCTTCTGATATTAAGTCAGTTGGTTTGGAAATCTTATTAAGGCAACTGAAAAGGGATATGACTTTGCTTTTAAGGTATGTTTGATGAAAATTGTTTTCACAAAAGAGTCATGTTCACACACACATACACACACGCGCGCATACACACAGAGGCCCCAAAACATACCCTTCTTATCGAAGGTATAAATAAAGACGTACAGAAAATGCAGTGAGCGAGTTACGAAGTTGACCTTGATATATAGGTGTGGTTCATTCTGTTGGCGCCGGTTGGGACCTTTTGACCTGAACTACCTGTTTCTTGTTGTTTACGTGACGGTTGGTTTGTAACGTATAGGAAGGCCCCGGAACAAAACTCACCGCAGCGTATAATTGAACCCGGCGGTAGGACAACACACACGGTCCCGCCTAATCCCGGACAAGCCCACGATAGGACTGGTTACCAGGTTATCGTGCAGATTGATCTTGGGCATCTCTAATTTTGGGACTTTCAGATTTCTTGGATCATGCATGAAGAGGGCATGTATTGCCGCAGTCAATCATTTGAAACCTCGAAAGATTCTCGGGGTCAACAACACCCCCTCCCACAAGTCGGGGTTAGACTACCAGACTTGAAGTGTGTATCGATGTGGTCTGTGAGAAAACCTGAGTGTGGAGATCGCCGCTAGACGCTATAGATCACCTGGCGAATGGAGGTGATTCGTCGAGAATAAGTTCTATGAAAAACACACCATGTCGGGACATCGGATTAACGTACAGGTGGGACATACAGGCGGAACAGACAATGATCACAACCCGTACTTCGGAAAAAGGTGGGACTTTTTTATCATTGTCTATCGAGTTTTACTGGTCTATATTTCATGATCATTGGGGGACAACCTTCCAATCAACTCAAGAAATAAAGAACCCCCAAACGAAATGTGATACACTGGTGCACCCCAGTCCCAAAACTTCATGAAGTTTTGAGTATTGATTTACATATCATATCTAAATGCTAGCTTGGATTCCAGCCTTGTTAGCTTTGGCCCACTCCCAACGTTCGATAGTTAACTATGATGTTGTAGATTATCTTCTATCTGCTCTTACAATACCACTTTATTTCGCTAGATGACGCCATTGCTCTGTTCTGTTAGGTACTTGCAGTAGTTAAAAGTTTACTGTCGTGTTCATTATAATTCTAATAGACATCCTAAGATATTAAAAAAATCAAGCTGTACCTAAGTGTTACTTTCTATTCCTACAATAAAGTTAGCGGACACTTTTGTCAGGATTCTGCGTTCAATATTCACGCATAATCATTGTGGTAAGGAGGCGAGGGTCACCTGCTGTGCTGAGCACGTTACGTTTCCTAGCAGTAGATCAATTGAGCAACAAACTAAGAGACCACGCGACTCAGAACAGAGGTCTGAACAGTCTTCCACGTAATTTGTAAATCTCCTGACGGTGCAACTGAATATAAATGATGAACTCAAGAATTGTAGCGATGAAATACTAGACCAAACCAAGTGTTTGATCTATCTTTTAGCATATAGTAGATGAGACCTGGCCATTGAATTTGCCTGAAGGCATCATGCGGTGTTTTCACCTAGACTTTTTGTCATAGTCCGCATTCCTTGCCAAATTAAGGCAACAATCTTTTTAGCGTTAAGTTTTTACAGAGAATGAGGCACTTAAAGGGCTTTAGAATGTATATCAACATCGTTGAGAAAATAACTAGAAGTCTGGCATAATTTTCATACAATTCAGAGAAGATATGAAGGACATTACCTGTATGAATGGGAAACATTTGTCACTGAGCCAGGCATGTAATTCAGAATGACAAAGGGGCAGGTCTTTAACTTTAGATAACAGTTGACTTCACTGAAGACACCGTAAGCTGTAGTGTTCAGTGAAGTGTGTGAAACAGAGTTGAACCGTGGTGTCAGGACTGGAATATTAGTGAGAAAATGACAGTTTTAATTTATAAGTCATGAAAACAGAACTCATCATTAATTTCAAAGCTGTCTTTGTAATGAGATGAAACATGAACATTACAATGAGAAAGAATGAAGGCCATTGTTTCATGGAGGAATATAAGATTTTAGATTAAAAAATCATTGTATGAAAGCTTGTACCCCAGTACCCTCTGTCTAATATATGGAAATCGACATATTTCTGGAGACTGTTGAATTAGAACTCATTATTTCTGAAAATCAAAGCTGAATCAAGCAACCTATGAAAAAGGAGTGATACTTTGAGGTTTTAAAAGCCATGGTGACAAATAAATTCCTAGGAACGGAGAGATTTATCAAACGTTAACCTTCATGGACAACATAGGTGATTTTGCTTTTGACGCGCTTAAAAAGAAAAGAGAAGAGAACATAACTTTCATTTGAAGTTAATACATACAGTTACTCTGTTTTCATGCATGTTTTACAAATTTAACACAATTGCAATAACAAATACATTAACATATGAAACACATTTACATATAAACCACAATAGACGCTTTACAAATACCAATTAAAGAAACCTCTTTACAGATACAAGACCATCAGAAAATTCAAATATAACGTTACAAACTTATCAAACATGATCAAAGTTATCAACATACTGCAAAACAAATGTCAGATGGTTAATTACGGTTTTATAAGAGCCAAAATTAAATGTAAGAGTAAGTGTACATAAACAAACCTTGGAATATATACAAATACACATGTCTGAATTGAAATGCACGAATATCATAAAGCGTAGAAGAAAGTTTTACAAAAAAGAGTTAACAACAACAAAGAAACAAGCATCAGAAACATTTTTTCACAGAATCAAAACATTTCGTAACGTTAGATATATACAAAGACATGGTATCAACCAACCAACCAACCAACCAACTAACCAACCAACCAACCAACCAACACACAAACAGATCCCAGATTACGATACAAAAAGAAAAGAAAAACGTAAGATAAGCAAAGCTATGTAACTTTTATAAACACATATACATATGCAAACAAAACATTATTAGATTTACCAATACACCATAAGTATGAAAACATCAGACCATCAGAACACAAAAACACTATAATATAAACAAGAACAACATCAGGTTAACAAGTACATGTACACCATTGATAGTAAAAACACAAAACATTATTCTAAGAATGTTCTGTCTTTTAAAAACATTGCACATTTACGAATATGCAGACACCAAGATACTTACAATTACAACATCTGCTTTACAAAAACGAAGAAAAATTACAACATTCTTAGGTAAAACATAAAGACATTCGCAGATCAACAACATAAGGTTTTTAGATACACAACACCACCACCAGTCAGACAAGGCTGTGTCCTAAGTCCCTCACTATTCAATCAGCGATCTAGCAAACGAACTAAATACAGGAGATCTAGATTCCCCCCCTACTAAACACAACCAATGTATCTAGCCTATTCTATGCGGACGACCTTGTCCTGTTATCAACAAGCCAACATGGTCTCCAAAAAGCAATAAACACTTTAAGCCTTTACTGTAAAAAATGGAAGCTATCAATTAACCTAAACAAAACTAAAATAATGATATTTGATAAAACAGGACACTTGTTCTCAAACTTTAAATTCCAATTGTTTAACCAAAACATAGATATTGTATCGTCTTATAGTTATCTAGGAGTGATGTTTACAACGGGTTGTACTTTCAACACCGCTGTGAAAACCCTGCAAAAGAAGGCTTTACGAGCCCTCTTCAGTATAAAATCGACTCTTGGAGACAGCAATCCCCCTATATCAGTGTACACTAAGCTATTCGATGCATGTGTAGTTCCAATATCAACTTATGGTGCGGAGGTATGGGGTAAGATTGGACTAAACGATAATTCTCCAATTGAACAAGTACATCTCAAATTCTGTAATGCAATCCTGGGCGTAAGAAAAAATGCCAGCAACCTTGCCACAAGGGCTGAGCTCGGTAGATATCCCCTCTGGATTGAAGTATATACTAGAATTTATTCATACTATAAAAGATTAGTTAGAGAAATGCCGAAAGATAGCTTACAGTATGACGCATTTTTAGTACAGCAGGAGCTATATAGGAGAAAGATACCATGCTGGCTTTCAAATATTAGTAAAATCTTGGAGGAGTCAGGCTTTGCCTACCTTTTACTTAACAAAGATCGAAACACGCTTTCCGCTCAATCTGAACTAAAACAAAGGCTAAAAGACAACTTTCTCTCAACATTTTTACTCACAACTGAACTCTTGTGGTGAAATTAGAAAGCATGGAAACAAATCAAGAACCTACCAAAAATTTAAGATTAACGTTACATATGAAAAAGAAAAATATCTAGATATACAAAATTTTAACTATCGCCGAGCTATGACTTAACTAAGGATCAGCGATCATCCGCTGCAAATTGAAGTTGGTAGGTACAACCAGACTCCACCAAATGACAGAATGTGCACATTCTGTGACAAGGATTGTATAGAAGATGAAATACATTTTATTCTAGAATGCTCACTATACTCAGACATGCGCTGATCCCTCGTAAGTTCAATACAACCAGACAAGAAATATGCGCATCTTACAACTAACGAGTTATTCACATGTATTATGTCTTCTAGAAACTACGATATAATTGAAAAACTATGTGAATTTGTGTACAAATGTTTCAAGAAGAGAGAAGAGACTCTGTAGATTTAGATGGAATATAGCACAATGTTCCTTTTCTTTTACTTCATGTTACCTAATGCATTTAGCCAATGTTGGGCATGAATATGCAATAAAGTTCATTGTCATTGTCATTACTACACAAAAGCGCAAGAACATTCTTGGATACACATCAACAACACCAGGTAGAAAACTTACACCAGATTAAATATACAAAACATCACTTGATTAACCTTTACATCTTTGTCATTCTAAAGGTCACTGAGGAAAATATTGAAAATGTCAACTCTCATTAATCCCTGCTCATTATCTTTATATTGTACCCATGATATGAAAATACAAATTTTGCTATGTTCACCTCTTTGTTTACACATCTATAATCTAGAAGAACAGTGGGCTTGACAATCTTTATTCAACCCCTCGCTCTTCTTTTACATTCTATAAACACGTGTACATATGTCTGCTCTACATGAAATATTTTACAAGTAGGGCCGTAGACTTCACCTGTCTGATAATTTTATTTTTCTATTTGTTAGGTTTAGATTTACAGGGCAGAATTTGGTGCAAAAGTTTTAAGCTAAATTCACTAAACCTATTTCTTTGAATATCTTATTTCTTATACTTTTCCATATCAAATACTTGTTTGGAATAGCAACATTTAGCAATTCCCCGCAGTTATCAATACTTTTTCTCTCTCTAAATGGTTTTAGATGTAGTATTCTCTATGGGTACAAATTCGTAATGAACTAATCCAATATGTGTTGATTGAGTTTTAAATTCAGTTAGTTCATTAAGATGTTGAAATAATTTGGTTAAATTTCCATTCTTTTGATTTCCCTTTAGAATGTTATTTTGTCCCGCTAAAAGTTTCTAGTGTCTTCAAATTTCTCCATAAGAGTCCTCTAAAATCTACCATCCGGAAAATTATATTTTATCTGTATACATTGGGCCGCCTTTTACCCAGACTTTTAAAAGAAAATGTTTCTCTTTAAAATGATATTTCCCCAAATCACTTCATTTAGAATTTCCTCTAATGTTTGTGGTTGCTTTTTTACACCCCCTCCTTCTTGGTGCCAAGCAAGGGCAACAGCTTCATAGAAGTTGCGTATTACTGGGATTTCTGGACAGTCGTATCTAATTGAAAAAAAAAATAATTTCAAAAATCAAATCATCCTCCTTGTGATGTAAGATTATGTATTAATTTCCAGTAGCAGTTGCCTTAATTTCTGTCATACGATAAACAGCAAAAATGATGAGGGGCGACCCTGTCTTATCATATGGGCTCTGATATCCAGCCAGTATTCAAAATATTGCAGTAGCATTTATCCGTATATAGTATTTCTATCAATTCTACAAATGTAGGGCCGAATTTGTGTAGCTTTTTTTAAACTAAATCTCTATTTACAGAATCAAATGCTTTTTCAAAGTCTAGCCTTTCACGCTTAAAACATAAACCATTACGTGATTTATTTTGTCCAATGAATTGTTCTTTTAATTTATGCGGTTTGGCTTCGGTCTTTAAGTTTTGGAAGTACCCCTTAAACTCTATTTGCTAGGGTAAAAGCCATGATTTTGCAGTCACAATTAAGAAGGATGAAAGGTCTCCAATTCTTCAAGAGATATAGTTCATTCTCATTTGATTATTCTATGTGTGCTCTTCTTTGTGCATATAAGTTAATATTCTGTTTTGATAACCTTCTGAAAAGGATTTATGTATTAGAGGTCCCAATATACTAGGAATAATTTCGAAAAATTCAGAAGGAAGTTCATTATGTTTTGTTATTTTTCAGTTTATTCAGGGCTTGCCCACATTATTTTCAGGTAATTGGTTTATCTATATCATTTTTCTCATAATGTTTATGTGCATTATCTAACGTTATATCTGACAGAAATCGATCAACATTATCAGGGTAATATCATTCTTGCTATATAGGTCTTTATAAAACTTTACAGGTTCTGTTGAAATTACATGCTGATTAAAGATATTCATATCTCCTTGTTTAGCGTATCAATATTTGACTTGGTTATGTTTTTCCTTTCTAGGTTAGGAAAACAATCAGTGAATCACATTTTCTGACTGAACTAACAATGATTTTTGAAATAAACCAATAATCTAATCTAAATGAAACTTTAAAGAAGTTATTTCTATAAGTAAATATTTTGGCGCTTCGTTGTTTTCTCAAATTTCACAAAAGTCTAAAACTTTGAAATTCCTAAAGCTGATTTTCTACATTAGTCATTGTCCCTTCCTTTTTTTTTACTGTGGTATATATACTGCATTGTAATATCCACCAGCAAAACATTTTAGCAGTGTTATTGTTAAGCTGTCTATTATCATTCATTATTATTCATATCTATCCATTCAATAAGGCTAGTCAGATAGAAAGGAATTTCTTTCAGTTACTTTGTTTTTGGCATGTATATATATATATATATAGATGTTAACTAAATGTTTTAAAAGTCTAAATCTCCAATATGGCAATTTATTAGGGCATTCCTCCCTTCCAAAACATTAAGAAACTTGCTTTGGAGCATGAATATCTTATGTTAAAAATGATAGATAAAAATAAGAATACTTAATAACTCTATCCGGAAGCTTTTTTTAGCTGCAATGTGATATTCGTTAAGACTGTGCACGTTCAATTCAGTTGGGGAAATCTTGTCATTGAAAGTTCGGGAGACCGATTTAATTAAAGGTATCAATGCAAAATATGTGAGCACACGATATTATAATCAATCAAGTTGCCGACGATGCAACACTCACCCGGTCAGATGACATTTCTACCGCTCAAAGCACAGAGTAAATATACTGTGCAAAATTTATAGGACCTTATTCAAACCTGATAATAAGGAAATGTAGATTGGGTCATTCCGGGCAGGAAAAGACAAATCCTTCGGCATAAAATGCCCGATTTGCCAATCACATATTTAGGGTTCCATGTTAGTAGGTCAGAACACACAAATGAGTCTCTCAATTGGGATACACGAGTACATAAAATAGAACACTTAAACTTATTTTAAAGGTGGGAGAGACGTTAATTAACTATGTAACGTTATGGACAATGTCAGGTTTTATATCAAACTCTAGTAACAAACAAGGTGATATCAAGTTACAAAAATTGTAAAAGTTTACAGCGTGGGTAAAGGTACTTATTCAGATCGAAATAACATACGTTGATAGCAAGTACGTCCCTTACATTTTATTGAGAAGGTTGGGATACATTTTTATGGTTTGGGCATTGCAGGAACAATGGTCCTGTTCTTTGATTGGGTTAAATAAAACCAAACGACAGTATCACTGTAGATTGCGTGATCTCGAGTCAATCCTTCTTAATACACATTTCATTCTTTCGTGCCAATCCCCTAAATATGTTCTCTGACCATTGTATGTTGTCAGTGTTTATCCACTCCAAATCTGCTGGACATCGTGTTAAGGCAAACATAAAATCTCTAATGTTAGACCAGCACATAAACGATTTGATTTGGAACGAAACGTCAGCGCAAAACTTTTTCCAATCTATAAGCCAACCTCGCATCTTACAAAGGCTACACGCCATTTCACACGAAAATCTCACCAATACAGCCGACTCGGATCAAATTGAAAACTTTGTCTCTGAATTTAGCTCATTGCTAAGGGATGCTGGTCACGGATGTTTAAAAGTCTGAAACGAAAAAAAGAACATATACGAAAAATACAAAACAAGCGATGGTTTGACAAAGGTTGCACGGAAATGTAACGTGAAATTAAAACCTTGGCTACCTTACTTGAAAAAAAAACCCACATCGAACCCAGAAATTCGGGGTAGGTTCTTTAAAATAAAAAATAAAAAGAATAAAAAAAAACTGGTTAAACAGAAAAAGCGTGACTTTCATCAGCAAATCAAGAATGAGCTGTCGTCTCTTAGAGAAACTAACCGACTGCTTTCTAGAATTTGGTGAACAAGCTAAAGCCGAAAAAAAACAGCTGTAAGCAACCAGATCTCAGATAAAACTTGGCTGCAACACTTAAAGGAGTCCTAAACCCCAGAGGGGGAGTTATTTTCCAATGGATGGTAATTTTAGGAAGTAGAAGTAAATATTTCTTACAGTATACGATAAAGTACCCACTAGTCCCGTACGCATCCAAAAGCATTCAGTATTCTACCAAATTCCCCAGGTGACCCTCAGCCTTTGTGTTTTTTACAATGTGCCTGACAATGCCTGACAAAAGTTAGATTACAAAAAGAATTTCAGGGTGGTTAAGAAAAACTCTTCTTGCTATGTGTTCTTTTATATCTTATTAACAATTGGCCTTCTTATTGTGCTTAACCACCCTCATTTACGCCGAAAATGTCCACGTTTAAAACTGTATGTTTACGCATAGGGAATACACTGGTAGGGTCTGCAGGGGTTTAGTGAGTATCATATTGTTTTAAAAAACATACCATGTGTAATTCACCACAAGCGGAATTCTGTACAAAGTCGGCTGATTATGTATTGATTGATACATAATCTAGTGGAAAATAACACCGCCTTCTGGAGTTTAGGACTCCTTTAAGTAATCTCAACAATCATTCAACAGACAACAACAGTAATATAGACGCCTCAGCCACTGATTCCGTGGACACTTCTCATTCTTGTGCCCCTAATATAGACAGCTCCATATTGGACTCTTCTATAACAGAGAAAGAATTGGACATAGCCATATCTCACTTTAAAAAAAAATCAAGTTGTGATGACATGGTCTTAAACGAGATGCTAAAGTGCGGAAAGCCCATTTTAAAGAAATCACTCCTACAAATTTTCAACTCCTGTCTACAAAATGGTAATTATCCTAAAGAATGGTCACGTTGTCATACTGTTCCTGTCCATAGCTCAGGAGACACCTTGTCCCCAAACAACAAATTGTGTAAAAACTAGTCAAAAACTAGTCAAACTACTCTTACTGAAACTTTTGTAACTAACTGTGGGGTTCGACAAGCCTGTAACCTGAGTCTTACATTGTTTAATTCATTCATAGGTGATTTAACAGATGTGTTTGATGATAATTTTTATAACCCTCCTACCTTACAATAAAAAAGTGGCATGCTTATTATATGCAGATGACCTAGTGCTTTTCTCCAAATCCCAACGGGGACTGCAAACATCTTTAGACAAGTTAGAAAGCTATTGTAAATCTTGGCATTTGAATGTTAATCTCAAGAAAACTAAAGTAATTGTCTTTACAAAGGGAGGCCGTCTGCCCAAAGACTGCGATTTCCTGTTTAGTAATAATGTTCTAGATGTTGTGCCAAACTATTGTTATCTGGGTATTGTTGTAAATTCAGCTGGCACGTTCAAGGCGAACAACAAATACTTACACAGCAAAGGCTCAAGGGAATTGTTTTTGGAATCAATCAATCTCTTCACCAAACCGACCCTACATTACAATTTCCGTTAAAAACAAAGTATTTGACGCATATGTAAAACCGATATTGTTGTATGGGTCTGAAATCTGGGGATCTTTCAAACTAGCCTCTACCAGTCCATCGAAATGGAGCTTCACTGTATAGCGGACTACCCTGTATAGCGGAGTACCTCGGCTGATTTCTACTATTTTCCCAACGATAGGACGGAGTCTGGTAGAGGCTATTAAAATTCTGAAAACAAACATTAAAAGTCCCCAAATCCTCATGTAATCTAGCTGTGATCGCGGAATTGGGGAGGTACCCCCTTAGATTAGAAGCATCCCTCAGCGCCATTAAACACTATATTAGAATACGCCAGAACGTGCCAGCTGACAGCCTTTCAGCAGACGCCCTTTTGTGTCAACTTGCATTAGATGCATTAGGGGCTAAATGCTGGGCTTCGGGAGTCCGCAAGACACTTGAGGAATGTAGTTTTGCTTACGTCTGGAATTCACCCATGTCTTTTGTCTTAAATTCATCTCAAATTATCCCATCCATCTACCAACGTTTTAAAGATATGTATTTGCAATCTTTCACAACAGAGATGCGTAGTAACAACACATTACGAATATACAGATTACTTAAAGTTACTTACTTCGAAGAGAAATATCTAAAAACTACAAACATTCGACACAGAACAGCCATCACAAAACTCCGGATTAGTTCACACAAACTTCGCATTGAGAAAGGTAAACATAACCGCATTCCCTTGGAGCATGGAACTTGCCAATATTCTGATAGGTAAGATTGAGGATGAGTGCAATTTTGTTGTTGATTGTACACTATACAACAATGAGAGGAATACCCTCTTTAATTGTATACAAGATAGGTTTCCTTGTTTTCGTTATTTAAATAGCTTAAAACAATTTGTATTCCTTAGGAAACTAGACAAACCATGTCTCATAGAGCCTGTTTGCTCATACATCTACAACTGCCGTAAGAAGCGAGAAGAAATTGAACCTGTACATAGCGGTAGCAACTAGTCTTTAGATGTAGTTAGATATCACCTTTTTGTTATCACTGTAACTATACTTCTGCTTGTCACCATGACCTGTACTTAGCTAATCAGAGCAAAACGTGCAATAAAGGTCTTTCATTCAATAAAACTTGAAGATAAAACTAGACAGGGATGATCACATGATATCGCTTAATTTTTGCAAGATATCCATTCAAAAACGTGATAATAGATTTATACGTCTGAAAACCTCTACAACACAAACTGCCCATGCGTATTGAGACAGCCTATTTCCCAATTCAAATTGGAAGAAAATATGAAAATCTTAATAATTTGTTCATAAAAGACCATTAACCTTTAAAGATTGTGTTTGGGCAATAATAGAATTTACAATAAACTTAAACTATCAAAGTATATGATGCCCAAACTTCTCAACTCTATATCACAACAGAAGATATGGCTAAAGTGGTCGCTGTACAAAGAAAGTACCCAAAATAAGTGGTCGCTACACCGACGTGCTAAAAATATTCGTATATTTTTTCTCACGGCAGCTTGAAATCAGGGCAAAAATTGTTGCAGTTTTAAAATATCATCCTAGTCATTCAAAACAATGAAAACAGCAAAATATATAACCCTACTGGTCAGACGAAATACAACTCCGATAATAACTTATGATATGTCGACATCTCTGCAACGTTTTAGAATGATTGTTCAAAATGCCGACCATCTTACAAAGCATTCAAGTAGCTTATAAACCATCCATTAGGTTCTCAGGAGACAGCATTTAGCGCGGTTTTCGGTACATCCATCATGACGTGGAGCATTGCATGGACTTGGCTATGATACTATTTACGTATGAGAACAGAATATTGAAGGAACTTTCAACCATCTTATGTTGTTTTAAAAGAAGGTGACTCAATTGGCCGCAAAATTGGTAAACCATATATTAAGTACTGTGTCCCGCATATCATACTAATCATATCATAATTGTATCATAATGAAGAGTTTGTCAAATCTTCACGGACTGAAACGTCACCTTAAGTGTCACTTTAGCACCCGGAATGACAAATTGCACAACAGACGCGACACAGCGAGACCTTCTGGCGCCGCCACTTCGCAATTTATTTTGTTTTGATGTAGCCTGGATCCTGCGAGCCTGAGGCAATGACCATTAGAAAAATCTGGTCCTTTGTTCGGAGACCATTGCAAATGTCAGCACCAAATATTTTTCTATGACCCATAGGGCAAACATACAGACAAGTCTATGTCCCGACACACATTAAAATATGTCAACAAAAGTCCAGTTACAGATTATATTGGGTATCATATCTTGCATTCTTGAAGAACCTTCCGATGGTAGTTCAGGCATGGTTGAACAATAAGTCAGGTGTGTGGATCTAAATGTTCTGTTTGCGCTCGCCGTCCCGCCGTCCCTACATAATGAGACCCCCAGGCGTGAATATGAAAGTAAGGAGACAATAACCTTTGAACTGAGCCGATAGAGAAAAGAGATCATCACGTCTGATGGGCCTGTCTTGTTCTAAAAGCGTGTTTCCACTTTTATGGCTCTGAAGAGGACAGAGGAACTGATTTCAGTCTGGTGTGGAAAATGGTTCATACGGTTTTTAACGTCAGTAGATATTTACCAGTTTGTTTCTCAGGACGGCTTGCATGCTTCGCCTATTCTCACTCTGTACTTTGCCTCTTGAGCTATACTAACTTATGCTCCAAGACTTTTATCTAGCTCCACCAATCTGATAAATTATCTGCTTAACATATTTTCTAGTATACACTGTTGTCAGCATATTCTACGATTTAGTAGGTATTCAACGTTAGATCTTTGTTTATTTTCGGGGTCGGGGAAGGGGTCCCACATCGTTTAGTCAACTAAGATTTCAAATTGTTCAACATTCAGGGCAAAGGTTTGCGCTTTGCACATGTGGTCACTATGGAGAGAGATCTAGAGGAAGCTTGTCATACCATGTTTAGTTTGATTGACCCCCTGGAAGAAGCAATTAAATTAATGGCTACGTGATCGTACTTGTATATGGTTGGCTGAATATAGTTACTCACGGCCACTTTATATCAGGACAAGAAATGGATCTTGGGCATTTAAAACCATGAAAATATAGTATAGTATAGTATAGTATAGTATAGTATAGTATAGTATAGCATAGTATAGTATAGTACATTATAGTATAGTATAGTATAGTATAGTATAGTACAGTATAGTACAGTATAGTGTAGTATAGTATACTAGTAGTATAGTAACTATTAGTCCAACAAAACACTTTTTATGGCAAGTGGTCAGACGAAACTGAAAAATCCGAGCATACCTTCTGATCTGTAGACCTATCTCCAATATTTCAGAATGATTTTCGAATCGATATCACATACTATTAGATTTCTCTGGTTTTGCGTTCCTTTGGGACGGCAAGCTTGGAAAAAAACATTATGCTCTAGTTATACAGAAGATGGGGTCAACATGATTGATAAGCAGCGTAGGTAAAGAGAGAGATCAGACAGATCAAGATAGCATACGTTGAAAACATGAAAGTTCCTTAATACATTTTATTGTTTTCAATCCTTAGATCATTTATTTGAATACTTTATGCAGTTTTAATGTTTAAAGCGATGCCGATACCTAACGATCCTGATATCCATTTATAGGATAAAAGTTTTGGTCTGGCAGGAGCTCAGGTCCTGTTTCGATATACAAGTGCTTATTCAATCAATTACATGTAAGTCAAATATTACCCTACCTTACACAGATAGCGATACATTTAATGTACTTAAGTCATGTCCAGATTCCATATCTATCCACCTAGGCCAATATATCTACCACGCTATGCAAAAACGAAACTGTACCATTCCTGAATGAGAATTAACAAATGTAAAGTCGCAAATTAGACTAGAAACACGCAACACAATGTCTGTAATTTAGATATAGCTCCACGTTGTAATTAAAGTAGATTGTATTCGATGTAGCGTTATAGTAATTAGGAATTTCCTTAGATTACAATTAGCCTAGAAAAACAACCCTTAGTCTGTATTAGTTCCATGTTGCAATGGCCATAGATCACACTGGATATAGTATTATAGTAAGTAGTATATTCTTATACATGTATAGAACTAGATTGTTACCTATGTTGTCTGTAATTTGCCATGCATTGTCACTGATGCAATTGTTGTGCAATAAATCATTCATTCATTCATACAGTGATATGATTTGGTTGAATAAAAACTTCAATATTGAAGTATGCAAGGATGGTCACATGACATGGCTGAATTATTGCAAGATACCAGTTGAAATGATTACTGATAGATAGTCTTCTGGTCTTTTAAAAAAAACTCAACACCAACTGCTCAAGCTTATTGAAACAACCTATTTCCCAATTTGAATGGGGAAGTAAATATGGAAAGCTCGATCATTAATTCTAAAAGAGAACAAGTAAGAAGAAAGTAAAGAAAATTCAACCTATTACACAAAATACTTCCTTGCAAACTTCATACAACAATCTAAATTGACACAATTAAAGTACAGCGACTTTCGTAAGGTCTACTATATCTATACATACATACATACAAAAAAACAAATAAGAGCACAAGAATGAGTTTGTTTACATACAATCATATGGGGGATAGGGCAACATATTGACAATTGACGTGTCGTATACTTATACATTACTTGTTCTAATGTCCTAACATTCTATGATGTATATACCTATCTGTGCACGGTAAGGATTGTTACCTCCTAGTATGTAATCAAATCTATCAATAGAATGGAGCGTATTGAATTCACTTGAACAATCGGAAATAAAGGTGAATAGCTTCAAGCGTTTATCCTCATTTCTTGAACAATTCGTTATAAAGAGACGTTCATCTTTAATTTCATTTGTGCAGAATGGACAAAACCTTTGATCACGGGGAATTTTACGATCCCTTCCGGTTTCAATATTCAATTTATTACTACATGTTCTTATATTTGTTATTGTTCTACGAATGTCAAACTATGTGT
This sequence comes from Branchiostoma lanceolatum, assembly GCF_035083965.1. Taxonomy (NCBI): domain Eukaryota; kingdom Metazoa; phylum Chordata; class Leptocardii; order Amphioxiformes; family Branchiostomatidae; genus Branchiostoma; species Branchiostoma lanceolatum. The sequence continues at coordinate 3,429,548 of NC_089737.1, forward strand.
GCTTGTGAGGTACTTTTCTTGTCCGTACCTTTTCTTTAAAGCGGAATAAATGGACAGTTTTTAATTGTTTTGAATAGAATTATGCCATTCTTGTATGTATACGTCCTGCAGACGTTGTCGTAACTGATTGGTTAACATATCGGTCTGAAATAATCTAGGTTTTTTCCATACATGCCCAAAACCATAATAGTTAAGAATATCATTTACATGTGCCAAAAATGATTACTCAAGCAACTGAATAAAATTTTGAAACGGTCAGACGTTTCAGGCAGCATTCGCTGTCTTTCGTCAGTGACTAAGGATAGGAGTGGGAAACCAGATTTATACCAAAACTCTGAATGGATTTCTTATTTACATGGTTCACCCGATCATGATTGCCAGAATTTCGAACGTCGAATGCTTCACGTAATAGGTATCTTGGGGTAAATTTACCCATGGGGTAAAAACGGCCATGTGGATTATAGTTAAGAATATTATCTACATGCGCCAAAAAAAAATACTCAAGCAACTGAATAAAATTTTGAAACGGTCAGACGTTTCAGGCAGCATTCGCTGTCTTTCGTCAGTGACTAAGGATAGGAGTTGGAAACCAGATTTATACCAAAACTCTGAATGGATTTATTATTTATGGTTCACCCAATCATGATCGCCAGAATGTTGAACGTCGTATGCTTCACGTATACAGGTATCTTGGGGTAAATTTACCTATCGGGTAAAAATGACCATGTGGCTAGGCTAGCAGATGCGAGAATTCAAAGGTTTGAATCTTAGTATTCCATCCTAGATGCTGGAAAAGGCACTTTACACCACTTTCCTCACTCCACCCGGGTGTAAAAAACTGACTTCAGGTGGGAAGGTAAAAGGTGGTGCATGGAAGGAGAGGCATAGACTGCGCCTTCCGATACCGTGCCTAAACACAGTGGATAACTGCCCCTATGGCCTCAGAAAGGCTATGGGACGCGACGACATTTACCTTTCATCGGTATCGGTGTCCCATGCTGTGTCCCGTCTATTGATGTCTGACTTTACAATGTAAACATTTAAAACAGAAATATTTGATAGTTGAGACATAGATGACAGTGTCCCATTCTACGGACATTGGAATAAATATTTTGCATGACCCAGCTTGGGTTATTTGATATTGCAGCACACTTTTTAACTTTAAGTCTACTGGTGGCTAATATGTCTTCCAATTTGCATTTCTCTTTGTCTATGGAAAATTGTTGTAAAAACATAACCAAACTGTGTAGTTAGGGCCCAGGTGACCACTCTGTTTTCACCTAGTTCAACTATTGAACTCACTTTACCTCAGTGAAACTAGGTATCTGATCTGTACAGGTGTTTTTAAACAAACATGAAAATTCAGGCTCCTACAGTGACCAGAAGTGAGTAGTGTTAAATATCTATTAAACAGCCCTCGTATGTACGAAGGTAACTATACTTAATAATGTAATAATGTTCTAGGCTTAGACTAAACCTGTTTGCATGTTGTAACCAACTCTCTTCAGGAATTAAAAGAGAAACATGACTTTTCCTTCCTTGAATTGTGTGGTTCTCATGAAAGTGTATGGATTTTCCTTTTCACTTTGTTGTGGAAGGATGTGAATGATATATATACCTCTCAAGAATATATTTCTTTCTTAGAATCCATTCTGGTGTGATTTTTCTGACTCAAGGAGTGGACACTGAGATTAGACAAGAATTTGACTTCCGTTTAGGACGTTTCAAATATTTACTAGGTCATAATTTTTTGTATTCATCCAAAGCTTTTTTTCTAGAATCTGCAGTTGATTACGTCAGACTTTTGTTTGCTCATAATATATCATCTTGTTTGGTGACCCTGGGTCTGTCCCTTCTCTTTATTCACACATATTCTCACTGGAAACCAAGGCAATTAAAGATATCTGATATATGATAAAACCCCTTGAAATTATCCATGCTGCTTTGTGACCCCTTTACCAGCAGACCCACACAATTAGCAGCACTGAGGATACATGTATATGGCAACTTTACAATGTGTAAATTGGGGATTATGTGGAAACAGCACACACACAATACATGAACATAAACACACACACATTACATGTACATACACAGTCACACAATACACAATCACACACACACAATACATGTACATACACACAATACACACACACACACACACACACACAATACATGTACATACACACAATACACACACATAGTCAAGCCAAACAGCTGCACTCCCCTGCAGTGAAGTAAAAGATCATACACCCGATATTGTCTGAAGTCACCACCTGGGGCAATGACCTGATCTTATTCTTCATACCTCCGTAAAATATACAAGTTGGAAACAAATACATTTTCAGAAATGCACACATTTCACCAGCTTTGACAAATCTGAGCAGTTATCTTTGACGGACAGCAAAGATCTGTCTGTTATTTAGTCTCCAAGCAGATGTATAAATGTAAACTTTAAATATAAGTCTCTGTTTTACTCTGTTTTTACAACATTGACGGCATGTCTTTCTAGTGTTGATTAATTAGTGCACCTTTTTAACTCTTGGGAAGGGAGCCCGAAGAAAGCACCACTAGAGTAGAACTTTATAAAGGCAGCAAAAGACCAACAAAATAATCCTGCCTGACATATCTGCTTGGAGACGAACTGTTACTCTCATCCTCTGAGGACGCCCCCATGTTGTGTGTTTTATATTATAAAGCCAAGTGACAACAGCTCCCGAACCTTGAACTTTAGTCCCATCTGCAATGCCAGCTGTCACAGTACAGCCCCAGGCTGCCTACAGAGTAGTCGGCTCTTTATACTGTAAATCTTGAAACTTTCGTTTTGGAACAGTATTGATTCTGTGGTGACTTCTTTACAGCAAATTTATGATGCAGTGAATATGCTTTTCTAATGTATAACTCCTGTACTACAGAATAATCTATCAGGAATTTATGACACCGCAAAAATCTTGTCCCTTCTACAGCAAAATAAACCACGGCGAAAGTAAATAAATTTACAGTAGTTTCCAAGCAGATATTGAAGATAAGGCGCGTCTTGCATGTGTTTTTTTTCCAGTTTTTCTTACTGACTTCTGGCATGCAAGAACTACATAGTATGATAGTAGTATGTTATTATGTGACAAGACCTTTATTCTGTTGCACTATACCCTAACATTAATGCTGCAAAAACTCCAGCCAAGAAAGCCAGCGCCAACATACATATGTTGTTATTGTAGGCTGACCTCATTACGCAATAGGTCATGACGCCATGACGCTAGAGTTTACCTGCCTCGTGGTTCGGCCATCTTGTCCGCCATCTTGGTTCCTTGAGTTAATTTCACTGATTAAAGCTGTTCTCGGTTTGCACTTCAAGGTACCCACTCGGAGTAATACAGGAATGAGACCTTAACTTTGAGCACATAATCTACATTCAATTTGTTGTATGTACATTTTTTTCTGGCAGCGATAAAAATACATTGTTAACATTTCACTCCCCCTACATACGATAAGGGAAATGTACAGTTTTCATTTAATATTCTGTGTATATTTTGTGGCACTTCCAAAAGGGGGCACACATTCCTTTAATGTTGTCAAAATTGTTTGAAATGTGGGGGGAGCTTTTGTGTACACAGGGGGACAATGTTGTCATTTTTCATTTACAATAATTTCATGAAGGCTGTTTTGACCATTGCTTCTGCAACCATGTGTATTTGAGGCTCCCAAATGTGTCAACATAAAGGCCACTTGGTATTTTACGTTTACTCTGTACTTTAAGATTTCACTAATCATTTACAAGAGAATGCTTCACTCTCTTCATTTTGTTTGTATTAATCTTTCTGACACTCATGCCTTAGATGGTAATGCTTAATTAATATTTGACAACTGTTTCTTGGAATGGAATTTTTTGCTTTAGTAGGGGAAAGCAGACTACTCTCCAAGCAGAGGTTAGGCTCCGGCTAGTTTTGGATTTTTGTAAGGCTTTCTATTGTATCACATTTTCTTTATGTTGCCAAGCTCATCTCTGCTTGGAGTGTTAAATAAGACTGCCTTAATGTTGTTGTAATACTTGGTAATGGTCCAATTCTTTTGTGCATTATCTTACTGCACAAAGATATATCTGGGGTGGGGGTGTGTATGGGGGTTCATGTAGCTTATCTTTTATTCCATTGCAATGTGTACTCATACCTTTCCACGCCCATGCACACAACATTAATCTGTCATACTGATGATGAATAAGGACATGAACAGAAAACTCTGGTTACAAGTTTTATTATAAGTTGTCATGAATGTCGATGACAAGGTGTTCGATTCGGATGCCAGATATATGATGTCATGATCAAAAGCCATGATCATGTTGATTAATAATGACTTGATAATTCTTAACACATTGCGTATTACTCAATATTTGTTCAAAGATAACAGTAGAATTAGAAAAACCGCTTCAGGACAGGATGTCAAGTATTTGTAATCAGTTACCAGCAGTTAATATGGTTACTGCCAGTTTACATACATTGGTTAGCCTGTTACAACAGTTACAGTGGCTGCTTAGTGAGGCTTACTTGTCCATGTGCTTAGTGAGCACAGCTCTAGTTGTTAATGAGGACACAAATACTTGAGTTGCTGACATACATGATGCTGCTGTTATTCAGTCTTGTTTGACCAGGTGGTCATGTACATGTAGTGATGTTAAACATTTCAAAGTATCAACGGTATTTGTAAGAACTACATTTAAAGCAGGCCACGTTGAGGATATTACATTTGAAACATACACATATACAAGTTCTCGCCTTTTCTCTTTTCCTGAAGCAGTTACGAATTCCATAGTTAGTACTGACATTCAAAGTAACTTAGAACACTGGTCAGTTTAGATTCGGTAAGCCTTGTTCTGAATTTCAACAGCGCAGATTAGAATAATACACTAAACTTGTTTCTGGATGTACTGAAACTTTTGTGTATGAGTTGAAAGAGATTGAGACATTTCACATTTTGTGGTGAATTCAGCAGTTTGCAGACTTTGACTTTAATGGTGATATTTTCCCGAATTTTAAAAGCCCAGTGTGTTAAGATGTTTCCCCATTGATAGAATAACTCTCCTAATGACAGTATTGACTCCTTGAATGTAATGTTGTGCTGACTACATGTAGATCATGTAAACTCAAAGATGTTACAGCACAAAGTAGTTTTTCTCTCATACCTCTTTCTGAGGCATTTTGTATAATTGGGCCATATCAATTTGAATAGTCTTTTCTTGATCCTGCTTGTTCAGCGGGTATTTTTCTGAAATGGATACTTGCAAAGAAACTGTTTTTGTTGTTTTTTGCAGTTTTTTTAGTTCATTTCTAATCATTAGTTGTCGGGTACGGTTGTGTTTTTCTGCTTACTCTAAAATGAAGATTTTAATCACAAATTGTGTCATGATTTTTGCATTTGCTAAGCAGTGCCGAAATAATAATTTTCCTCATGATTGTACGGTTTATGTACCTCAAACGTTTTAGAAGAGTTTTTACTTTCAATTTGGGTTTACAGATTCAAATGTTTTCTAAAAATCAAAAAGGGAACTGATGTGGCCTTAGGAGAGTTTGTATCAACTTCAGACTTGTAACCATTTTAGAAAAGCAAAGCAGAAAATTACACAGCGTAAATAGATAAACACATGCACAAAAAGAGGTTTGAGCTTTCTTCCAAACACAATCAAATTCCATGCTCAAAATTGTCAACCAACTCTTCTGCCCTCCTTAGATATTCTGTTTTGCCAGAATGATAGCTCAGAATACCAGACAGAGTCGGAAGACTTGGATGAAAATTTTATTTGGTTATTGGATTCTGGTTGTGTTTGAATGACTCAAAGACATGTTGCAAACCTTTACCATTATATGACGAGCACCAAAGAATGCATGTGAATAGCATTAGTATCACCTCAACAGAAATACCGAAGTATTGGCATTCTATATCGTTTCTAAACATTTGAAGGAATCAATGGACTTTAACATGTATGAATAAAGGAAAACAGTTTTAGAAATATAGAACAGGCCTTGATTAACTCCTACTAGTGTACGTAAGAAAGCGAAAGAAAGAAATTGACTATAAATTCTTCCACCCACCTCAAAAGTGCACCAGCAAATATACTTGAGCATGCAATACCACGAACACCTGTCTATTCTACCTCAGGTTCAATTATGATATCCATACACCAGTTTGTTTTAATGCCAGCAACATTGAAGGGGCAAAGTGTTCTTACTTCATGATGTTGTTTTTGTAGGAAATATCTTGGATCAGGTGTTATTTCCTCAATGTCACATAAAATGAGTTTTTGTTCTTTTTAATGTATGATCATTTAATCAGTTGTATGAAGTTGTAAAAAAATGAAATACTTAATTTCAGCTCCATAATTCGTCAATTTCATGGGTCATTATTTATATCAATTTGTTGCAATGGTAACAAAAAGTGGTGATAAAGTCTATTGTCCAATGTAAATTAGGTACTTATCCAAAGGGCTGTCAAAATTAGTTTTTTTCCAGAATTGATTTTCAATCAAACCAATTCCATAGGGCATATTTCTTTTGTTGTAAGTTACATCCTAATGATGAATTTGATACATGCACCAAGTGATTCATGTCGCTATCCTGATGTTATGCCAAAAAGACCCAGCAATGGATTTTGCAGCTGAATAATGAAAATGTCTAGATGGATAGGGACTGAAACTATAGTATAGGGGCTAGGCCTGAACACTCCAGTGGGTTATTTGCCCCAAACAATACTTGAAAAACGCTCTGCTCCGAAAGCTACCAAAGGGTCAGGGGTTTACCTGAACACACCCCTAGGATCTCCAGTGGGATTCATTTTCAAAAACAATCCTCAATGATGCTTCAATACACCAGTTACCAAACCTATTTTAGATCCATAAATTTGTTAAAAATGGGAAATGTTTTGAGCTACACGATTCGATTTAGCCAATTTCATTGGCCAATTTTATATGTTTGAATAGTAACCAAAAGGTATGGGGCTGGGAAAGTTTGTTGAAAGAATAGTTTTCTGTTGTCGAAATCTGTACCTCCAAGCAATAATACAGAATATCAATTATCATCCAAAGTAAGGGGCATTTCCACAGAGAACGGTTTAAGGTTAGGGGTGGATAATGTTTTGCGTAGGCACAGACCAGGAATGATCATTAGAGTAAGCATCGTTAATCATACTCTTAAAAACAAAGGGGCTATTTCCGCTGAAGTGTTGGTGGCTGTCTCCTTGATAAATCACCTACTTCACTTGGTCTTGGATTGTGATCGCCTGCAAAACAAGGTGTTTATGGTATACTTGTTAAATCTAAAAGGGAAAATCCAATTTATTCCCTTTTTCCGTCTGTAATTTTGAAATTCTAAGAGCCAAAAATCTTGAAAGAGAAGTCGTTGAGTATGTTATTCTATGGATCGCAGACATTGATGATTCTATAAAGGACTCCACGCCGGCTTAGATATCTTGGCACAAGCGCGGCTAAAAGCCTCGTTTCAACCCGCAAAGTGAAAAGTAAAGACGGACAGCGCGGCTTAAAGCCTCGAAAGAGAGCGCGGCTAAAAGCCTCGTAAGAGAGCGCGGTTGAAGGCCTCGTAAGAGAGCGCGGTTAAAGGCCTCGTAAGAGAGCGTGGTTAAAAGCTTCGTTACCGAGCACGGCTAAAGGCCTCGTTCCCTAGCGTGGCTAAAAGGCTCGTAAGCGAGCGCGGTTGAAAGCCCCGTTCCCTAGCGCGGCTAAAAGCCTCGTCGCGGAAAGCCTCATTACCGATAGCGAGGCCGAAAGCCACGTTACCGACAGCGAGGCCAAAAACCTCACTGATAGCGCGGCCTTGTCTCGGAAAAGAACGTGAGTCACATGATTCAATAACCAGGCACAACATATCAGCTAGACAGAAGTCTTGGAAAATGAGGAATGTATTAGAGTCGACATACTATAACTTGTACTGCATGATGATTAGCAGAAACAATGAATTGATAGCATAGGGAATAGTACCATGTCACAATCCATTTTTCAAACATTCAAAAGCTTCTTGGAGTACAACGTGAATGCTGTATTTTAATGGAAATGGGAAGAGATCTTCAAACGTGCAGAACAACTATATTTTTCAGCAAGGAAATCAAGAAATATTAATAGGTCATATCAATATATCAATATATCAATATTCTTAGCCATAGATGTTATCTTTAGTAGAAGCTACTGCCTCTTGCAACGACTGTTTTCATTTAAGAGCAACATAATGTACATATACCAGGAAGAAGGAATGCCATCATAACCAAACGTCATCATAACCAAAAGGACTTCCTCCGGAACGACTGTTTCTTTCATATTTGTAGGCGTCATTAGTAGGTGTTTGACAAAAAAAAGTTACCAAGGCATGCTGTAAGTGACAGACAGTACACAACAAGCGTTCTAATCTAAAGTTCAAAAGAAAATATATTTGCTACGCTCTCGATCTCTAATCAAACAACATAAAATAAAATAAAAAGTAAATTCCCTATGGGGGAATTTGATTATAACAAACTGCTAAGTTAAAAAAAATATAAAAAAACAAACGTTTGACGTACAAAACAGACACTGTGGGTGCCAACGCCTCGTCGCTAATGATTTTCACTTTCTAAATCTTAAAAAAAAAACAAAAAAAAAACAGAAAACTACACGCGGAAGAGTTCCATAATGCGGACAAGTCCCTCATCTGGCAGTGTCATGTCTGCATTAAAGGTTGCCGTAGCCACTATCAATTTGGTGGAAACTACTTCTTCTCTTGGTCAGCCAAGGTCATCCTTCTCGAACGCGTACGTATTGTCCCTAGCGATGTCGTACCATCGCAGCTTCAGCGGGTTGGTTTCGACAATACGGGCAAACCAGGGCACAAGGTCGCGGTCTTCGTTATTTGTCTGCCCTTTCACTACGGCCATTTGGTCCACCTTGTAGTTTGTCTATATTGTGGGAAGAAAGAACTTTTCATTTAGCCAGTTCGGTTTGGAATACAGAGACTCACTTAAATATTATGCTATATGTGCGCCGCGCATAACTAAAGAAATTTGATATTTTGAGCGTACGACTGCGTGTTGTCAAAATTGAATACAGAACTCACACGGAATTGCTTATACGCACAAGTGTGACAGGGGCTTTAGGCCCTGTCACACTTGTGCGTATGTACAAATCCGCACGAGTTGCGTATTAACTTGTCTTTGGTTTAGGTTAAGTTTGCAGCCGAATAAGTGATTTCTTAGGTTCGATCACTAGGCTGCGCAACGGTGGGTCAAAATAGAAAGCAATTTTTTCCCGCAAACCTTACTTAAACTAAAAAAAAAAGATTAATGCGCAACTCATGCGCGCTTGAATATACGCACAAGTGTGGCAGGGCCCTTACGCAGCGCAGACGTGATAAATTCTAAAGTGCGCAGTGCATCCGTCCGACACCGGTCGAGTGCCGTACAAGCGCGCTATATGTTCGCGCTTCATACGTGGTAATGCGCTTCTCTTGCGGCAAGAACTCTGATCAGCGTACACATAGTGGACTTGCAGCACCGATACAACAAACGCTGAACGAACAAATAGCGAATACGAACATGTATATCATGAATTAGTGCCGTTCGTTCTGCTATCGGGCAGCGCAATGTACGTATTATTAACGTATGCCAAACACATAGATAGCGTGTGGATAGCGTACACACAGCATACTCGACGAACACCCGTGGTACATGCAAGATTTTGCACTTGATTGGTCCGGCCGGGTATTCAAATCAATCCATGATCCAGGGCAAAGAGGAAACAAACGCAATCTTATAGAAGCTATTGTGTACATGACTTTTATATAAATGATCATTGAAATGCCGCACAACAACAGTGTCCATGTTAAACACGTATAAAAGTCCCACTTGACGTCAGGCCTAGGGGTATTGATAACCTCTTATTAGTACAAATATGGAGGAAATAAGCATGTTGTTTATTTGTGTGGTTTGTTTGGTGATTATGTAATCATGCTGTAGACATCTGTAGCAATGTATATTGTGTGCACGCGTGTGTGTAAGTGTGTGTGTGCGTGTGTTAGTGTCTTTGTGTGTGTGTGTGTGTGAGTGTGTGTGTGTGTGTGTGTGTGCGTGTGTGCGTGTGTGCGTGCAAGGAGATAGAGGTGGACAGATATTTAAAGACGCATAAAAATACAACTTGCTGGAGGGTACGCACGCACAACAGTACACGTGAAACATATACACAGCTAGCCTGGTTGCCATCCAATTCCTACCGGGGCTCCTACAGTCGCCACCCTTAGGACCCTGTCATACTTGTGCGTATATTCAAGTGTGCGTGAGTTGCGCATTAACATTTTTTGTTGTTTAAGTAAGGCTTGCGGGGGAAAATTGTTTTCTACTTTGACCCACCGTTGTGCATCCTAGTGATCGAACCTAAGAAATTACTTTATCGGCTGCAAACTTAACCTAAACCAAAAACATGTTAATACACAACACATGCGGACTTGTATATACGCACAAGTGTGACAGTGAGATTTAAGGGTAGCAAGTGTAGGAGACCCGGAAGAAGTAGGATGGCACCCAGGCTAATTCACAGGCTCTCGCAATGATACAATACAAATTAGTCTTCACAAACCGTTAGCAGATGTGTCCGCCAGCAGGGTCAGATCTCTTCTTCCAGATTTGCAGGAATGCCTGCCGTGACCCACCGTGATTAGCAAACAGCTTACAGAAGTCGTTTGCGTCCTGCTGGAAACCACCGAGTGGCACCCCACAGGGTGACCCCAACTCCAATCTCATCTATGTGATTAAAATAAATAATGCTCTCATTGACAGATATATTTACAAAAACACACCTAAAGGATTGTACATTGGCACTAACCGACAGCTCTGAAGTTCATGTTTATCATTTCTCTCTCTCTCACAAAGATCGTTACAATAACCTTGATGTACAAGCAGATGTAAGGATCCAGCTCATGTTCTGTGTTTATGCCTGTTTTTGCAACTTTAGGTATTTTTCTCTGGCATTGTATCGTTATCGATTCGCCTAGGAGAAAGCAAAGTGATGAAAATGAAAACATGCGTAAAACACCGAAAATGAGCCAGATTCACACATCTGCTCAGTGGAGATTACAATAGGAAATGTTTGCCCCACCCCGCCCCCTCCCAAAACCTCGAAGGATTTTTATTGTGTTTTCATTGCGGATGTGGCCGGCCAATAGAGGACCTACCAAGCCCAGCCCACTACACAGTTCTTGTTAATATTCATGGCGACAAGTCGCGATAACTGGGGTAAAAGATCAAATTAGCCCTGCGAAGAATGTTAACTAAACTATCGTCTGAATATCACCACCGTTTGCTGAAACCTGAGCCATGAAACCCTCCTTGCTTGTGTGGGAGCCTTTTAGCGTGTAGGATAGATATAGGTGGCAACATCCTGCTTTGCTGGTTAACCTTAAATTTTCCCAAACGTCACTGAGACGTAATCGAAATCCCCAATCAATGTGTAACCGGAAAACATATTCTAGATAAGTACATTGTACAACACTGGCAGCCAGCTGACAGACCCACAAGATTACCTTCGCAGCTTAAAAACCCTTCCCCCCTCTGGCCATCTTAGCTAGCACCGAAAATCTAGAGTATAGGCCAGCCATCCTCATGACCATCGGCTGTTTTTTCAGGTCACAGTAGGTTATGCCATATCTCCCTAGCCCGGAGTCCAGCCTGGCCGGTAGCGGATCGTGGGGAGCTGGTACTCATGCTTCTCAAGAATCGCTATCCTATGGAGCGCGCGCTAACAAGTCTGGACTCCAGGCAATCTCTCCTTATCATCCAAGTTATTTCTAGGCTTTTCCTCAACCTAGTGGAGCTGCCCCCTTAATCTGATCATGTGAATCTGATCGCGGAGTTACAGTGCCTCGAATATAGAAAATGTTTGGCCTAGAAAAATGTCTGCACTTTTCTTTGGCAATGCGCTCACCCAGTTCCCATACCCCCCCCCCCCCCCCCCCAACCGCCCTACGTTGCGGTCATGCCTAACGGTATACGGCAGGAGTGGGTATACGGTAATCTTATCAGCAGCAGATGTGTCGAGCAGACTACAGTCAGGCAGCCTGGAGCTCTCGAGGTTAGGTTCACGAAGGGGGTGAAGCTACATTTTCCTAAAATTAGAGCTTTGATAATGGTGAGCAGAAAAAGACAACGCGAGCCTCGTTAGAAAAGGGTTAAATTTCTAAGGGTCTGGCACAAAGCTCGAACACAAAGTTAAAAAAAGACGGATAACGAGCGGTCTAAACTGGAAGAACGTCCTACCTGACCGAATAACCCACCCAACAGCATATACCCATAACACAAGATGGACTGGGTGACCTATCGAGCCCATCTGTAATATAACTGCAAAATGACCACAATGGATATCATGGATAGAAAAATTGATCGCACTTACCCTCATAAAGCCAGCGGCGTTGCTGATAGTGGCCTCCGAGACGGTACCCAAATAATTTCCATCGCCATTAATCATGTCGATTTTGCGATTCGAAGCCTGGAGCCACCATACTTTTGTCTGTTTTCATCACAATAGACACGGACATAGATCGTTTCCACCTCGTCGATAAGCGTTTAAAACAACTAGATCACGCTGCTATTTAGACAGAGTATGTAAAAACGCGTTGACGAATACTAGTATCAAGAATTTGCCTGCTTCACCGAAGAATCCTCAAGGTATCCTCAAGGTAAAAGCCGGGACCATACGGTCAGCAGAGTGACAACATGAGAAAATGTGATTCGAATCAGACCGGACGCTCCTGCCTGTTGCCCTATGCCCCTCCTCCTACAATATATCACCCTGTCACGAGAGCCACACACTCCTAAGCCTGTGGTCATTTTAATAGCTGCACTGGATCAAATTTGTGTAACAAAGAACGGCCGGTCAACTTCTTAGATAACCAACGCGTTGGTGTTCAAGGTTCGGCGTAACTCTAGGCAGTGAACATACGATTTCGCAAACGTGTAACGTTATATATGTTGTAGTGTAACTGTCAGCTAGACGTGGGCTTATTCATAAATCAAAGTCAGACATGACAAGGAGAGGTGACACCCCGGGTCAAGAGGCCTCAGTATACATGTGTTTCTGATGAGGATAGGACGTGCGTATTTTTCCAGATGAAAACTCGAGATGATGTCTGAATTGTTTTCCCGTTCATGTGTATAGCAACTCCTTTGGTCATTCATTTGTTATCCGTGTTGTGCCTTGAGGTCAGCGCTATCAACACTCACAATGGAACGATTTTGTTCAACATTGTACCACCGAATGGACCGCGATTTAAGATAGAAATCGTCGAAGAAGACGTATCCGTAAATAAACTCAGTGAAGAAGTATCAACTGTCACTGGAATACCGGAGAGAGCGTTTTTGCTTCTCAAGAATGGTACGAAGGTAGGTTTTCATTCTTCTTTGTTTTCGATTTCTAACTCATATAACGAAAAATACCAACCCGTGTGATGCTATTTGTACGATCATAAGTCGTTTTGCACTTGCAAAGGCCCTAGGAAAATTGTAAGATGTAGCCTGGCGGGATGCCAGACCCCCAGTCTCTAGAATATATATCATGTGGGGCAATACATATTCTAGGGACTGGGGGGTGACAATTGGATGGTACGCACTAGCCTGGGTGTCAGACTCTTAACAGGGCCAGTATATAGGTTTAATAGCTCCTTGGCTTCAGGGCCAACATGTCTCCAATGCCATTTTACCACAGACACCAGTCAGTTAATTCCACAGGGTCTACATGAGGTGTTCGCCTGTTTCAATGCCTGGTTAGGGTTACCATTCTCCACGGACCGGCTTAGGGACTTCCATAGGGGTTGGTCTGGGTGCCAGACTGTTGCCAGGGTCAGAAAATAGACTAGCTCCTATGCTCCATGGCCAACATGTCCTAAATGACATTTTATCACAGACCCTCAAGTCATGGTCTTACTGGGGCCTGGCCTCTGTATTGGCCCTGGGAACAGTCTGGCATCCAGGATACAGGGAAGTCTTATCGGCCTTGATCCTACTAAGCATAGACCTTTGTCTTTCTGCAGTCTGTCTTTCTAACTGTTACTGGTGACCCGTAGCTTATTAACTTCGTCAAGAAGGTTATTTTTAAACGCTTGTCTGTGTGTCTGTTAATGAACACGATAAGTCGAGAACGCCCGGATGGATTGTTGTTGTATTTGGTGTGTTGGTGGGTTGCGAAATCTCAAGATGATTAGATTTTGGGCAAGTACTTTGCATAATTAACGAGAAAAGTTAAGAAATGTGTTATATTGTATGATCAGTCTGTATACTAGCTGGGATGTGTTGGCGGTGTTGTTTGGAGGGGTCATTGATAAGTTGTAGGGGTGCTTAGTTGTCATGTGGGAGGCAGGAAACGTATTTGCTGGGACAAATTGGCTTGTCATTCAGCTGTAGGCAGTGGTATGAGAAAGCTAGCAGCAGAAAGTGGTGTGGAATTTGGTGGAAGCAGACCAAAGTTGGATATACACTGCCTTACATCAGGAGGAACAATCAATATCAGTAGTCGTGTGTCACAGCATGGGGATAGGACGGTGTTCAGGGTAGGTGAATTAACCATGTTATATCTGGGAAGGAAGAGGTGATTTATTAGTATACATCATATACTGTATGGTGCACATGGAGGTTGTGTTGAAGTGTGCACTAAGAGTATGGATATGCATTGCTGAAGAAATATTTGATGAAGGGTGGATGTAATATGGATTGCAGGATGTAGTCTGTTAGTTATTTTATGATACGAAGCTTAGAAATAGCCATGTTTGCAGTCCTGATGAAAATAGCAGTGAAGTTGCGGAATATGGGAAGTGAGGGGCAATTGTTGTAGGAGGGTTTTTTGGGTTTGGTAGTCTTGTATGATGTGATCCTGTGAAAATGTCAGTGTTCCTGAAGGCGGTGCGGAAGGGTGTTTTTCTATTAGTGTATTGTAAGATACTGTGTAGGAGGTGAAATATTTATGTTTATCAGCAGCAATCAATGTATTATCTTTGAAGTTGTTAAGAGTTATATGCTTTGAAATGTGCACCATAGTTTGGTATGAAATGGCTAAGAATAACAAAAATGGGATACTTCATTAATAATAGTGAGTTAAATGGGGTCTGACCATTCCTTAGGTAACAGGTCAAAAGGCTTAAACCACCATGAAATGGATCAAAATGGCCTGCCTCCATCCTATGTGAATTTCCTATAGGGGAGAGTAAACAGTTGCAATATTAAAATGCCAGTAATGCATGTAGCCCTATGGGGAAGTGAAGGAAAATAAGTTGTCACTATCTCAGGAATCAAAACAACAGACTACAAAGACTTACCCTCAAATACTAACCAGTTATGTCAACTGTCATCAGATTCATACTCCAGATATACCCCTTAAATCAGAGCCCTTGGATAGGCCCTACTGGCTCCAGACACCCAATTGAAGACAATTCCACTATATGGGGGGGGGGGGTGGTGCCAAAACCAAGAAGGCGGAGACAGACCATTTATTCAGCAACTGCAGAATTTATCCTACCACACCACTCCTGCACTGCCCAGATTTCACAAGAAATTAAAAAAATTTCAATGGTTTAAACCCTTTTTTTTCCCATCATCGTGGGGTCTAGGCACAGGCGCTCGCCAATAATGGTAGTAGTGTTAGGTTCATTATAAAACTGTAGTTGTAATGATTTTAACTACTATAAGCTTAATAGCTGTTCAGTGCAGTGTCATGTGAAATTTGGGTTTGGGTCAATTCATTACTTGTCATGTGTGGCCCGAAACTAAGACGTTGGTGTTTATATTGGAGCATGCGTTATTATCTACATGATAAATGGAGATATTGGACGTGTCTGTTTGTGTGTGTATGAATGAGTGGGTGTGTTTGTGTGCAGATGTTGGTAGTCTGCAGAATTCAAGTCGGTCTGGGTGGAATGTAATGACATGTCTTACATGTTTGTGGGGTGATGTTGGGAGAACAAAGTCAAGGTCGATTTTGGGTCCTCTGTTATTTGACATTGGTACTGTAGCAGAAGTGTCAGCTAATGTAACTTTTGACTGGAACATGCTATGGCTTTTTTTTGGTGGTAAATAACTTGATGTACGGAAGAAGTGCTGTAGGTTGTGGGCCAGTAGCAGCTTATTCTGGAAGTGCATTGATGGTAGTTTTGGGTGTGACTGTCTGTCTGTGTGTGCCTGTGCGTGTTTCCGCACTACTGTAGTCAGCATAACTCAAGAGCCTCTTGATGGATTACAAGGATATTTACCATGTGAGCGGGTGTTGTGAAGCCGAAATTCAAGGTCGATTTTGGGCCCCCTGGTATGTGTACTTGGTACTGCAGCAGAAGTTCCGTTTTGTGTCTTTTGAACTGGACGTGCTATGGTCTTGATTTTTGGTGGCAGATAGCTTGTGATGTAATAAAGAAGTGGTGAAGGTTTGGGCCCCCTAGCAGCATGCTCTGGAACTGAAGGGGCATTATTGTGAAAATCTTCTAAGGAGAATAACTGAATAAAGGAACGACGGATTTCCATGATATTTATCATGCAGATAGCTTAGACAGCGATGTACACAATGAAGTGCAAATTATGCTAATTGGGACTTAATTTGCGTAACTAATTAGGAACATCTATATTTGCATTTTTTTCCATTATAAGACTCAAATACATGTAACATATGTAGCTTATGGCAAGTGGAGCATCAATAGATACCAACTTCTTCCACATACCAAATCCTCATCACCATAATACATCCGCATCCTTCATCACATCCCACCCAACTACAAACCCATCCATTGACGAAGGTATGGGTTCGTGGAACTCTTGCTTGTTAATCTGTTTGTTTGTTCGGTATGTCTTTATGAAGCCTCGATGAGACTGTTGTTGAGGACAAAACAGCTCCTCGGCTCCAGGCCATGGCCAACATGCCCCCAAGAACATTTTACAACGACCCCACAGACAACTGGGAGCGGACATACAGTAACAATATGTTTCCCCCTTTAATCTTGATGCCAGACTGTTTCCAGGGTTTACACGGGCCAGCTTCTCGACCCCAGGACCCCAAGAAAATTTCACCATAGCCCCCTTCACTGGCTAGTTCGGCCCTAGTGAGCAAATGGGTCTAACTTGAATGCCCCCAAAACAGTACAGCTGACAGCTGAAGGGATTGGAATCGCTCTGCCCGCTGTGGATGGCATTCAGCCTACTCGGATTAGTGCCTTCCACTAGGACATATGTAGAAACCTCTCAGTGTTCTAAATCTGGATGTTCATAATCTAGTGTTCCTTACACATGTTGCCTGGCTTGCATAACTTCAGATATTTGTGAGTTTTGAAACTACCAATTAAAGACATGATGGGTCTGCTTAGCTATTTGTCTATAAATTATGTGAAAAATACTGTCTGATCCTGTCTATTTAGGTCTTGCGAACCGGCATAGTGTGGTGTAATGCATTCTCTGTCACTAAGCACTTAATTTTCATCTTTCCTTACTAGATCGAAGAAGCGACTGTCATTGAGGATGGTGGATAAATCTATCTTCAAATCCCCGTCCTGACCTTGGGGTCTCTACTCCAAGGAGCCTCTTAATGCGAACTGGTCAGTAGGTAAAAGCGCACGATCTGTCATTCAATTGTCACTGGAGTTCCGGAGTTTTTGAGAAGTTATTAATTTAAATTTACATATTTCAACCCAAGCAGGGCTGAGGATTTTGGCGTCGTTTAGCCTTATTTGGACCAAGGCCAAATATACTAACTAGCCACTACCAGGCTCTGCGGATCGCTGGGAAAATAGTAGAAGTTGGCCAAATAGAGTGAATTGTATGAAAGGAGTATTTATCCAGTCCCAAAAGACGTTATAAATATGCAGTGCATCCGTCCGACATCGGCCGAGTGCGGGACGAGCGCGCTATGCGTTCGCGCTTCATACGCTGTAATACGCTTCTCTTGCGGCACCAGCTCTGAGCAGCGTACTTGCAGCGCAGATACAACGCACGATGGACGGACGTATATCGAATAAGAATATACGTCACGAATTAGTGTCGCCCTACCTGCGATTGGGCAGCGCATTGTACGTATCAGTAACGTATGACAAACGCACAGATAACGTACGGATAGCGTTCACATAGCGTACTCGACGAATATATGGGGTACATTCCAGGTTTGGAATTTCATCTCATTTCGGGTCGGGTATCTAATTTAGTTAATGGCAGAGAGGAAACAAACACAACGAACAAAGTCTATATAACTTTTAATGTAAATAATCATTGAAATGCAGTTTCCCTGTTACATACACATAAAAGTCCTACTTGACGTCACTTGTGGAGGCGTCTTCTAATAACAGTTTACGTAACTACTAATATCAACGCAACCAAATACACAGGGTAAATAATGGCTCTAAATGTTTGGAGTGTTCCAAACGTAAAATTGTTGTCCCTGTTACGCATATACAAAAGGTCCTACTTGTCCTCAGTTGTGGAGGCGTTTTCGCATTTTTCCCAACAGTTTCAGTAAATACTAATATCAATGTGACCAAATACGCTCATAACTCGAATAGCATTACGCATATGCACTTAATACGCAGCTTTTGGATACAAGGATAATAATATTGCGCACTTCATATGCGAGGCGGGGCGCTTCTGTTACTTGCTACATCTGGCCCGAGTTCGTGCCCGGTCAAAAATTATGACAGAAATGTGTACACCATGTAACGGTACACAAGCTTTACAACGATAACAGAACATGTAATTTTTGTATGCTCTTTCCGTCAATTGGAATAGATCATTATGGTAGTTATGTTGTTCAAAATCGCATCATTTTTAATCCATCAACATGTATGTAATACCGTGCATGTTGTGAGTCCTCTTCAAGGCTACCACCTGTCTAACGGGACCGCTTTTCCTCGGTCCCTGGGTGGTTGCCTTCGGCAGGTTTGACTGTACCCCGACATGTACGGGCCACACATACAAGCTCTGTAATGTGCCCCGTATGCAGGACAAGAGTTAACCCCCCAAAAAAGAGTCCAAGAAAGTATGTTTTCACACAGTTACTTTTCTTAAATTCCGTTTACAGGATACAGAGTATCACCGAGCTGGCCAAGAAGACACGGAGCAGTGCAACTAACTGCCAGGGTGCTTGTAACTGCGACACGATAGCCTTAAGCCCGAGTTGCTATCAACCCAGCCCGGAGCCTCCACAGTTCATCTTGTCAAACCCGAGTTGCTATCAACCCAGCCCGGAGCCTCCACAGTTCACCTTCTCAAGCCCGAGTTGCTATCAACCCAGCCCGGAGCCTCCACAGTTCATCTTGTCAAACCCGAGTTGCTATCAACCCAGCCCGGAGCCTCCACAGTTCACCTTCTCAAGCCCGAGTTGCTATCAACCCAGCCCGGAGCCTCCGCAGTTCATCTTGTCAAACCCGAGTTGCTATCAACCCAGCCCGGAGCCTCCACAGTTCACCTTCTCAAGCCCGAGTTGCTATCAACCCAGCCCGGCCGCAGCAGTTCACCTCCGCTAGGCGCGAGGGGACGAGGAGGACAGAGAGGGCGTGCTCGTGGAGCCCGAGGGGTGGACGTGGGCGCGGTCGCAGCTAGAGTGGTTTTAAGCTTCCCTCTGTCCTTGACATGTATTGCTCCCTGTTTTAACATACCGAACATGTATATTTGTATTGTGTGAGTTGTAGTTTAACGCCTGTATTTTTTCGTTTTATATATAGGTTTGAACACTTGTTCCAGGGCGTCTGTGTAATGTTCTGTGACTTCTAGCATGATTTGGTTACTTTTCTTGTCATATTTTTCTTACATACTAAATATTACTGCAAAAATGAACGAAACAGTCGGACAAGAGCAAGTCCTTATTTTATTAACGTTCAGTAGTAATGGCTAATGACCTTTTTTCAGATATTATGTACGTACATTATGTTGCACATAAATGAAAGAAACAGTCGTTGCAAGGACAAGTAGTTTCATTTCATGGTTGAAAAAAAACCCACATCTATTGCTGAGAATATTGATATGCTTACTATTGTTATTCTAATTATGTTAACATGATCTGTCAAGATTTTTTGATTTCTTTACTTAAGGATATAGTTGTTCTGCACATTTGAAGATCTTTTCCCATTTCCATTAAAATACAGCATTCACGTTGTACTCCAAGAAGCTTTTGAATGTTTGAAAAATGGACTGTGACATTGTACTACTCACGATGCTATCAATTCATTGTTTCTCTTAATCATCATGCAGTACAAGTTATAGTATATCGACTCTAATACATTCCTCATTTTCCAAGACTTCTGTCTAGCTGATATGTTGTGCCTGGTTATTGAATCATGTGACTCACGTTCTTTTCCGCGACAAGGCCGCGCTATCAGTGAGGTTTTTGGCCTCGCTGTCGGTAACGTGGTTTTCGGCCTCGCTATCGGTAATGAGGCTTTTAGTCGCGCTAAGGAACGAGACTTTAAGCCGCGCTCGATAACGAGGCTTTTAGCCGTGCTTTCCGTGACGAGGCTTTTAGCCGTGCTCACTTACGAGGTCTTAAGCCGCGCTCGGTAACGAGGCTTTTAGCCGCGCTGTCCGTCTTTACTTTTCGCTGTGCGGGTTGAAACGAGGCTTTTAGCCGCGCTTGTGCCAAGATATCTAAGCCGGTGTGGAGTCCTTTTTTGAATCATCAATGTCTGAGATCCATAGAATAACATAGTCAACGACTTCACTTCCAAGATTTTTGGCTCTTAGAATTTCAAAATTGCAGACGAAAAAAAGGGAAAGTGTCATCATTGTTGCCTTAAATGATGCGATGATTTGTTTAAGGATCTAAGACGCATTGAGATGTATTGGAAATACCTCATCACAATGCGAATGAACGAATGAATGAATGAACAGTTCATCGCAACCGTTACTGCCCCCCTAAAACACAAATTTAAACTAACCGTATATTGTGATGATGTGACAAAGTTATTTACCTCTGAACAGTCTTATTGCTGGCTTCCACGAAACTCCACTTCATGTGGGGGTCCAGGGTGGATGGACGATTGTATAGAACGGCTCTGGTTCCATATGTTGATCGTCCGCCCTCCAAACCGATGACATAATCCCTGTCTTGATTAGACTCGATGGAACCATCGGGGGGAATCTTCCATTGTTGGTAGATTTCTCCGGTGTATGTTCTGTTAATGATGCTGCGAAAAATTGATAATGTTGTGGAGAAGTTAGTTATGACAACTCGTGCACACGATAGCAATAAAAGATACAATTTATCAACACGCTGCGGTGTTTGGTGTTATACATCTAAACTGCAGTGAATATAGACAAATCGTCGCTTCTAGATTCAATCTAGGCATTTTTTTACCTCGATGAAATGGAAGTATAGTTTTTGGCGTGCGGTCGCTGAAAATTGTACATAACAATCCATACTGATATGCACTGATACGTTTTCCAAAACAATACATACTGACATCCAGTGATACGTTTTCCAAAACAATACCACTTGACAAAGGTCAGCCTATCTTACAATTTGAACAAACAAATCAGCAAATGCGTGAAGGGCAAAAGCAATTTCCTCACGTTTCGCCATGTTTGACATGCCCTCCGTCGATACACATGGCGTAATTCGCTGTAAACTCGCTGTTAAAGGTCATTTTCTGGAAAAAAAATGTATGACGATTTCCGCTATCTGTTTTTATAATAAAGTTTTGTTGCAATACCATTGTACCCCACATGAACAATAGTGGTCTTAAACTTAGTTTTAGTCTACAATATCTTCGTGAATACTTCATTAACTAGAGTTCCACGAACACATTATCTTCGCCAAATAATCAAGGCTTATTGTGGAGAGTGAATAATATTTACATGCTTATCACCCCCTGCAAACTTGATCATACACCATACCGTTTGAAAGTTATGATGGGGGGGGAGAGAGTGAGTCCAGTCTTGATAGGGATAAAACTCATTTGGTGGTACAGGACTAGTATATGTGTATAGTGTGCTGATATATGTTATAACTGGTCATCAAAAAAATTGAAAGTTATAATAATAATTAGATGGTACAGGCAATATATATAAATAGAATAAATCTTTATTCCATATCATACACATTTTGCAAGACATAGTACATGTTACTTTTCCATACGGTGCTAGGTAATACCTAGCAGTGTACTCTCTGAGCAGAGGAGTTGGTCCGGCTGGTTATTCACATGTTTTTAGGTGTTTTGTAAGGCTTTCTATTTTGTTCCCTTTCCGTTATGTCTCCAACCGTGTGTTTGACAAAAATGCAGAAACTGAACACTTAAAAAAAAGCGGACCCACACATCTGTTTGAATTGTAGTGAGACTGCCCCATTTGTTTATTTATGTACCCCATCTGTTTATTTACACTTCTAGGCAAGGCCTTCTGCTGGCCTGTTTCGGGAACACTGTCACACGCCCCATTATGGGATGTAATGGATTTACAATTATCCTTACTAATTATGCAGATTAGCTCATGCTTTCTATAATTAGACATCGATTGTGTATAGCACCATCTGAGCTCTTTACAAACAAAACTTCACGACAATCTCTTCAACCCTTCTCAAGTAATACGTGTCCGAATGTCAAAACAAAAACACCCACTGCAGTTCTAAACAAGCCGTTAGGGGGCCCAAACTTACAGAACTTACTTCTTGTGGCATGAACTATCTACCACACAAATATCATGACCATAGCACTTTCGGAAAATATGCCACTCCGCTGCAGTACCTTAGGAACCCGCTAGAAGGCCCATTATCGAACTTGACCTTCCTTTCTGTAAACCCTACCCATCCACTAAATATCATACAGATCCATCAACAGCTTCTTGAGTTATGATGTCCACAAGAATTACACATCCACACAAAGCCCGCTGCAGTACCGACGGAAAATGCCAGGAGAACTATTTTTGAACTTGATCTCTGTTTATACAACAGCTACACACCTGCAAAAAAATCATGAAGATCCATCAACGTTTCCGTCACTTTTTTTCGCCTACATACAAACGCACACAAATTAAAAGTCTGCTGCAGTACTGTTGAAAAACGCAAGGTAAACCATTTTTGAACTTGACCTTCCTTTGCACAACCACTACACACCTGCCAAAAATCATAAAGATTCATCAAAGTTTTCTTGAGTTATGCTCTTGACATACATACAGACCCACCAAACAGCTGGCTCAACCGAAAACATAATCTACCCCGAGTACTATAGTACTCGGCGAAGATAAGGAAATCGCAGACCCACGGTACTAGCTCTGGTCTCAGACCCTTGTCTAGCAGCTTAGCTATCACAGGATTGTGATGGACTCGGTCGGAGGCCTTCGAGAATTACAATGCATTATATATTATTGAAAAGCCTATACCATTACCCTTTACAATGATATTCCGTTTGTTACGACAGTACATTCATGGGTTCAGTACCAGAGCCATTGTTGAGAGTGCCGAAATTTGCATTGATTATAATAATGATAACTTAATTGCACAACAATTGTACAAGGTACAAAGTATGGCATTCACTAGTACATACTATAACATTCTATTGGGCTAACCAATCTATCTAATACAATATTGTGTAGTAGTCTATCTTATACAATATGGTGTAGTAGTATGGAATGACAATGGGATTTTACAATCATTGGAGGAGTTTCTTACGTCTAGACATTCTTTGATGTATTTCCCAATGTATACCATGCATGGGTTGTCACATGTCATTATGTACTTAAATTTGCAGTTCATTTCCATTGAGATAAATCCTGGTAAATCCGACGATAGCATTGAGTATAGTGAATTACGTATATCGAATTATTCGGGACATACAATCAAAAAGTGATATTCGTCTTCAAACGTTAACGACCTCTGGACAAAATGGGCAACCCCTCTGGTTGATAGGAAGTTTTTGAAATCTCCCCGTTTCTATACTCAATTTATGACAGCCAATTCTGAGTTTTGTGATTGCCCTACGTACGTCAAGGCTCTTAATGTTTGAAAGGTAAATTTTCTTGCTTATAATTCTAGTTTAATGCAGAAAGAAATGAAAGTTTGGAATTGTTTCGAATAGCGCAATGCCAAGTTTGTATATAAATATATTGTAGACGTTGTCGTAGCTGAGTGTTGATTATATCTATATGGTATGACTTCGGGTTGAGCCATATATGTCCAAAACCGTGGTAGTTGAGAATCTTTTTCACGTGCACAATCCAATCATGTTCTCCTAAAAGAACAACATTGTATGCCTCCCGAAGTAAGGTATCTTCGGGTAAATGAACTAAGCGATGCCAGTATTTTACAAGTTGTATTTCTGCGTCCATCATCAATGGGAAAGTTCCCATTTCTCCCCTGACACCATCGTTTGAGGCTTTGGCATGTATGCCTAACAGGAATTTCTGGAAACGCATATCAATGATGTCAAATTCTGGAATATGTTGATTTGCGTGTAGGTTTATGATTTGGAAGCCGTTCTCTCGTAGAGTTTGGCTATTGGCATGACGCATTAGTATTTCTTTATCTGTATTTCTTTCGAAACATACAACATAAGTACTATTAGATTCAGAAGTGGTGGCAGGAAAGTTATTTTGAATATCAAGTATTTTTAGTAAAGTTGAAAGAACATTTTGAGAAGATTCACGGATGTTGCCGGTATGCGATGTAATAATTTCTATAGTTTTTGAAGGGCGGTCAAAGCACGTGATCTCTGAACCGTACATAAAGATGGGCTTGACGAATTTATCAAATAGGTTTTTTCCAAGATTGATTGAAATGTCATTGTTAGAGAGTATAAGAGCCTTGAGTTTAAAAAGTGCTCTCATTGCTCTGGTTTTTAAATATTTCCTGGCAGTTTTGAACTTACCCGAAGATGTAAAAGGAATGCCGAGGTAGGTGTAGCTGTCAGTGATTTCTATTTCTTTGCCATAAATATGAAATTTGTATTTCTTCTTAAAACCTTTGCCGAAAACAACAACCTTGGTTTTTGAAACATTGACAGATAGCTTCCATTTCTTACAATAATTTTCTAGGCAATCAATACAATGCTGTAGCCCTTGTTTTGACGATGATATCAGAGCGAGATCGTCTGCCCACGATAAACAATTTAGAGATTTTGAAGTTAGGACTGCAGGATCACATTTCGTGGGATCAAAACACTCAGATATATCATTTATGAATAAATTGAATAACAAAGGGATGAGATTACACCCTTGTATTACTCCGCATACGGAAGGAAAAGAGTTTGATAGTCCATTGTCTAATCTAACGGCATAATTTTTGTCCCCATACATGGATTTTATAATATTGAAGAAATTTCCTCCAATACCACATTGATACAACTTATAGAACAGCCCATCACGCCAAACACTGTCAAATGCCTTCCTCATGTCAACAAAGCATACAAACAGTTTCCCACCTTTTGTTCTTGTGTATTTGTCTATTAAAGATTTTAGGATATAGATATTATCTGAAGTTCTACATCTTTTCCGGAACCCAAACTGGGTGTCATCTAATAGGTTGTTACTTTCTGCGAAGTTTTGTAACCTGTTGTTTAGGAAGAGCGTAAATAATTTGGATAGACAACTAGAAATTGCTACTCCTCTGTAATTGTCTACATTAGATTCATCACCTATATATTATATGTTCGCTTTTATTTTTTGATCAACAGTATGTGCCATATCATGCCAATTGAATAGCTATTTTCCTTGAAAATGATACCTCATTTGTTGCAATCACACGTTTGTGCAAAGAGCCACATGACCGATTTCGTTCGTGGGTCGCTCAAAAAGGGCAAAAATCCCCCTACTAATGGCAGGTAGTGTGTACGTTGGAGGATTTCTGAACTCGTGTTTTGTGACGCATTCACATAGCCAGATCTTGATTTCGGCATTCAAATTTAGAATCATGGCAACCGTATCATTGTAAAACTCGATACAATAAATGAATTATAAATTGAGACATTATTGATTCAATTTCAGTTTCATAGTGTAGTATGCAAAAAGTATTTTAAAGAACCGAAAAGAAACTAGAAAGTAATTAAATGCTAAGACATACCGTCTTGTCATAGGTCCACAGTTGGTGCGCGCTGTTGTCGGTATCTACTGGATAAATGACTACTTCAGTACCATCCGTAGGGTTCTTGTCCTTCACAGACAGCACGAAGCCAGTCGCAACGTTACTGTAGATGTAGAACGGTCCCTGTAACAGCGAAGCACTTAAGTCAGTAGATTGATTGAGGACAGTTATAATTACACGTATAAGTTGTAAGTGCATACTCATGATTTAAGTATTGTTTTCTCTTTCACATAGATCTGTGACAGTTACCTCAATTTGATATTTGCTTTTGTTATATAGTGGTTATGGGGAGAAACAGAGCTTTGACAAGCTATTGTGGACATTGTTACGCTTTCCAATTCTTTTTTTGCATGCATATCCAAATGTGCATCGTTGACTTCGATAGACTTGATAACCAATATCCCAGCATCTTAACACACTAAGAAGAAATGTTAGTTGATCACCTCTGGTATTGTTGCCATGGCTCCGATGTAATATGCACTGGTGATGGTTGGAAAACCTGAAAAGGATCGTAACAGTTAAATCAGGGCAGTCATGCTAGTACAATTTACGTTGAGAATTTTTAGCTTATTGAAACTGTGCATTGATATGATCATTCTCAACGATGGCAACGAAGTATCAAATCGTGTTTCACATTGGTATGCCTTGAATGAAGATCATTTGAATTGTTTCAGACTCAAATTCAAAGTAGCTATACTTTCCAAAAATACTTCAAGTACCGTAAAGTGCCTGTATTACACAATTTCTCGCTGCCAACCCCCCCCCCCCCTATTCGGTCAGTCAGGCGGGCGGCTAGGACTGTTAAGCCCCCCCTCTCACTGGACTAGCGGCACGGTGGCGGCGTCGCTGCGTCCTAAACTGGATTTGTGTTACCATTGACTTTATAATGGGACTAAAATCTAAAACGTACAACTATGACTAAAAATACAACAAAACAGCGTAAAAAGAT